>NC_132800.1:23579025-23930900 GCF_048594095.1 Paramormyrops kingsleyae | reverse complement strand
GTATCTATTTACATGTGTGCGTGTTTGGATCGTCAGGCCATTGCAGCTAGTGAACTGTGGCACTACATATTTCTGATGTCAGGATGTGTTAAAGTGAGGAAGTCATTAAGTACTGTAAAAACGGTATGTTTTATATGCTTTAGTTCTGTCGTGGCTGATTCTGGAACTGCTTCTGAGTTTAACCAGTATATTCCATTCACACGTATCATTTTCAGATCAATAAATGAGAAGTAAACCTTTCAGCTACTGATTTAACAAAATACGGGAATGAGGACACATACCTCAGCTGCTTTGTTTTAATCAAATTGAATTAGTTGAGCGATAAATACTGGGAGACTTTTTTTTAAGACTAATTATATCTGTCAGTTTAGGATTTATATTTGCAGTTTCAAATGGTCTTTCAAACTCCATTATGACTCAAGAATTCAGCTGTATTCAGCATAAGTAGGTATTATTGGCTCTAAATGTGATAATTAGTTTAAGTATTTTATTAAGAATGTAGTGGTGGAAAAACTAGATTGACAAGTGAAAGCTTTTTCCGTTATTCTCTCTAAGTATTTTTTGGTCAGCACTGTGCGTGCATGCACGTGTTAGCTGGCTAACACACGCTTCCAGACGTGTTTCATTTTGCGAAGTCTGCGGACAACTTGCAATCTGGCTTGGCAGTGATCTTAATTGCTTACAGAGTTCAAACGGCCAATCTGTATAGCTGCATCTAAGATGCAAAATGCAATACTTAGATACCTCCAGACCTGCTTCCGGTGGTTGTTTCCACTTGGTTTGCCTTGGAATACCACTTATCAGAGGTAGCAATCCTCCTGCTTTGTAAAAGACTCCAATGAAAAGTCCACAGTGAACAAGTATTCAGAGGGTACACCTGATCCAGCCTCTCATGGTTTTGGGTTGTGGCACAAATCACCAACCAGATCATAGTACCTACAAAGATCTCTAAGATCTCTTTCTCAGTTTGTATTGCTCACATGTTGTTGCTATTGCTCGTCAAGGGTCAGGCCTAAACACAAAGGAGAGGAAACAATGTATGGCCTTACAATACAAGCTTTTGATGATACATCAATGGATTGTCGAGATGCGTGGTAAACCAGAGGTTACAGACAAGAATTTAACAAATACAGGTTACTAAAAAGATGGTATAATGGTTAATCACGTGGACTGATGTGTGTATGTGCAGACAGAAAAATTAAAACAAGGTACTTAGATTGTTGTTTTCTATACATTACTTTAAGGGCACTTTTCTACTGCACCAGTGACCATACTTTTGGTACTTCAAGAAAGTACCAAAAATACAGTACTTCAAGGTGTTGGTTTCCCACTGGTGTAAAAACTGGTACATTCGCTGCATGCATTCTCAGGGTCATCATTTTCATCCTTGCTGTTTAATTCACTACCTGACTGGATTATGAGAAATTTATGTTGTGCTCATTTTTTGCTTTATAAATACTGCTATTTTTATTACATCAACATTATACCATGCTGTCCTAGTGTATTGTACAAAATAATTGTCTTGTCATGCCATCCTGATCTTTTTGTATCTGTTCTTCCAACCAGATCACAATTTAAGCTTGGATCTTTCATTTTGTCCTTGCAGCCATTATTGTTATTCATAATTTATTTTTATTTTTTTGATTTGGCCTTGTGAACACAGAAAACATCTTATTTCAAGATGGCAGTTACATTGCGTTTCATAGGCAGGCTATTTGCATTATCAATTGGCAGAAAGAATTTCAAGTCCTACCCCAAAGTACCAAAGAAGTACTCCAATTGGTTTGACACTTTAAGTACTGGAATTTTTGGTGCTGGTCCTTGACCGGAAGTCAATGGAACCGAAAGTACGGTACTTGGTGCAGTGGAAAAGCGTCCTAACTCTGTTAATGAAAACCGGAAACGGACACTAGCAGCATTAATGAATGGAGCTCAGCTCTTGCTCATTTGTCACATCACCCTCTTAAAAAGACGACGTGAATGACGTGCATTTCCAAACACAAGATCATCAGCAACTGCACCAAGAATACTAACATCTGCACAAATGGTAGTTGAAGGTCGTAACGGTGTGAAAGCAGAACCTTAAAAAATGTCACAAGAAAGTTGTTGATAATTTGATTCTGCAGATATCAAATGCGCCACTGGATCATTTTGCTCTGAGTAAGCAAAGATCTTACTGTAGGTCTTGTGGTGGCTGCATTTAAACCTTCCGCTGTTGAAATAAAGTATATACTCATCTGACAAATAAACCTCGTAATTAGCAGAAAACCTTCTGCCTGGTATGGCTGCTTGTGACTACAATGACAGTTCCAAGCTAACTAGCTAATTTGAAGTACAGTAAGCAGTGTTTTTCCTGGTCTGGCGATAGACTAAGGCTTGACATGTCGTCCTGTTTTCTGGCTGCTTTTGAGTGTTCCTCATACAGGGGGGGTAAATAAAAGGAAAATGGCTAGCTGTTTGCCATCCTGGGAGACCTTTCAGCCCAGTATGTAGTATAGACTGTTGTTGACCATAGTATTCTGTTCAGCTGTTTCTTAATGCATAACTTGCATACCCTGTTAAACTCGGTGATCTGTTTGCAATTACTATGTCCCCAGCAGTGTGAGAGAACCACACTTGCCCTAATCTCTCACCCTTACCGAATACTTTACTACCTAATGTAGATCCCGCTTTATTTGAGAATTGTGATTATGATCTTTGCGTTCCAGGCTGTATTATTTGCATTATTAGCTTGGTTCAATGTGTGATCGTTTTAGAAAGTTGTTTGGTTTGTCTTGTGAAACGGTGGCTTGCGTGCCACGGTAAGGATTTGTTGGCTTCTAATTCTGCCCTTTGGTTAAGTTGCCCTAGTGCAACTATCTCACACTCTGGTGCTTTCCTCTGTCTTCTTGCCAAACTGAAATTTACTGTGAATTTTGTGACCTACGAAACACTTTGCTGTGGTCTTAAATAGGTGATACTGATGTTGCATTTTGTATTTGGTAGACCAGTTGGTAGAAGATACAATTACTTTAGAAGTAAATCTATGGAAAAAAAAGAATTGCAAATCCAAAATCATGTGTGTATATCTGTAACTTGACTAGTAGGCAAAGATTTCGCAAGTACACATCTGCTGTGACATTTCCAAAGAGATTCACACATTCAGTTCACACTCTACCTGTTGCACTCTAGGTTTACAGATTCTCATTTTACAAGAGTAGTTTAGACACTTTGTAGCCACTAACATGCTGTCGTTTCGTCGGCGTAGGTAGATAAATTTGCACCTCAAGTAATTGTACTTAAATGTCGCGACGATCTTGTATTTTTATGAAACACAGATCCATATTCAGGGTTGCAAAATGTGTACCTGTGCCCACCGCCTAAGTTTCATGAATACAATCCTCATTTTACAATTACGAATCTTTATGAGTTTACGATGTTCTGGCTGCGATAAGTCACTGTTTATGCATTTGCACCAGTACTTTGACAAATCACTAGTTATGTGGGGAAAGTTATGTTGCCAATGGGTTTTGACCAAAAAATATCACTGTGATTTCAGATCTACAATTCATTTTCTCCTTTAGATATAGATCTTCTTCCCCCTTCAGCCCAGCCCCCCCCCCCCACCCCCCAGTTTTCTGGAGCGCTCTATTTGGCTTATGCTCATCAGAAATTGATGACAGATTTTTCATTTTTTTTTTTGTCAAAACCCATTGGCCACTGGCAACATAACTTTCCCCACATAACTACTGATCCGTAGATGTAGCGCTGAAGGTGTATTTTTTTAATTATTTTGGCACAATTCCAGGGATTGGCTGCTTAACAATTTAAATGTTACCCAGTTAAACGTATTAATATTAGTGCGAGCATTCAGATTCTAACTTATTTTGACTTGCATGATCTTCTGTTAGTCGCTTTACTACCAACCAATAGCTTTATTTTAAATGACCAATGTCCTGCTTTCCAGAGAAGCCCTCAGTGTTGCTGTCACCTTAAAATCAATCCCTAGAAATATTTGGGGTGTAAAGTTCACTCATGCTTGTACTCTATGGAGGTTTTGCAGAGTGAAGTTTTTTAAAAAAAATTCTTTTACATGTCATTAGGGGCAATGCAGCCATCATCTGGGCATAAGATGAATGCATGTACTATGAGCGTATGTGTGCATCAAAACTTTTATTAGCTTCTCGGGAGACATGGGGCTTTCAGCAGGACACAACCCAGCACCAAGCAAATGCTTCTTTACAAGAAACACGCACAGACCCTCATATTTACTCACCCGTTCATCTGAACAGCTTGTCTTGAGGTTGTGGGCGGACCCTGAAGTGGCCGCGGGGAGGTCACACTGAAGGTACTCAAAGCTGTTTCTGGCTTACAGGTATGGGGCAACAGCAAGGCAGCGACATCCCCCCCCCCAATCCGCTTATCCACCAACAATTAACAATTATCTATCAATCAGCCACGGAGCCGCTTTCTGTTTATCGTGAAGGAGCTGTCCAGGGATTTAACCAGAAATGTGTCTCTGGGCCGATCCAGCAAGGCCACAGCGAAACAGCATGAGAATGTTGGTCTTGAAGCATTTACAGACAGATCATGGTGTCTGTGTGTGTGTCTGTGTGTGTGTCTGTGTGTGTGTCTGTGTGTGTGTGTGTGTGAGAGAGAGAGATCGAGGTCAGTCGGCTGGGATGTGTCTATGTACACGTACATAGCCGACTCAGCCAGGGCTTAAGTGTGGCTGGGATTGGGCTCCTGCTGACCTTTGCTCTGCTGTCAGAAATGAAGACAAATGGAGTGGGGGGTGTTTTAAGGTAATGGGCTGTGCTCTGCAGTCCATCGCTGATTCACTGCAGCGTTGTATCTGCTGTCTGAGGTGCATCAGGACCTGGCTAATCTCTTTGCAGTGAGTCAGTGCTTCATCTCCAGCAGTGGACTGACCAGCTCTTGTTGCTCACACTGGCATGGCTAAGGCGATGCGGGGAGACGGGGATGTTGTGCTCATTCGTCTGACTGACATTAGACCCCAACAATGTCGGACGCTGGATTCAGAAACAAAGTTGACACCCACAGATTTGTTTTGTGCGATGATTATAGGTCGCATGCATTTTGATGTTCTGCTTTTCTGTAAGTACAGTGCTAGTCTCGCTGCTTTCATTTTACTCCCAAAAGGTATAGTAAGCAAACAGTAATGTAACAGTGAAACAATAGCATCAACTCACTGAAGTGTTTCTGATAATAATGTCGTGTGGCTCAGTGCGTCAGGGCACTGGTTCAAATCCCCTGCCCATCACAGTAATGCCATTGTGGGGACCTTGAGAACAAGGGCCCTAATCCCCAGTTACTCTAGGGACTGTCTGACCCTGCTTTCTCAGTCGTACGTTTTTTTGGGTGTCTGTTAACGTTTTCTGCTAAAGAAATGTCCAGGTGAATTGCTTAGTGTATCCACTACCTGCTGAATTTCTCTTACCTCTGCTGTATTTTTTGACTGTATGTAGATGCATGTTATAAATGGCTGTTAAACTGCAAGCACTTTTCAAATTCTTAACATTTTTGGCCCACATTCAATGTGCCAAATAGGGTCTTTTTTTTTTCCCTCTTTTCTTTTCCACGGCCATCCTCCGAGTGACACTGGAACTTGCCGTTTTTGGCCCCAGTCCGCACCAGGATACCACAGCCAGTGCCTGCCTTCAAGGTCACGTCTCTGCACTATGGATACGAGTTGTCTGAAGGCGTGTTTTGCACAGTGGGTTTTAATTTCCTCGACTATAGTGGTTTTAGTTAATTTAACGGGAATACTAATTTGTCCTTGGTTCATCCTCCTTTGGCACAGTAGTGGGTACTGTTTATGCTTCCAGGAGAGATAATTGGAATTGTGTACTTATGTACTGCTTTGGCTTAAAGTACTCACCTGGAAAGCATTAAGTTTAAAATGAATGAATAGTACCCACCACTACCTTATAATGCACGGCAAAACCTGTAATGATCCAGTCGCCAAGTTCCCTGTCAGAACCGGGCCTCTGGTGTCCGTCTCCGCCGACTTGGATCTTGACAATACAGGTCAACGCACAACGTTCAGTTCCTTTCTGCACAATGTGCTGTTGGAGAGGTTACTTCCCAAAACAGCTCGGATCTGCTGCTCTTCAGCTCTCAGTTAAGATGAGGAGAAAGATTGTCTTCTATTTTTAAATCGAAGGGGATTTCCTGCCGATTGTCAGTCGTTTTCTTGCTATGTTGTCCTTCGCGACTCTGGCTGAAGCTTGTAAGATCCTTACCTTCAGTTTTATTTTGAGGAAAGGGACTGGACAAACCGAATGTATTAAATGGGAATACGCTTCTGACAACCAAAATGTAAAGGGTACCAGTGTTTACTGGAAAATCTGTATATTGTACCAACAGTGATGTCCGGTCTGCTGACTCAGTGGGTGACACTGTAACCTGGGGCTTCCAGGGCTGTGAATTTGCTTCCTGCCCCCTCTCTGCATGTATTCTTGTTTTCGCGTGTTTCACCTAGCCAGGTTTTTATTTTTATTTATTCATTTGAGAGCTTGGCATTTGAGAGCTTGGCATCCGAGTTCTCCGTGGTCTCCGTCTGTCTTTCTGTCTCTCTGACTCTATCTGTCTTCCTCCCTTCCTGAACTGGTGTCTTACCCACAGTGTCTCTTGATTCGTGCCCCTGTGCTTCTTGGGATAATCTCCAGGCTCCCCCCACAGCCTTGTACTGGGAACACTATTATTGATGGATGGATGCTCAGATGACAGTATTTTAAAAAATCGGTAGGGGGGGGGGATGCTTTGTCCAAACATGACGCACAATTATGAGCATGGCACTTTATGTTGTGGTTGCATTGTGTATTTGGCGGGCTGGCTGTAGAGCAGAGCAGGGTGAGTCTCGAGTGCAGTAAACAGGCGGGTGCTTCAGGGTGAGTCGCAAGTGCAGTAAACAGGTGCCTTGAAAGGAGCTGAAAAGCACTTAATGAAACAAAACACGGTCATATCTGTCTTTGCCAAGGCCCAGGGTAACCGTTAAAACAAACGTCGTCACCTTATAATACACATACTTGTAACATGGTAACGTCTGCCTCCTCCTCATGTCGGATCTCAATGACAGCTCCCCCCGCTGCCTCCAATGTTAATGTAGGGAGTTCTCTGTTCCCATAGGCATTTTAGGTATGCTGTGATTTGTAGCCCATTTCATTCTTGTGTGCATAACGTAACCCTGAAATCTGTGTCACATGGTGAACATAAGGGAGAGAATTTGCTTGTCTGAAACTCCATCAGTTAGGTGGAGTTTGCATCCAACTGATTATCCTGTTCAGGGCTGCGGTGGGGCTGCAGTCTCCCTGGACAACACAGGGTGCCATGCTGGATGGGGACACCAGTTCATCACAGGACACACACACACACACACACACACAGGTTTGTAATTATATCTTTGTGGGGAATCTCCATTCTTTTCTATGGGGAAAACTCTAATCCCGACATGACAACCTTAAGCCCTACCCAACCTTAACCATAACCATAAATAACCAAACCAAATACGAGACTTTAGGCATTTTTAAATTTTTTTGATTGCATTCACAGATCTTTGTGAATCTCCTTGGTCCCCACAATGTAATATAAACCTAATCCACAATGAAATATAAACCTAATCCACACACACACACACACACACACACACACACACACAGTGATAACATCCATCCATTTTCTTTACCCACATGTCCTATGCAGGGTCATGGCGGGGGGGGGGGGGTATTCTGGAAGCTATGGGTATAAGGCAGGAAACAACCCAGGATGGGGCTCCTGCCCATCACACAGTAATACGCTGTGGACAATTTAGAAACCCAGATGATACAAGGAGATGCCTGGAAACTCCCCACGTAGAAATTGGAGGAGGGATTCGAACCCCCAACCCTGGAGGTCTTCACACCCACTGAGCCACCATGCTGCCCTTTATGGCTGCATGACATAGTGTCACTGTCTTCCTTTCATCTCAGTTGTATTCATGTAAATAAAAAGCCTGAGAGACATGAAGCACCTTAATCCCTGTAATATCATATCGCAGCAGCAATATTCCTGCATCATTCCTGACGGTCGTGTCACAGCCTGCTGCCTCCGTGTTCCCATCCAGAATATATCGTCATTTTTTAAATCTTTGCCTTTCTCCAGTATGGCCCTTCCAATTAATGTACTGATTGATGCACATTTTAAACATATGCTGAGCCAGTATGACCTTTGTTAAAATACAGGCTTGGTAGATGGCTCTTCAAACGCTGTTCGGGACGATGCTTCAGAAGAATTCCTTTTTATTTGGTACAGTGGTTTAGTACAGTGGTTCTGCATTTCTAAAAGGGATACAGGGCAGTGCTGCTGAATAATTCATTCTCGGCCGTGTTGGATGGCCTTTGTGTAAATCCCCTTCCAGTGGGTAAATCCTGAGCGTAGTGCTGTGGAGTAATGTTTGGCTCCGCTGCTAAACCCTTTAATTAGTTCTTATAATGACTAAATGGTGCTTTCATGGGGGTTAGAAGGAGAAGGGGTATCTGACAAGGGAGTGGAGGAGCTCCAGCTTTGGGCTGACGGGTTACATGACCACTGCTTCCACATGCCATGTTGATCAGGCACCCAGGAGCAGAGTTCTGACCAGCAAGCCGTCGTCTTTGGGGAACGATGGCGTTTCCCACGGTGACAGCCGTTGATACTACATGTTTGCTCTCGTGCTTGAATGCATTCCAGCTCTTGCGACATTAGTAAGGTATTAGTAACGTAAGGTTATAATGTGTGGTTGAGCCTCCCAAGCCTGCTGCATCAGGGCCTCTAGCTGTTCAGTTTGCTGCACTTGGCTCTGAGGTAGCGGGTGCTGAGCCGTCATGCCATCCACTGGCATGTGGGGGCGGTTTGTTTACATGAGGTTTGATTACATGTCCTGGCAAAATCACTGCAAATCCATGCAGCAATCTTGTTTTTCACACTCCTTGTGGAGATGACTCTTATTGATTACTTTATTTATTCGACTTATTTTTAATATCGCTGTGTCCTCCGTACTGTCTGTGGGCAATTAATCGAATTTTAATTTCAGTATCGATTTTGGCTACCAACAATTATCAAAACAAAATAATAGAGAGAAAACTATTGTTGTGCTGCTTTTTGTTTCGCAGTGATGCTTCTGTTTGGTCTTGTGTTATAAGTCCAGTGCACCCCTTTCTAGCCCCTTTTATTTGTTTCTCTCCAAATATAATGGGGTTCGTGGAATTCCACTGTTAAAAGTCCACTGCTTTTTTAAAAAGTTCAGTAAATGCATATTTCCAAAGTCATTGACTTATCATGTCAAATAATCACAAAAATAATCGTGATTATGACTTTTTCCCTAATCAAGCAGCCCTACAACCTGTGTTAGAGTCACACTGCGGGTCAGAGCATGAAGGAGGTCTTCCCAGGTGCAGTGCCAGTTCAGCACAATGTAATCTAGGTCTCTGTCAATCCTGCATTTACCCTAAGCACTTATGAAGATGTGGACATGTTACCATTGAGTTCTCATTTCCATTTTGCATTTATGTTTTGCTAAGAGCTGAGCAGTCGGTCGGATGTTACTTTTCTGGTGAAACACATGGGAATGATGTGATCGGGTCAGTAAGGCTGCCTGAGGAACCAGCAGCTTTCCTTTGTCCTGCCTGTCGTTCTCCTTCCTGAAGCGCATTCCTACGTTTTCCCTGTCACTTGATCGGAAGACGATCACAGGCCTGGGGGGCGCACGTCTGCCATGCCGCTTGTTCTGGAGCATGCAGGATGCCACACAGTCTTTCAGTGTATCTGTTTATTGTCTCTGCTCATACTGGACTCTCTACTGATCATGGGCTGCTGTGGTGTGTTTGCTTGCAGCTGGGGGATGGCGGTCAATGTGTATTCTACCTCAATAACCCAGGAGACCATGAGCAGACATGACATCACTGCCTGGGTCAACGACATCCTCTGTTTAAACTACACAAAAGTGGAGCAGCTGTCCTCAGGTGAGCCGGGGCTACCGGTGTGTGTCTGTGTGTGTGTGGGTGTGTCTGTCTGCGACGGTGGTGGGGAAAACCAGCAGAACCACCACAGTGACTGAGATTTACCCAGGGCAGGGTCCTGGAGTGAAGCTCAAGTGACTGACACTGCATATCACCCAGCCAGGGAATCTCAGGGCATTATGGATTATAGCACATCATGGAGCTTGAGGACGTGAATCCCGATTTATGTATCAGCATGTATGTAGTGTACCGTGTCTGATGTGTTCTTTCATGGTAAAGGACTGTAGGTTTTGGGTGTGCAAAAGATTACAAATTTACATTGACCTTTTAAAATCTAGATTAATAAGAGTGAAAATAAGATGTTTTTTTTTTTCTGTTGTTCTACTATTTAGCCTACATGCTGCTACCCAAATGATAATTTGTCATGATGTTCATTGGATATGTACTCGGAATCGATTGGCTGCTTATTATGCCATGTCTGTTCTGATTGGTGTTTGAGGATTAGATGTGTTATTGTAAACGGTCCTGGTTTTGGTCGGATAAATCTAATCATGAAGAATTAGTCTTATGAGGAATTAGATTGTTGTCTACATAGCAAGCTTTTTTTAAAATATACGTTTATGGCAGAATTATTATTTTTTTTCTTCTGACAAATTGTCCAGATGAATTCTTTTGTGCAGACTTCACTAACCACCTTATTAAAAGTTTGCATTTGAAAACTTGAATAGCTTATTGAATGCAACATTTTGTGTCTACATATGGCCGAATATTTAGAGCACATTGAAAATGGAATGAAATCGGTATTGTGTTGGGGGACAAAAAAAAACGAAGGAAATCCACTTGGTTTATGAAAGATGTATTACTGTGCAAGCAGAGACTTTTTTTTTTTTAATTACAGTGGCGGTCAACAATAGACAAGAAATGTGGGATGTGTGTGGTTCTGTTAAGTGTGTTGAAGCCCCCTATGGTTTCCTGTGCTGATCCTGTCGTTCAGTTATACATGTATATTGCTGTGTTAGGGACCCCCGATCGGTGCCTGCAGAGCAGTGACTGAGCCCAGCTCCCCTGCAGGCACTGACTGCTCAGGGCCCCCTACTGCCAGTTCATGGATATACAGTTTCTCATTTAGTGAAGGCAGTGCGGGTGCTGTGTTAGGGACCCCCGATCGGTGCCTGCAGAGCAGTGACTGAGCCCAGCTCCCCCGCCCTTGTTCCTCAGGGGCGGCTTACTGCCAGTTCATGGATTTGCTGTTTCCTGGGTGCATCAGCCTGAAAAAGGTGAAGTTTCAGGCGAAGCTGGAGCATGAATACATCCACAATTTCAAACTGCTGCAGGCCTCCTTCAAAAGGATGAACGTGGACAAGGTGAGCGGGCTGGACAGCTTGACCACCTGGTGCTGGATCTTGCAGTGTTTCCATTTAGAGCAGTGATTCTCATCCCACTCCGCAAGGACCCCATACAGTTCACATTTTTGCTCCCGTCCAACACTGCTGGTTCTTGATCTGGTTTGCTCTTAATTGTTTGGTTCAAGTATGTTGGGAGGAAGCAATAATGTATACTGGATAGGGGTCCTTGAGGAGTGGGTTGAGAATCACTGCTCTAAATGGGAACATTCCCCTGACATTGATTTAGAGTAAAGATGTACAAACCAGTAATCTGGTGGAATGTGAGAGATGTTTTCATAGCAGACTTCATGGTCATTCCAGATTATTCCAGTGGAGAAATTGGTCAAAGGCCGGTTTCAGGACAACCTCGACTTTATCCAGTGGTTCAAGAAATTTTTCGATGCCAACTACGATGGCAAGGAGTACAACCCCGTGCAAGCCCGGCAGGGGCAGGACGCCATCCCTCCCCCAGACCCTGGAGAGCAGATCTTCAACCTGCCCAAGAAGTCGCACCACGCCGCCAGCTCGCCAACTGCAGGTGAGCTTCCTGCCGGTGCGCCGGGACCCGTATGCTGGCTGTATACTATCTCTCTGCATATCAGTTAATCGCTGACCTTTGTGCCTCTTATCTGTGGTGTCTAATGGGGTTCAGTGCCTCCAGAACCTTCAGGTATCTACTGCTTATATAAAGTAATGTGAAAAAGAAAGTACGCCCTCTTCTCAGTCCTAAGGTGTCATGTATCATCTGGACCTGGTGGCAATGTGTGGCTCAGTGGGCTAAGCCTGTGTGCCTGTAATCAGAAAACTGTCAGAAGACGGTGTGAGCAAGGCCCTTAACCCCCAGCTCCCTGGGCGCCCCAACAAGTGGCTGCCCTTCGCAGACAGCTTACTGTGCAAAGAGCAAGTTGATGGAGGCGTAAAGACAATTTCCCACGGGGATTGATAAAAGTATCTATTATTATTATTATTATTGTTGTTGTTGTTGTTATTATTATACCCTCTGGTGTAAAACACACAAGACATTCCACCGTGTTGTCATTTAGTTAACAAAAATTAAGCCAAAATGGAGAAGCTGTGTGTGGAAAAACGATGTACACCCCATGATTCAATAGACTGTAGACCCACCTTTAGCAACAATAACTTGAAGTATCATTAAGAGTCTCGCATGGTTGTGGTGTAATTCTGGCCCAGTCTCCTTTACAACATTGCTTCCGTTCATTGAGGTTTGTGGGCATTTCTTTATGCACAGTCCTCTTAAGGTCCCGCCACAGCATTTCAATCGGGCTGAGGCCCGGACTCACTGGGCCATTGCGACACCTTGATTCTTTTCTCTTTCAGCGGTTCTGTTGTAGAGTTGCTGGTGTGCTTGGGATCATTGTCTTGTTGCATGACCCAGTTTTGGCCAAGCTTTACCTGTCGGACAGATGGCCTCTACAGTACTTTGGTATACAGAGGAGTTCATGGCCGACTCATCGACTGCAAGGCGCCCAGGGCCCATAACTGTAAAACAAGCCCAAATCATCACCCCTCCACCACCATGCTTGACAGTCGGTATGAGGTGTTTGTGCTGATATGCTGTTTGGTTTTCGGCAAATATGGCACGATGTATTGTGGCCAAACATCTCCACTTTGGTCTCGTCTGTACAAAGGACATTGTTCCAAATGTCATGTGGTTTGTTCAGATGCAGCTTTGCAAACCCAAGCCGTGCTGCCATGTTCTTTTCAGAGAGAAGAGGTCTTCTCCTGGCAGCCCTTCCAAACAAGCCATACTTGTGCAGTCTTTTCCTAATTGTACTGTCATGAACTTTAACATTTAGCATGCTAACTGAAGCCTGTAGAGTCTGAGATGTAGCTCTTGCAGTTTCTCTGAGTATTGTATGGACCTTAGGGTGAATTTGCTGGAACGTCCACTCCTGGGGAAGATTGCAAACGGTCTTTAATGTCTTCCGCTTGTGGATAATCTTTCTCACTGTAGAATGATGGACATTGTTTGGAAATGGCCAGTCTGGTGTTTGCCAGACTGACGGGCAGCAACAATTGCTTCTCTAAGAAAATTGCTGATGTCTTTCCTCCTTGGTATTGTGGTAACACACACCTGACTGCTCCAGACCAGCAAACTGCCAAAACTTCTGCTTTTATAGAGATGGTCATACTTTCTGAGGAATCAATCAGTCAAAGGCATTTGATTTGCAGCTCCCGGCATTCCTATGGATGCAGAAGGGTGCACTTCACTTTTCACACACTGATTCTGCATTTTAGCTTAGCTTTGTTAAATAAATAATGACACGGTGTAATATGTCATGTGTTGTTCATCTGAAGTTGTTTACCTAATTGTAAGACCTGCTAAGGACCATATAATTTTGTATTATGTCCTGATACGTAAAACCTTAGAATTGACTGCAGACCTATAAAGCAAGGAAGAAGTCCTTCATTAATGAGAGACAGAGAAGAGCCAGGCTGCAGTCTGCAAAAAATGTATCATTTACACAGAAGCTTACCCATAAATCGAGAATCGAGTGAATTTAGACATTTTACTGTGGTTTTTTCTTACCAGAGCTGTATTTCAGAGTTCAAATCTTTTTGAAGTTCAAGAGATGCATATTTCCAAAGTCAATGAGTAATCATGTTAAATAATCGTAATCTCAATATCGACCAAACTAATTGTGCAGCCTTAGTATTGATGCGCTACACCTGTATCCCTTCTCTTTTGTCAAAGTACTGATGGAAGCAGATGGACGGCAGTGTTGTAGACTGCAGGCTCTGTTTTGTGGTCATTTACACTGCAATGCACGCGAATGATGAATGACCACTGCTTTTTCACGCTCACATACTAACCAAAGCAGTCCCCCGTATGATAACCCCAGGGGTTAGTGCAGCCTCAACACCGTAATGGGACAGACTGTCTAACAGGAACATGGAAGCTGACCTCCATACCTCTAGAAAAACCATTTTGGGTCATTGTGAAAGAGAAGAGAAGGATTTTGTTTAATTGTGTAATGTTCTTCTCAAGATGTTTTCCTGTAGTTTGTCAGGTTGATGTTAGTGCTGTTTTTTTTATAGTAATACTATGCTTTTGTGGCGACGGATTATCTTTGCGGTTATGTTTCGGGAATGAAGCCTGTTAGCTGCAGGTCTGAAAAGTGCTACAGAGTGTAGAGAACTGCTGGGAATGAGCCCAGATGCAGGGTTGGTAGTAGCTCTGCCACGACTCCCGTGGATGCCGCTTATGCCCCACCCCGCGTCTTCCAGGTGCCACGCGGGCAGCTGCAGCTCCGAAGCCCTCCACACCGACATCCCGACCGTCCTCCGCTAAGAAGATCCCGCCGCCGGCGGTAGCAGGGGCCATGGCGGCCCCGGCCAAGGGGGAGAAGGAGCTGGAGACTCAGGTGGTGCAGCTCAACGAGCAGGTGGGTGTTTGGTGAGGCTCAACGTAGAGCACAGTGAAGCGCAAAGATCGAAAGGGAGCCTTTCAGCCATAGATATTTCTGCCAGTACAATAACTGGAATAGCGTCCTGCCTGCAGTGTCGCTATCTTTCTGGTGTTTCCCAATGTGGCCCTCGGGGATGCACGGCCGGTCCATGTTTTCGCTCCCTCCAAGCTCCTGGCAGATAGTCCACATTTTTGCTCCCTCCCAGCTCCCAGCAGGGTACTAGCAAAAACGTGGACTGTCTGTGGGTCCCCAAGGACTGGATTGGTGAAATAGTGTGCTAAATGGAAGTAAATGAAGCTGAGGGAGGAGCCGTGTGTCTCGCCGCTGGTTGACGCCCGCGTCCCACTCCGCTCCTGGCAGGTCAACACGCTGAAGCACGCCCTGGAAGGCGTGGAGAAGGAGAGAGACTTTTACTTTGGCAAGCTGCGAGAGATCGAGCTGCTGTGCCAGGAGCAGGGCCAGGAAAGTGCTCAGTTTGTGGATCGGCTAATGGAGGTCCTCTACTCCACGGAAGAGCAGGTGAGCCCGCTGTGTGCTGTCCCACCCCTCGCTTCTCACGGGTTCAAAACGCTCGGTAACGCATATATAATGCATTATAGACAGCTTTGTAATGCATTATAATGCAGTCATAAAGTATAATAAACAGCTATAACTGTAACTTTTTTAGTGCACTTACAAATATGTTCATGATGCATTATAATGGCTTATACTGGCCTGTATAATGCATTATGACGATATCTATAGTGCATTATAGATGAGAGCTTCATAGAGCATTCATAATGCATAAACACGGCTGTAATGTGTTATGCCTCTTTATAAAGAGTTGTAGCCGTGTTCATTATACTTTATGAATGCATTATAATGCATTATGAAGGTATATATAATGCACTATGATGAGTGCTTTAAGTAAAGTGTTACCGAATGTTCTCTCTGTTGTTGTTTAAGGGTCTCTGTTGAGGACATTCGTAGTTGGCATCAGAGCAGGTGACCTGGGTTAAATACCTCTCCGCACTGCATTAGTAGGCTGTGCTCAGCAGGCCCCGAGAATGCAGAGTTGGCTGACGGAACCGCTGTTCACCTGTAGGGGGCTGCGTTCCTCTCTATCATAGCCGTGCAGCATCATCACTCAACTAGACGCCATCTCGGTTATGGATGCAGTCTATAGAATGGCGCCGCCCTGCAGGTCTCAGAGTGTAGATACCAGTCGCTGTGCTGTCAGCCAGTCTGGGTGTCGTGAATCGAGGGGGAGACACTTATGAGGGGCTGATTGGGTGGAAAGCAGGAGGAATGAGACTGACGTCTGCTGTCGTCTGTCTGTGCAGGAGGGAGCAGCAGATCCTGGGGAGGAAGCTGCCCACGCAGCTCAGGAGGAAGAGGAGCCCCAACAGGAGGAGTACTGACTCCCCCACACCCCCCTCCCCCACTGTCCTTTGTTTTTGTGAGGACTGTTTTAAGCTTTTATTTTACCACCCCACCCCCCCATGTTCCCTCCCCAGCCAGTTTCTTCCTCTGAGGATCGTACACATAGAGTGGCTTGTCACGTGTGACCCCCACCCCTAAGTGCAGCGTTTGTGTGCTTTTGTGCCTGTCGTTGGAGTACCCCCTGGCGTCCCCCTATCATTGGCCTCCAGGGGACAGAGGACAGCGTGGATGCGTTCTGACCTGCAGTGTGTCACTCCACCTGTGACCTGTAGGGTTCTCGCGTGTCACATAGACGTTCCCAGCTCATCCCCCTCCTCTCGTTTTCACGACATCTTGCATAACGGTTCTGTTCATCATGTATGAACGCAATAAGTGTGCCCCTCGAAGAACTCCTTCCCACCCCCCCCTCCCTCAGTGTCATCATGTCAATGTATCTTGTAGAACAATGAGAAATGAATGATTTGACTTTTTTACTTTCAGTATACTGAATGAGGAAGGCTGTGTGTACACTAGGCATGCTCATTTCCATGTAAATGGGGGATTATTTTGCAGCAGTTGAGGTAAACAATTCAACTTAGCTCGTAAGTTAGATTTCGTTTTATTTGTGACAGTTATTACGAATTCCAAGGAATTGAAGTATCAGTGAAGTCGATGTATAAGAGTTGCTTATTTAATTTTTAACAAGTCCATGGAACGCTCACTGGGTGCTGTAATATAAGTACAGTACAGCAGTATGATACTGTTCCTCCGTACATTTACTATAATTAAACTCCATTGCTCATGTACCGCTTTATTCATATATTACTTGTAAAATGGAAAGGAATGTAAACAAATGTACTGTTTATAGGTATAAATAGCAAAAGAAAAAAATATTGGGGATTTCCTTAGATGCAAAACATTTTCCTCGCAATGTGCCAGTCATTGCACCTTCCCCGCAATCTGCTGCATGTTAGTATTTTATTTTTTTGTCTTTGTGAATAACAACCGGCTTTTATCTTTTTACATATTTAATAAAAAAAACCCGTTAAGTGAATTGTGTTTTTGTACGTTTAACCTGCCATTTCAAAGCTAAGGAGATTTGGATGGATTTGCTACAATAAAAAGTACAACTTTGAATGAAAAAAAGCAGTGGATTCACATGCTGTACACACTGTCTGTCCGGTCCTGTCTGTCTCTGTCTCTCTTCACATGCTGTACACACTGTCTGTCCGGTCCTGTCTGTCTCTGTCTCTCTTCACATGCTGTACACACTGTCTGTCCGGTCCTGTCTGTCTCTGTCTCTCTTCACATGCTGTACACACTGTCTGTCTCTGTCTCTCTTCACATGCTGTACACACTGTCTGTCTCTGTCTCTCTTCACATGCTGTACACACTGTCTGTCTCTGTCTCTCTTCACATGCTGTACACACTGTCTGTCCGGTCCTGTCTCTCTCTTCACATGCTGTACACACTGTCTGTCCGGTCCTGTCTGTCTGTCTCTCTTCACATGCTGTACACACTGTCTGTCCGGTCCTGTCTGTCTGTCTCTCTTCACATGCTGTACACACTGTCTGTCCGGTCCTGTCTGTCTGTCTCTCTTCACATGCTGTACACACTGTCTGTCCGGTCCTGTCTGTCTGTCTCTCTTCACATGCTGTACACACTGTCTGTCCGGTCCTGTCTGTCTGTCTCTCTTCACATGCTGTACACACTGTCTGTCCGGTCCTGTCTGTCTGTCTCTCTTCACATGCTGTACACACTGTCTGTCCGGTCCTGTCTGTCTGTCTCTCTTCACATGCTGTACACACTGTCTGTCCGGTCCTGTCTGTCTGTCTCTCTTCACATGCTGTACACACTGTCTGTCCGGTCCTGTCTGTCTGTCTCTCTTCACATGCTGTACACACTGTCTGTCCGGTCCTGTCTGTCTGTCTCTCTTCACATGCTGTACACACTGTCTGTCCGGTCCTGTCTGTCTGTCTCTCTTCACATGCTGTACACACTGTCTGTCCGGTCCTGTCTGTCTGTCTCTCTTCACATGCTGTACACACTGTCTGTCCGGTCCTGTCTGTCTGTCTCTCTTCACATGCTGTACACACTGTCTGTCCGGTCCTGTCTGTCTGTCTCTCTTCACATGCTGTACACACTGTCTGTCCGGTCCTGTCTGTCTGTCTCTCTTCACATGCTGTACACACTGTCTGTCCGGTCCTGTCTGTCTGTCTCTCTTCACATGCTGTACACACTGTCTGTCCGGTCCTGTCTGTCTGTCTCTCTTCACATGCTGTACACACTGTCTGTCCGGTCCTGTCTGTCTGTCTCTCTTCACATGCTGTACACACTGTCTGTCCGGTCCTGTCTGTCTGTCTCTCTTCACATGCTGTACACACTGTCTGTCCGGTCCTGTCTGTCTGTCTCTCTTCACATGCTGTACACACTGTCTGTCCGGTCCTGTCTCTCTCTGTCTCTCTTCACATGCTGTACTTACGCTCTGCATGTCTGTCTCTCTCTCTCTCCACAATTTGTTTTATCAGCTCTTTTGTACTCTGTACCTTCTATGTAAATGACGCTTTCAGTTCTTGAAGTATTCCAGCATTGAGTATCTGCTTCATTTTTTATACAGATTACAATGGGGTTACGTTCCAATAAACCTTTTGTAAGGGGAAAATGCATTTTAATACAGTATAGCTAACCTTACAAGCATTATAGCCTAGCCTACCTTAAACATGCTTAGAACACTTACATTAGCCTACTGTTCTGTCATCATTAACACAAAATCTATTTTATAATAAAATGTTGAATATCTCATGTAATTTATTGAATAATGTACTGAAAGTCAAGAACAGTCACCCTTCAAAATATCGTAACACAGACCATTGTAACCCCGGGGAATGTCTGCATATATTCCCAGCTGTCTGGATACATGCACATAAATGCTGTCAGGTCTCCTCAAGAGTGAGTAGAAGCTCCCCAACAGGAACACCAACATGCAAATGTGAAAGCTAGGTTGGTGGACGGATGAATAGATAGGATCAATGGAAGGATGAATAGATAGGATAAACAAATACATAGGATTGATATATATAGGAAGCAACAGATGCATTTTCCAGCCCAAAATTTAGTTAGTTAAGGGAGAGTTAAGTGCTTCTGGCACCCGACTAATCTACCTGTCTGACTAATAAATGCAGACTAACTTTAACCTGAGGTGCATCGTAGAGGTAGAAGTTTTGCCGAGTTGAATTGTGTAGCTATCAAGATGGAAGACAGAGATGGCTACTTCGCCAAATCACTGCTGAGTGCTTTGAATTTAGCTATTAGTAATCCTGTCTACCGCTGATTGGATGGGCTGGGGCTCAGTCATTTCTCTGATGCAGCTTTTCAGGTCGATCCAAACTCTACGTTTGTCACGAAGTGGCCAGACAGGCAGCAAGCAAGAGGAAAAGCAGGAAACCACAATCTGTCAGCCTGTTTCGTGCTTTACTTCTCGTCTTGAGATGAAAAGAGGCGCATTCTTCCCAAGCGTATTGCGAGTTTATCGTCGCTTCTCAAACACTAGCCTGAAGGCATCTTAGCGCTGTGACTATAAAGCCAGATAATGTGATGTTTTGACAAATACAAGATGACATTGATACCAACCTAAATTCCTCTTCAGATAGAGCATACGGGTTAATGTCTACAGGTGCAAATGCCCTATAAATCACTAGACTTAAATAGTGTGAGCTAAATTAGCTTAGCTGCCCTAATAATTTCAATACTCAAACTGATGACCTACACATACTGTAGCATGCCAGGATACTTTTTCAAACCCATTTAAACCAGTATCAATTGTTTATCACTTTTACTGCTTTCTCAGGGAGCACAGCAACAAAGAAACCTCATTTGCAGTATTGTTACGTCACAGTATTATGCTTTATGTTAGGTGCTAAATGTTGCCTTTCCTATTTTCTTATTTTGCTCTTTTTTTTTCTGTATTCTGTTAATTATTTTGCTTTGAATTCATTTTACAATATGAAGTGTCTGTTTACACGAATGGTTTGTGTTCATTTCCTTTGAAATGTCATTTGGCTTTCTATTAATATGTTAGATGAGTAGTAACCAAGGTATCCTTTGTTATAGTCAACCTCAGCTAACGTAAGGGGATAAAGCTAGCCATTTTCTCATGGTAGTAAATTTAGGCCATATGCCAGAAATACGGGAAGGTTTAAAGTTAAAATTCCCATGCTGTCTTGAGTGAATTTAGGACATCTTAAATGTGTGCTTCTCTGAACTCCACCTTCTCTGAAATAACGCAGCATGTGGCTAATTAGCCCACCAGTGTCAGAAGGCATGAAGGCAGCGTTGAGTTTAAGGCAAATGAGAGAATCGCGCCGATTCAAAGTTCACAGGTAGAGGGAAAACGTTTGCAAGATGAGAAAATCACAAGCGCATTGCAACATACTGTAAAGGTAAATCTTGAAGTAAAAACTTCATTGTAACACCCGCCAACCATAAGTGCTGTTCTAGCACTTAGCATGGCGCTCAACTGGAGAAGCGCTCAACTGGAGAAGCGCTCAACGGTGATGCACAACATCTAAAATCTAACTTCTCATTTGTTTGATTTTAACATAAACAGGAGCTTCTCCATTTCACATTTCAGTGACCATTAAATGGTGGAATCACTTTAAATAATGGACAGAAAAGGGGAACATTATGGACAGGGTACCAGGCCTAAACCAGGTGTTAGTCACCTGACAGATGATCAGCCTGCACTGTAACTGGGGACCTGGGGCCCCTTCCATAACCCCCTTCAATTCACACTAAACTGAAACTGTCACATCCTTTTACTTAGAACAGTGTTTCCCAATCCGGTCCTCAGGATCCTACAGTCGGTCCATGTTTTCGCTCCCTCCCAGATCACTTCCTGGTACCCTGGGGGTCCCCGAGGGTTGGGAAACACTGGCGTAGACTAATATTCAACAGGCAAAGCTCAAAAAATGTCATACTGGCATACAGTGCCCACTGCATCAGTATGTTACACTGGAAACTTTGTTTATTCAATAAACAATTACAGGGGGATTAAGGCATGGACTTACAAATGCAACGTGTCCATTTTCTCATGCTGATTTTATAAGTTATTGGAATTATTAAAATGTTACAGAATCTAATCTTTAAGTATACAAGCCAAGCATCTGCTTTTCAAGTGTATCTTTCTATCTATCCAGACCAGTGTTTCTCAACCCGGGCCTCGCACACCCCCGGACAGTCTACATTTTTGCTACCGGGAACTGGATGGGAGCAAAAACATGGACTGTCTTGGGCTGGGGAACACTGATCTAGACTGTGAAGAAAAGCCAGACGAACACGAAGAGATCATGCAAACTCCACACTCAGACTGTGGGGCAGGAATCGACTCACAACGGAACTGTCCAAATAAGCAGTACAGTCACCAAACCTCAATTCTCATTAATTTATTGAGCTTCATTCTCCATTAACACAAATCTAAATTTTTATTTTGTATTCCGAGCAAAGAAACTTCTGTAATTAATTTAACATCTAAAGTCCAAACATGAAACGGCTTCCTGATGTCCAGCTCCTAGCAGGAACTGCAGTGATCATCTGCTGACCACAACCTGAAGTCTGAAGTTTTGCTCTTTTACACAGAGTTGTTTTTCCAGGAATAACCACATGCAGGGGAGTTGCACAAATCACCCTACAAATAAAATTTGACTCAAGAAAATGGCAACTCTTTAGAAATGCAATATTTATACAAATTTACCATTAGGTATTTATGGAACCAAAAAGTGAGACATACTAGGAACAAATAGTGCATACATTAAAACATGAGAAAGTTCATATGCATACTATATCCAAACTGGTCTAAAACAAAATCTAACAATAAATACTTTAATATGATTCATTTTTTAAGAACTAACATTATGCATCATTAAACCTTCGATACATTCAGAATCATTCAACATTTAGAACAATGTGCTTTGATTTATTCCATTCAGAGCATCTCATTCGTTAGTATATTATAAGAAACTGTCCCAGTTCACATCCAGTGCTTTGATGTCATCAACAGAATAAAGCAAGAATCACTGGCGATGCGATTCCAACATTTTCGAAAAGCTGGAAGCTTGCGAGCATCCAGTGTCCTTGTTCTCTGATCCAGAGGTATTAGTGTAGAGTAAAATGCACTGCATTTTGTTCCAGAGGGAGCAGTCTGCTATACTGATCTCCCTTTGGGTGTTTATGTATCATGGCACAGTGCCTCCCTAACCCCCTTAAAAAGGAAAAGTAGTACTTTTCTATCCATTTAAGAGACAAAGCTGCAAGAATCATTATATAAAAAACACAAGGATTCATCCTGACAAAGATTAAAAGCATCCGCAGTGAGGTCAGCACTGCGTTTCAGAGACGCTCAGTGACGCTGACATATTTACAGATTTTCATGAGATTAATGCCTAACAAAACAAGCTAAGAAGCATAGTCAGGTTCTGGGCTAAACCTGTAACTGCTGGGCCAGCCACAGACCTCTGGAAACCGTATGACGTGTAGAAATGCAGTGTAGAGTGTCCCTGTCAAAATGGTCCACCCTCCTGCGGGGGTCCCTGCTACCCCTTGTGTTCCGTGAGGCTGGAATACCAAGCTGCACTTGCATTTCTGCAAAGGGCAATAAACTGCACCAGGGTTGATGAAAACCCCTGTTCACTATTGTAGGTCATGTTTCCATACTTTATCCCTTCATTGCTAACAGTTTGCATTATTAAATTGTCAGTAATTTCTTCCTATGAGAAAATATGATACTGGAGAAAAACAAATCACTTCCAACGCCTATATGTTCTTATACCTTTTTTGTTTTGCAGAGTACATCTTAAAACTTCAAAGCTTGTCATATGAGAATGGAATACGTAAAAAAATCAAATTCAAGTTCAAATTCTCGTTAATATGACCCATTTTCATGTTGACTACAGGAGAATTTTGGGAAAACTGTATGCAAACACTGTCTGCTAGGATTAAATATGTTGTCTTTAAAGTAATACACCAATCTGCACAATTTCAGTCTACACTCAAACACATTCTATTACAGTCCAGTTCATACACAGCAAACAGTAGAAACCTTTAAACTATCATGATTCCACAGCATAGTATTGTGGTGAATTAAAATGAAGCAGTTTTTTTTCCCCCCACACCCTTAAAAGGAGACTTTTCTTGGAATTTCTTGGGTTGCTATGGTTGCGACCTTTGCTCCATGACCATGTGACCGTGTGCCATGGCCCTTAACCACAGGTCCACCTGTAATGCCAGATTTGCTGCCAGTATGATATTACATCACATAATTCCCAGAGGGCATTTCTGCAGCTATCCCTCCTCCTGATTGGTTACCTGAGAGGGGCTCTAATGCTTTTCTCGGGCAGTGCGTGTCTCTGCCTCTGATTGTCTCCTCTGATTGGCTCCTCGGCTGCACCGTTGGACAGGTCCAGTCTGGACAGTCAGCGGCACGGGGTCCTGCGCTACTGCTGGTGCTTCTTGTCCAGGGAGAATATGTAAATATTCAGATGGTCACTCAGCTGTTTTCCCTGGAGAAAAAAAAAACAGGGAAGAGAGAAGACAGATATGAATTTTTTTCAGAGCTTGGAACAGAAATGTTATGCGTAAAGATGCATCAGGCAGAAATTAATCCTGACATTCTATCATTCACTTCTGACTGTCAGGTCAGGCCTTGCATCATCCTCTGTCGTCACAGCCTCTGGAGCCAATCAGGTTCAAGCATGGATGCCTAGGCAACCGTTTCCTTAACGTATTCTTGGTACGAATGTGGCTGCGAAATAGAGCACATGGAAGCGGCCAGATTCAGATTGGGGAGGGGGCACAGACTGGGCTTAAGGAACACAGCCACAGGAAATGCTCAGGCAGTGCAGCCATCTGCTTCCTCCTGTCCCAAGGGCACATTAACCTGGTGAAGCATCACATCTTATGGTACAACAGAAGTTCCCCTGAAGAAATACAAGCACTGAGCCATGACACCTACTTCAAGCTACGTTAAGGAAAGGTTTTCAGATATATGATCTGAGACTTTATACCTCTGTAGGCCTCCAAATACCTGTCCTGAAAGACTTTACCATCGCTTGTCTGTTTCTGTATCACAAACGACACTATTCTATTCCCAACTCTCGTCTACATTCAGGCAGATCTGCCACGCCCACTTTTTTTATATTTTTTTTTTATTGAGCGTCAATACAATTTACAACGGAGGTACAAAAAGAGCCATGCCCATTTTTTTTTCATTATTGCCCCCTAATCCCACTCCCCCTTCCACGCCCACTTTTGACAGAAGAGGACACTCACCACACAGAGCGAGCACAAGAGGACACTCACCACACAGAGCGGGCACAAGAGGACACTCACCACACAGAGCGAGCACAAGAGGACACTCACCACACAGAGCGGGCACAAGAGGACACTCACCACACAGCGCGGGCACAAGAGGACACTCACCGCACAGAGCGGGCACAAGAGGACACTCACCACACAGAGCGGGCACAAGAGGACACTCACCGCACAGAGCGGGCACAAGAGGACACTCACCACACAGAGCGGGCACAAGAGGACACTCACCGCACAGAGCGGGCACAAGAGGACACTCACCGCACAGAGCGGGCACAAGAGGACACTCACCGCACAGAGCGGGCACAAGAGGACACTCACCGCACAGAGCGGGCACAAGAGGACACTCACCGCACAGAGCGGGCACAAGAGGACACTCACCGCACAGAGCGGGCACAAGAGGACACTCACCGCACAGAGCGGGCACAAGAGGACACTCATCATACAGCGCGGGCACAAGAGGACACTCACCGCACAGAGCGGGCACAAGAGGACACTCACCACACAGAGCGGGCACAAGAGGACACTCACCACACAGAGCGGGCACAAGAGGACACTCACCACACAGCGCGAGCACAAGAGGACACTCACCACACAGCACGAGCACAAGAGGACACTCACCACACAGCACGAGCACAAGAGGACACTCACCACACAGAGCGGGCACAAGAGGACACTCACCGCACAGAGCGGGCACAAGAGGACACTCACCGCACAGAGCGGGCACAAGAGGACACTCACCACACAGCGCGAGCACAAGAGGACACTCACCACACAGCGCGAGCACAAGAGGACACTCACCGCACAGAGCGGGCACAAGAGGACACTCACCACACAGAGCGGGCACAAGAGGACACTCACCACACAGAGCCCGTAGTGCAGGTGTGCCAGCGTCACCAGGGTGCTAAAGGCCAGGAGCCCCAGGAACTCGCCGTTGGCCAGGAGCCCGGAGAGGATGGCCCCCACCATGACAGCCAGAGGCAGGAGCAGCCAGTGCAGAGCTTCAGACCGGGTGTTAGTCATCTGGCAGATGATCAGCCTGCACTGTAACGGCAGGCAAGGCGTGGGGGGGGAGAGCAGAGAGCCTTCTGTAACCCCCATCAACTCACAATAAACTGAAACTGACTCACATCCTGTTATGTAGAGCGGTGTTTCCCAATCCAGTCCTCGGGGACCCACAGGCGGTCCACGTTTTTGCTCCCTCCCAGCTCCAAGAGCAATAACGTGGACTGTATGGTATGGAGCTGGGAGGGAGCAAAAACGTGGACCGGCTGTGGGTCCCCGAGGACCGGATTGGGAAACACTGACATAAGACTAATATTCAACAGGTAAAGGTAAAAAAAAATGTGCTACTGGCATACAGTGCCCACTGCATCAGTACCCTTACACTGGTAAGTGTTAGCGACACTGGTAAGTGTTAGCGACATAGAAACAGGCAGGAAAAAGGGAGAGGAAGAGCATCTTACAGACACGTTGGAAAAGGCCACGCCCGTCATCCACAGGAAGGTGCGGGGGTGCTGTGCCAGCACGTCACTGGGCGAGGAGAGGGCCCAGGTGGTGAGCAAGGCGAACAGGAGGCAGGGAGAGAGAAGCGGGAGGAGGCCTTCGTACAGGGAGCTCCTCTGCAGGGTGCCATCGCGGTGCCCCCTACAGGCAGAACAGGAACACTTCACAGGTAAAAACCCTCTAATGATTATTAAAGGCATAATGTGTCCAGGGGTCCATTTGTAAAACATTATATCATCATCCTGATTGTGACAGCCCCATGGTTACTGATTGGTTACCTGAGAGGGGCTCTAATGATCTTCTTAACTCTGATTGGATAAAAACATCTTTGAAGCATCTGGAGTGTGACTATGGCTTCTGACCGTCAGTGTGAGAGACGCCACTCACTTGTAAATGTTGTAGAGAGTCTGCGGCAGGGACAGGAAGGCAATGCACCCTGGAGAGAGAGACATCCTCTAAAAAAACACTCAGTGCTGATTCTGGGACCAAGCCGGCCCTTATCACAGCAAACACTGTTACACGATGACAATAAGACAATGTTACAGCCCACAATATCCCTCATTATAGTCCTGAAAGGTCGCATCTTCACTTCTTTGATAAATCACACAGTTGTCTTGTCTATCGGCACATCACCCGAAATCACACATGTATGCCTGCTCTGTTCACATGCATTATTCTTCCTTTTTAATATCTCTGCCAAAAGTTCTTCCTTTTCTCAACACTCTCTGTGATTGGATGCTGATGCTTAAGCTTCCTTTCATGTGACCATTAAAAGAAGCTGCCTTGCTTGGTTTCTGAGCCTCGCTTCCTGATTGTCCATGTGACTGCCTCCCTTCGTTCCTTTCCTGCCGTTTCCCCCCTCTCTCTCTCTCTCCCTCCCTCCCTCCTGCGCGGCTTATTTTCTATTCCATAAATCTGAATGAAAAAAAAAAAAACAGAAGTCATGCACACAAAGCAAACAGATCATTATTGCTGTACGCTTACTTCACTTTCCCTTTCTTTAATAATGAATGTTTATGTCTATGATTAATTCATATGTAGCACAAGTCTTCCTTTTCACAGAAACAGCACCTGAACCACAGTCTCTCTCAAACTAGGGGTGTCGGTGATTTTATAAATATGCACGCACGCACGGACGGACAGACCCATAACTCCCAATCATCCTCTCCAATCCCCACTGTCAGTGTTTATGCTCCTTCACACCTAATCATGTGAATTCCTTCTTCTAAAGAACACAATATACTCAACTCAAGTGACCAGTCTCAAATAAACCGGCACGACACACATCACTGCATACAGGCTCTTCCGGTAGGCTTGGGAGTGACCCTAAACGAAACCGTCGAGATGATCAGCACGAAGATCACTGCAAATAATGTAATGATGTGAAAGTGCACCATATAAAAATTAATTTGTTGTTTTCTTGAAAGGACATCAAGTGCCGTCAAGCAGCATCAGCCCATACAGACCAATGGGCAAAATCAATGTCATCATATTCCCACATAAAGAGATGGCTTGTGCAAGTCATTATGGGAGTGAAAGGTCTCCGTGAAATGATTATGAGCATTGACATGCAGGAGCTGAGATAGAAACCGTGAAGCAGAAAAACACTGGCTCATCATAAGACGTTTATGTCCTCATATATCAATCTTCAGCAGTGGGAAGGCCAGATGACGGTCCACAGAAATGCCCACATCAGCCGTATTCAGTTCTATTCTGTTGCCTAATAATTAATAATTTTATCATAAAAGCCAAACAATCAGGTATTATTCTGATAAAGAAAGCTGAAAATAAACGTGCCCTGTCATGTATTAACATTTAAATACCCATCAATCTGGGTAACTGGCTTACAGAGTCAGTGAGGTGTGTAGAGCTGACAGTTCAGGGAGGAAAATGCATATATTTATGCAGTATATATTAGAATGGAGTCAGGGACATAGCCTGGGTTTGGAAAAGAGTGAGGTCTAGGTCCGGGTCCGGGTCCAGGGCCGGGTGGGGTGGGGGGAACTCGTCAAACACATTTTTATTGGTGTTGACAATCTGAAGAATACTAATTCTGAAAAATACACCATACATCCTGCATGTGCCAAGAGTAAGAGTAGTTTTAAACATAAACAGTTTACCCTGGATGACCTTGCCAGAGCAAGAAGCAAAAATATACTCTACTAACCCTACAGTGTCCCTAGCTGATTGAATTTAGGTCTATGCCATAGACTAGTATCAATAACGCTTGATATTAACACACCATTACAAGCTAACATCAAATACACTTGTTTTCATATCCAAATTTGCCTTTGAAATGGTTCTACTGTCCCCTTCATAAGCTGTTTATTATTATTATTTATTAATGACGTTGTGTGGAATGTTAGTTAGCCTAATCTAGCCCATAGCGCGTAATGTGAAAGAAATCCAAGCTTTACCATGGCCAGAGTAGCCCAGCCTAAGCTTATATTTAACATGCTTCATATAATTATCTTTACTCCAAATGCCAGAGCGGGTTGCAGTTCTGGAACATTTTTTACACATAATGGCATCCTCTGTCATGCTGATACTGAATGCTAGCGCTCGCTCGCTCTCTCTCTCTATCTCTATCTCTCTCTCACACACACACACACACACATCAGACACTATTAATGACACATTCAAACTGAATTAATTCACTTGGCTCGCAGACATTTTCAACTGCTGATTCTTTCTATTCTGGTGAATACTTAGCTTGAAATTTTATTTTTAGCCCTTAAAAATATTAGCAAGGTCCAGGGCTCGGTGCCATCATAGCTGGTTATGGTCCTGCATTTATTTGATACGGGTCACCACACTATGCTTGTCAATGATCCATTTAGGATTTAAGGATTTTGAGGCCCTCGGCAAACCGCAAAGATGTTTATTCTCTACTGCAGTTTAAATCACACATGTGACTCAGCCATATGACACTCTGCCATCACACGCTGAAGCAGAAGAAAGGATTATTACTGCCATTACCAGCATGTATGTGGCCAACGAAACAAAAGGGTGCTTCAGGCCATTTCATGATTATTGATAAGTGGCGCCCTCTGGTGCCCATTAATGTAACTGACCTGGTCTTCGATTGTTTTCCGAATGGAATCCTGAGCTTTTTGATCTTGACAATGAAATGCAGTTTTCACTTGTCAGTTTACCTGGTCATCTTAGATCCATTGATTTAAAAATTACTTTAATTATGGTTGGAAATTTTTCCTGCCGAGATACTAATGACTATGACAAAATATGCCAGAGACGGGGGCAATAGGACCATGACACTCTGGTGCCCTATTCTCACAACACTATTTGTATAACCGAGGAATCCGTGATGAAAAAAACCATCGTGATTTAGCCCTATTAGTGGATGTTATCCGAAATATTAAAATATGGAGACTAACTAGCTGGCCATGATTATCTGAATTTAGGCACTGCATTTAGGTAAATTAAGTTTATCACAAAAAAGCAACTGATATAACAAGAGGGTTAAATAAAAAGCAGTAGTCTTCTTTACTTGTTTTACTAGCAGTGATAATTGCAGGGTTAGGACACCACTCCCAGGATCAGGTGCTCACTGGTTCAAATCCCATGCCTGACACAGTGATGTCGCCACTGCATCCCTTGAGGAAGCCCCTTAACCCCAACTGCTCCAGGGACTCTCTCATCCTCACTGCCTATTGCTTTGGGAAAAAGCGTCTGCTTAATAAATTTAAAAGTGTGGATAATGTATAACAATTTAACTTCAACCACTGGATTATCACTGACAGTCTTCGTAGCTAGCTAACTAAATCCCGACAAGCCTCAACCCGTCTAAAGCAGGTGGCTATAACAGAGCTTTTCTTTAACTGGCCGGTTTTCCTCTGTGCCTAGAGGAGACACATCCATGGAAACACAGGGTGTGGTCGAGCTAACACTTAGTCAGCACCAAAACAAAGCCATTCGTCAAGGCCTACTTTCACTCATCTCTACCCGTCGGTTCCCCGTTTTCCTTAGATGCTTGCATTTCCATCATTTTTTAATGTTTAAATGATGTCACAGTCATCCTTGCGGGAAATGGAGAGAGCAATGATGTTTAGAAGCAGGTCACAGGGAACAGTAGGGGCTAGACTAGTGGCAAAAGGGCAGCTTGACGTTAATTACTGTGACACAGCCACACGTGACCGATAAAATGAAGAGTACAAATATAACGGTACCTGATACCGTTATCTTTCAAAAACGTATCTGATACCACAAGACCGGGGACACCCAGGATGGGATGTCAGTCCAATGCATGGCATTGTGGACGATTCAAACATGACAGCTCAGCTAACTGCATGCCTTTGGACTGCAGGTCTCGAATGCCTAAAGGGGACCCATGCAGACTTGCAGGTCTCGAATGCCTAAAGGGGACCCATGCAGACTTGCAGGTCTCAAATGCCTAAAGGGGACCCATGCAGACTGCGCACACAGAAAGGGGCTACAATTTAACCCTGGGGGATGCAAAGCATCAGTGCTACCCAGTGAAGTGTGCCCCCTCCCCCCTCCAATAAGAGTGGTAAAACCACCATGTTGTTAAAATCCAGGTCACCTTTATGTCCCCTGCATCTGATACATATCGGAGATATCATCACCATTTTGCGTAACTTATTTTTAAATAATTGCTGGCATCACGGCTAGGTGTGTAGCATCTCCTTGCACTTCCAGGGTTGTGGGTTCGAATCCCACCTCTGCTCTGCCTGTGTGGATTTGCACGCTCTCCCCGTGTGCTGCTGCTATTGGAGTATGTGCACTACTATGTCGTCACCAATTATACGCAGTATGTTATATTAACCACACGTCAACCAACACCACTAACTCACTTTCATCCTGTACCTGTAACGCACCCTTACTGCAGTACTGCTGTCGATATCTTTTTGCAGCCCGGTGATTAGTTATATTTATATATCACCTGTAAATTGCATTTATTACTCAGAATTTGTACCTTTACAGTACAATTCTTTTATATTTTTACACCTTATTCTTTGTATTGTGTTTTAGATGTAAAGTACCATTTGAGGCTGACACAATTGCAATTTCGTTGTGCTTGCTAAGTGACGATAAAGTCCTTGAATCTTGAATGCTCCACGTTTTATCTGGGAACTCTGCTTACCATCCTCTGTCCTTTAGCATACATGAGCGTTCTGCAGTTCCGGTCTTGGAGGGCCAGACTGCAACACAGTGTGCAGATTTCTCTACTCAGACACACATACTAAGCCTGGTAATTAGCTGGTGAGCAGAGTAAGGTGTGTCTGAGCAGGCTGGCCCTCCAGGACCAGAACTGGGGAACCCTGACATACTGTTTCACTACTTGGTGCATCTGAATTACAAATGTGTGTATGTGCATCTTGTCCATGGTGAACCTCAGCCTTGTACCCTGTGCTGCCTGTGATAGACAGTCTCACATGTCCCAGTCGCACAAAAGCAGTTGGAAGATGAATGTCTGTAATAATTACATAAAAAACGAAAAGAATCCCAAATCACTGAGCATTCTGACACAGTGAATAAGCATATTAAGACATCATCACTTTAATGGCCAGTCAAGTATGAGGCTTACAAGATAAATGAGTGCTAATGACTCTATGCAAAGTAGTCAACCCTTTGTGATGTCACTGGAATGAACAGGACAAAAGGTTCCAGAACATGGAATTTCAATCATCTGTCATATTAGACCTTGCTAAGCATAAAAAATATATTACCAGCACCAAATCACTGGCTATTTGGTGTGGTAACCTTCAAGCGCAGCAAAAAAAAACTCCCTCATTATCTGGTTACACCTCATTAGCAGAGGCGTGACACACAATGTGGGGACATGTTTAAGCTTTAACCCTAGTGAAACATTAAGTGTACACCCCTGTCCCTAAATTAAGGTACATGAACTGGAGCAGAGGTGGAAAATTCACATCGAGAAAGTACAAATCTAGATCAAGGTTTTGTTTCAACCAATCAGTTGAGCATAAAGAGTCACAGTCACAGAGAACTCAACTGGTTGGTTGAAACAAAACCACGGTCTGGATTTGTTCTTTCTGGACCTGAACTTTCTACCTATGAACTGGAATACATCAAATCCCGCATCAGAGCCATAGTTCCCAAAAAAAACTGCATCCCACTGTACTAGCAGCTGCCAGTACAGTGTCCCAGCTAACAGGGAACGTTCCCAGAACTTTAGCTAATGGTATGTGAGGGTCTTCTCAAAGTTGGCAGAGAACGTTCTTACTGTAATGTTAATTTGCATGTTTTACATTTTAACAAAGGTTCTGTCGATGTCAGCACAATAACATTATTACCTGAATATCCTTTTAACGCGAATAATGTTGAAAAGCATTGTTTTATAATAACATATTATCCGGTAAAAGTGCGACATGCGTATACTGAACAGATGCCATCCAGCCTTGAATCCCTGACCTCCAAGGATTAAAGTGACAGTGTTACTCAATACTCTAGCATGCTTTCCGTTGTTTTTATATTATTAGTCTTAATTGCAGTAGTGGGCTAAACATCGGAAATACTGGACACCATGAACGTTTCCATACCTTATTCGTAACGTTCGGTAAACATTCCTAGAACAAATAATTGTTAGCGGGGGAATAGAGTAATTTGTGCTGCATCTAGTAAGTGCACAACAGCCTAACAAATCCTTTTAATTGTAGCACAATAATAAAGTGAGGCAGACAGAGGGGTGAGGTGGGGAGTGGGATGAGCAGGACAGCGCTTTGGGACAGACTCGTGATCCACGTGACACTTAGGCTTGGGACACTTACCGATCGCCACGGCGATTAGAATATCCGTAAAGAAATAACCGAAGGCCACGGGCTGATACCAGACTTCGACTCCCAATACTGCCGTCAGCAGATACACCGCTGTCATTGTCTACAGGAGGAGAAAACAGATTTCACAGAGCATCACATGCATCTTACCGGCGCATATTTTAGCATTTAAGGTCAGCTGGCAAGTATAGTATAAAGATCATTTATACTGCTAACAAAAAAAGGACTCAAAGCTGAAGGATTTTTAGCCAGGAAACGTTATTGAAATGGTATTCCTCTGCTATTGCAGTAAAGGGGTCGTGTGAGTGAGGCTTACTCGCAGCCAGCAGGTTTGGGTTCATAACGAACTGCGTAACTGCAAAAGGCTGCACACTTTCACTCTGATACTGCTGACGAGGAGGAAGAGGAAGGAGCCAAGCTATGCTGAGGCAATGAAAGGGAGCCGCCTAGGCTAGACCGTCCACCGTGCACTCGAGAAGACAGCTGACGTGCCACTTTTCCCCCTCTACGCCCCTGCCAAGTCGTACTCCGTATCACACGCAGACTTTGCGGGAGAAGGAGAGAATCACCCCCCAGTGCCAAGATCCAGCAACAGATCGGGACAGGCACGCTGAGATTCCCCAGCCAATAGAAAATTGCCTTCCTGTGGCAGCAATTTGTTCCACAAGAGATGACTCACGCTCTCTGCTTTCGAAATTCCATAAAACACGCCTGGGTACAAAGAGAGAAGCTTGGCTGCAGATTGAATTATACCCTGAAGGTGCCTAAGCAGGTGTAATATCACTAAGGACTTTTCTGTGAAATTGAACACAGAATAACACTACTACCATTGTATGTGTATTTTACAAAAGCGAGCTGGAAATTTAACTAAAGTCTCTTCTTTCTTTTGTACTATTCCATGAGTTTACCTCATAGAACAACGTACTTGTCAAGCACAGCGCTAAATATATAGTCTGCAATATATAGCAATCGTCATGCGCGTGAATTCCTGCACACCGATGTCTGATAGAACGCGGCGTCAGGATCACAAACACGGCTGAGGTCGGAGGAGGTCCGGCGCCACGCCTTATCTACCTTCCCTCCTTTTTCGAGACTGAAGCGAGATGACAAACCGCGCGAATTACCGGCGGCTGAGCCCCGCGTGCTTCTGTGTCCCCCGCTCCCAGAGGCGTGTTACAAGCCAAGAAGCTGTTTTTCCTGCATCGAGGGGGCCGAGATGGATGAAGAAACCCCCCCGCGGTGCGCCCATCTATTCCGACTGGAGAACTGCCCCCCTCCCCCATTTTGTCAACTAGGGCAACCTATACATGCTGTATATAAATAGCCTGCCTTGCAGAAAACTTCCCTAATTCCTGCCGCTGAATTTTAAAGTTGAAGATTTTTTACTTTTTGGCATACAAAACGATTTAAAAAAAATAATACGTCACTAGATCCCTACTCAGTTAGCAAACAGGATCCGTGGCTGTTCCCACTATAACGAACTGTAACGTTTGCTTGAAAAAGCATCTGTACCAGACCATAATATGTTGGTGGATCCATTACATCACTGCTGAACTGTGCCGTCATTTAGAGATTCAGACCGACACCACCGGCTGTTTTGCCGAGAGTCAATCTGCTGGGTGACACAGTGAACCGATTGGCGGGTAATATGTATAATCTCATAAATTTAACTCTAGACTGAGAAGGACTTGTTCAAACAAGCCAGGCACTGAAGTACCTGATTCCTCCAATCGCCGCAGTGACCGAACCGGTTCAGATGTGTCTGCTGAACTCTCCCAGCAATTCAGGTCTTTTACAGGACCAGCTCCACAGCATATACATATCATGAATATACAAAGACCAACTAAAGACTAAACCGGCTCCTCAATGCAGTATTCCGCTTGCATCATTTGATGTTTCACTCTGCTCCTTAAAGTTGTAAAAGGGACCAAATAAGCAGCGTTCAAACAAGACCCCTAGCAGGCATACAGTAGAAGCACTAAATGCCTTTAAGCTGAATTCTGTGACTATACAGAACACCATCCTGACATCCTGTTTACAGACTAGATACCGATGCTGTCCTGTGTACGTTGTAGGGCTCTCTTTGATTCTTCGTGAAAAAGATGAAGAAAGAAGACCTCCAAAATATACTGTCACTACACCAAGCCCCAAGAAACAGAACTTCACCAGTTTCTCCACCTTCATTTTATAAAAATCTGCCATTAGGACTTTACTGTCAAGGCTGCTCAATATTACGCAGCATCCAGCCAACTTAGGAAGCACTGTTGAGAAATACTGAAAGCTTATTGGAGGAGAAAAGACCAGCACACACTAGCTCCATTCAATATCCCCCGAGCGTCAGTGTTGATACTGTCACATAGCCCAGGCCCTGTCCGTTCAGCCAGACCCAGGATAGCGTGAGGAACACACTCAGATGTAGTGTATGAAAGAGTGAGCACTTCCAAAGAAAGCATATCTAATAAAATGCAGAATTACTGATCATTTTACACTAATAATTGCAAGGCATTATTCCATTTCGTCAGATTTTTTTTAAACAAAATGCATTTAGCGCAATGATTACCATGCTGTTCAGGTGAGGGATTTTAATGGCCTTTGTGATGAATCCTTGCCATGCTAGAAATTGTTCGTCGAAATTTTATATTGCACATTGTACAACATACTTTTCCAGTCTGAGGGCACTGCAAAGGTTTTGATAGCCTATGCTTGCTATTGAATCGTAAAGCCAATCGACCAGTGTTATTCCTCAGTACATTTTTTATCTCACCAGCGCAGTGACAGGATTCCAGTACTGACCACTTGACTGAAGTCATATCCCCAGGGCAGGAACAGGACTCCAGTGTTGTACTTCTCCCAGTGAGAGAGCACAAATGTGACCAGGACGATGCACAGGATGCAGTAGAGGGTGTAGGCTGAGACAGCCCTGGCCTTGCACAAGCCGAACACTGAGAAGAATGACAAGCTGAAAATGGAGGTGGCCCAGCTGTCCAGACCATGGTCAAAGAGCTCCCCTAGAGGGCTGGAGGACTGCGTGCGGCGAGCGTGCTTCCCGTCAATGGAGTCTGTGGGGCATCACAACGACAGTCCAAGTCAAGCCCATGTAGTATCTTTGCCATTATAAATAGACAGTTTCAACCTTCAAACAAGCTCAGGATAGATATACTTGCTGAAGGTTAGTCTATCAGTACATCTCACAGTATATGCAGATGGTATGAATAGCAGATGTAGCACAGCCTCTTAATGGTCAGCACATTATAATATTACATATAGAGAGGAGATAAAATAAAAGATACATTTTTTCATTAATCTCAAATTATGTCAAATAATTCCTCATGCCAAAGTACAGCCATGGAAAAAAATAAGAGACCACTCTATATTTGTAAACAAATCTGCATTTTTAAATCCTGGTTTAATCCTGGTCCTGCTAGCAGAAGGCTACCTTGAACAGCAGGCTGCTTCCAGGTTCAACATTTCTAAAACAGCAGTACACAAGAACAAGGTGAAGCAGGAGACACTGAGAACGACCAGAAAACAGTCAGGTAAAGGGCAGATGTGACATTCTAATGCCAGCGATGACTGTCAACTTATCAGTTCCTCATTAATAGAAGGATGACATCAAGTGAGCTTCAAAAGGAAGGGGAAACATTAAATGCAGGTGTGAAGTGCACTGCTAGGACAGTTTGTATCAGGCTCCTAGAAGCAGGACTGAGTTCCATGAAGCAAGGAAGAAGCCCTTCATTAATGAGAAACTGCATTAATGAGGCTGCATTTTGCAAAAAAATATATACTATTCACAGACACACAGCCATAAATTGAGAAATGAGTGAAACAAATATTGTGCTGTGGTCTCAATTTTTCCATGGCTGTTACTCTCCCCCTCACCTCTTTAAGGAGACCCAGCACTCATCCTGTTACTCCTCCCCTCACCTCTTTAAGGAGACCCAGCACTCATCCTGTTACTCTCCCCCTCACCTCTTTAAGGAGACCCAGCACTCATCCTGTTACTCTCCCCCTCACCTCTTTAAGGAGACCCAGCACTCATCCTGTTACTCCTCCCCTCACCTCTTTAAGGAGACCCAGCACTCATCCTGTTACTCTCCCCCTCACCTCTTTAAGGAGACCCAGCACTCATCCTGTTACTCCTCCCCTCACCTCTTTAAGGAGACCCAGCACTCATCCTGTTACTCTCCCCCTCACCTCTTTAAGGAGACTCACCACTCATCCTGTTACTCTCCCCCTCACCTCTTTAAGGAGACCCAGCACTCATCCTGTTACTCCTCCCCTCACCTCTTTAAGGAGACCCAGCACTCATCCTGTTACTCTCCCCCTCACCTCTTTAAGGAGACCCAGCACTCATCCTGTTACTCCCCCCTCACCTCTTTAAGGAGACCCAGCACTCATCCTGTTACTCTCCCCCTCACCTCTTTAAGGAGACCCAGCACTCATCCTGTTACTCTGCCCCTCACCTCTTTAAGGAGACCCAGCACTCATCCTGTTACTCTCCCCCTCACCTCTTTAAGGAGACCCACCACTCACCCTGTTACTCTCCCCCTCACCTCTTTAAGGAGACCCAGCACTCATCCTGTTACTCTCCCCTCACTTCTTTAAGGAGACCCAGCACTCATCCTGTTACTCCTCCCCTCACCTCTTTAAGGAGACCCAGCACTCATCCTGTTACTCCTCCCCTCACCTCTTTAAGGAGACCCACCACTCATCCTGTTACTCTCCCCCTCACCTCTTTAAGGAGACCCAGCATTCATCCTGTTACTCCTCCCCTCACCTCTTTAAGGAGACCCAGCACTCATCCTGTTACTCTGCCCCTCACCTCTTTAAGGAGACCCACCACTCATCCTGTTACTCCTCCCCTCACCTCTTTAAGGAGACCCAGCACTCATCCTGTTACTCCTCCCCTCACCTCTTTAAGGAGACCCACCACTCATCCTGTTACTCTCCCCCTCACCTCTTTAAGGAGACCCAGCACTCATCCTGTTACTCTCCCCCTCACCTCTTTAAGGAGACCCAGCACTCATCCTGTTACTCTCCCCCTCACCTCTTTAAGGAGACCCAGCACTCATCCTGTTACTCTCCCCCTCACCTCTTTAAGGAGACCCAGCACTCATCCTGTTACTCCTCCCCTCATCTCTTTAAGGAGACCCAGCACTCATCCTGTTACTCTCCCCCTCACCTCTTTAAGGAGACCCACCACTCATCCTGTTACTCTCCACCTCACCTCTTTAAGGAGACCCACCACTCATCCTGTTACTCCTCCCCTCACCTCTTTAAGGAGACCCAGCACTCATCCTGTTACTCCTCCCCTCACCTCTTTAAGGAGACCCAGCACTCATCCTGTTACTCCTCCCCTCACCTCTTTAAGGAGACCCAGCACTCATCCTGTTACTTCCCCCTCACCTCTTTAAGGAGACCCACCACTCATCCTGTTACTCTCCCCTCACCTCTTTAAGGAGACCCACCACTCATCCTGTTACTCTCCCCCTCTCACTTATAACCAGCCCCCCAAGACCTTTCTTCTTCCTAAATAAAAAAATGGCTGACATCCTGCCTCTTAACTAGCTGCATTCACCCACACTCGCCCCTCCCTCCCTCTTAAATAAAACCACACTCACCTCATGCCACACCCACACCCCTCTCACACTTTCCCCTCCCTCTTAACCAAAGCCACACCCACATAAACCACACCCCTCTCACACGTACCCCTCCCTCTTAACCAAAGCCACACCCACATAAACCACACCCCTCTCACACTTACCCCTCCCCCTTAACCAAAAGCCACACCTACCCAAGCCACACCCCTCACACTTACCCCTCCCTCTTAACTAAAACCACTCCCACCCAAGCCACACCCCTCATGCTTACCCCTCTCTCTTAACTAAAACCACGCCCACCCAAGCCACACCCCTCACACTTACCCCTCCCTCTTAACTAAAGCCACGCCCACCCAAGCCACACCCACAGCCCTCTCACACTTACCCAGGGCATATGCCGAGAACGTGGCCAGGCCGGACACAGTCCAAACCCAGTTTGGGACATGCTGGGAGCTGTTACCTGCACAGCGGCATTGAGAGCACACTCAATTACTTCTTTAAAAATATGTGCAGACATACCACTAAATGTTATAACATTTACAAGTTCATATATAAATATGCATCTATCCATTTTCGGACACAGTGGGCCTGGAGCCAATCCCAGGAAGCACCCAGAAAAAAACAGTCAGATAAAATGATCTTTTTTCCTCTCGTGTCTTTCTGGACAGAATGAATACTTGGTGCTTTATACACACAGTATACACACATATATAAATTCAGATAAACATGTCCGGGTGCTGGTGTGGATTATCAGACAGGTGATCTAGCCCATATAGCAGACGGCGGTGGGGGGGCTTGTGGACCCCTGTGGAGGTTACCTGAGGCCATGTAATCCCAGTCATAGAAGGACAACAGGAGGTAGTTCATTAAAATGAGCAGGAATCCGCTGAATGTTAATAGGTTGGGAGCGACCCACAGAGGCACTGCCTGCAAGACAAGGCACACGCAGTACGTCAGCGAAGCGTCGCGCCAGGGGTCCGGGGGCGGCTGGGGGCGGGAGGCGGGGTGGCGCTAACCCAGACCCTGCCACAAGCACCACACAACCTCTGTACGGCGCTGGAAATGAGGTTAGTTTAAGGTTACTGAGTGCACAAATAAGCTTATATGGACCTAAATTTAGTATTGTGGATTATGGCACAAATTTGGTCTGTAGTTTTAAAGCATCTACTCTTTATTTGACTTGAAAACACACGTGTGTCATGAGAAAATAATAATAAAAAAAAACGACTATAGAAAGCAGTATTATGCAAAGGTTCTGTTTTCTGTTTTTCTTCTGGTGCTGTTTTCTACACATATTACACACACTCGGGCAAGAAAAAAAATGACAAGTCCACTCTGGGGAGCAGCCGCAGAGACAAAGCCATTGTTTGCTGGGAGAGACAAAAAGAACATCACGTGTGGCCTAGCTATTTGACGGCATGCTGAAATTAGACCTATATCTATTCAGCAAAAAAGTGAAACTGGATCACAGACCTTGAAACGGCCATTTGTTTACAGGAAACATTCACCTGCGTTATCGTTTCGATTACTTACTATTCATATTGCAATTGTGCTTTACATAAGGCACCTTACAAGTCTTATGCTTTGGATACAGTCCCTTACAAGCCAAGATAAACAAGGGAAAGGCAGCCTAATGAAGCGTGCTGCCCTCTCCTCTGGCTTTATTATTAATAGAGCAGCTGAATAGCTTTACAGCTGCCTTTCTGACAGGTAACACTCCAAGGAGACTACAGCAAAGACTAGAGTGAAGTCCAGGGTGAACGAAAATCTGCCCTAAAGCCTGCAAATGTCCTCAAAAAAGCCAGTGTGTGATTGAAAATGTGCCCCTAAAGTGTCTCTCCCATGTGCAGTGCAGACGCTCCTCTACTTACGAATGAGATACGTTCTGAACGGCTGTTCGTAACTTGAAATGTTCGTAAGTCGTTATTCAACATCATTTTAAGGGTATACGCAACTACAAAGAACTAGGATGCTGGGAGTACGTTCACTACACTGCTGCGCAGCGGGAGTAGCGGACAGAGGTCGTACTAGGCGGAATTGGCGCGCAGAAAAAAAAAATTGATGTTGCGGACAGGAAACGGGAGCCCAAGGAACACAATTTGGCCTTACAGTCGTCTTCGTTCGTATGTCTGAAAGTTCGTAAGTTGAAAGTTCGTAAGTAGAGGAGCGTCTGTATTTGCTGAAACTCAAAATTGCACCGTTCAGTCGTTTCAGTGGGCTTCAACTGGACAAGAAGACAGTGTATCGCGGTGTGGAACACGGAGCCCTCTACAAGTGCCATACGTACGTGCCATGTGATGCACTAAGGAGATGAGCCTTTCCAAAAAGCTACGGCCAAGATGAAGATCTTTGCGAGTAAATGATGGCGAAATGATGGAGGTGCCGATCCTGAGATAATTAAGCAGTTAATATGCCGCCATTCTTAATATGCCATCATGCTTAATATCCCATCATGCACAGGGGTCGTATAAAATCTTCTGGGCAAGCACATTATCCCCATTATTTTGAGCACCATGACTTGAAGTGATCTCAAAGACTTCGAAGAGGGGTGATTCTTTAGCTATACGGCCGGACTAAAGTTGTCATTAAAAAAGGATAATTTGGCAAAAAAAGAATGTCAGGTGTCTGCTGATGTTCATGCATCAGTATGAGATACAAGACAAAACATAAGAGTGTCTCAGATTGACACGTGTACTCACTGAGACATGCGTTTCAGTCACGCGAGAATGTCACAAAGAGAGATACCACGATCTGGTTGCAGTGCGTAAACTCCTTATTGCACCTGAAAAAGCAACTGCAGCACGGAATGCAGGCAGTGTTCAGCAGAGCAGCGGAAAAACAAGTCATAGGGTCACACTGACTGCTCTTAAACATGTAGAGAATGTGCCAGGAGTTGCCTAAGTGAAGGTGTTCTTGCAGCTCCTTTACACTAAAGTGCTTTTCCCTGGCCTGCCTTTGGTCCACTTAACGCTCGGAGAGCGATGCGAATGTCAATAAGTGCAAAGCCGTCCTGAGCGACATGTTATTCATATCTATTCTGATGGGAGTGGAACTTTCCAGAATGATTCTTCGGCTCCCATCCACCAGCATGGAAGGCCCCGAATGATACGACGGGGACCAAAGCCATACCGACCACATCCCTTCAACAGTCACAGATCAGGGTCACCCACTGACCTACAGGTTAGAAGGAGAACTCTTACTAAACTAAAAGCCAAAAAAAATGAAGTTTAAACAATAGAAAAAATTTAAAATGATGTTTAGGTGTGAATAAAACGAGCAGGACTGACTCTTTCAACACGTGTTTATTCTTATTAACAAGAATAAACAAATAGGTGATGTAATAAGAATGAACAAGTAACAACGACAATGTCACAATACAGACACACTGCACCAGGGAAATGAGATTTGCCTCCAAGAATTAAATGAAATACTGAAACAAGCGTGTTAAAGACAACTCAGGAAGAGACATACTTCAAAAATGATCAGGAACAGCAGGGATGAAGAAGAGAAAGATAGCATTTAGTGTAGAAAAATTACTCCACAGAAATCTATAATGAGGAATTAATATTTTGGCAAGTCTTTCAGATTTAAAGGTAGATAGTTTGTAATTACTACAAATGGAAAAAAAATGTCATGAAATGGATCTCAAGATATTAAAATTTGATTCACAGCGAAAATGAATATTCTCATCTTTTTCATATTTCTTATGAAAAACACAAGAGTGAACTTAATTCAGTTGAAATAGTGTTGTCATATAGCTTTTATTTTAGTTTTTTGGGCACTTTCTCAAACATTTCATTTATTTTCACGCAGCAGTTCTTCTACTGTTGGCAACTGGAACAGCCCAGTATCTCCCCGCGTTTACTCTGATAGCTCACTGCTGCAGTGCCATAAAACACTGGTAACACAATGCAGTGCCCTCTTTTTTTGGGAGGGGTCTCCCCAGGGGTGGCCAGACAGCTTCACACTTACCTGCGGCAGTAAACCTCTCGGCGTGTCATTATCTCAGCATTAACTGAGCGTGTTGAATTACAATCGCCAGTAATTATTAGCTGAAGGTGGACATGAAGACTCTGACTCACCCACCTTGACCAGCTTGTTCCACAGATGCTGCATGACATACACTGAAAGCGGGTTGGTGTCCACTGCACTGTACTGAAACAGAACCAGAAAACAAACGCTAGCTTTGGAGAACCTTCAGGAGGGAACAATTACACTGTACTGTACATTCTTTATGATAATTCACATTTAATGTAGTGCACTCAATTCTAATACAGGCAGGCCCGAGGTTACGGACGAGATCCGTTCCTAAGTCGAATTTGTAGATAAAGTTATGAATAGAAAAATAATAATACCGGAGATTATAAAAATAAATAATAACTATACAGTAATAGTAAAAATAATCACATAGGGTACTGCACTATACCTTGAGCCAACAAATTGTTGCAGCTGCCAAATGTTTTCACGAGCATCAAAAAGTAGTGCGTGCGTTCACTATGAACCATTGTGTTTAACCAAAATGTTTTATATAGTATTCTATATGGCAGTCTGCTTGTGAGTATGAGCTGCCCGTAAGTCAGACGTTCACGCTACTTTGCATTTTGTGCGACGCGAGTGTGGGAGATTAACTTATCTTGGGGCCCTAGGCTGACACGCTCAGGTGCTGCTCACGTAAGCAGCCGGTCAGTTGTCCCTCGGCTATAGCTTAGGACAGCCTATGAATAAAGATCCCAACCCCCCAGGGAGCGGTGACCAGCCCCTAACTCCTCACCACATCCGGCTGGCTTGATGTCTTCCTCGCAGACGGAAACAGACCGAACCCCAAACCCCGACACCTGACCCAGGCCCCAAGACCTGAGACCGGCTCTGTCTTCCTCCGCGTTCTCATCCTCTTTTCATTCCTTTCCTCAGCGCCGTTTGATTTACCCCGACTCCACTCCCTTAACCAAATAAAGCCCCCATACCAAACCCCCCCCCCCCAGCTCTGAACGCCCAGCCCGGTCCCTCAGCCTGTTTACCATTCAAACATGCCTGAACAGCATACATTCAAAGCAAACTGATGCTGCATCATTGTCCACGCTGAACAAACAGTGGACAGCACTGAATGTATGTCAGCGTTTATATGCCACGGGGTCAATGACAATTCCCTAAAAATGGGATGAAAGCTCTGATCTAAGTGAAAACCTTAAAAATTGTTGCCGGTTTAACGCTATTTAAACGACACGGAGCATATTAGTTTAATGTCAGGTGTACGGTTCAGCGCCAGCATTTGAGAGTGAGAGTGTACCGAACAGTCTGGTCATGAGGCAGCAATCGCTGCAGCCAGGTTATAAATTAAACCAGTGTCATCCACACTTATAGTAGGGTTCCGACAATGGGAGACTTAAAATAGTGAAAGCAAGTGGAAAAATAAATGCTTTTCAAAAGGAATAGATGACCTGGGCCAAAGGTGGATCAGAAACGGGGCACCGTTCCCTTACAGTATACGGCGAAACAGTACGGAGCTCAATAGGAAGAAAAGGTATTTCTGGAGACATAAGCGTTGATTAATGGCATCAGCGGAGGAAATTAAGGAAGGTGACAGACAGCAGATCAAGAAAACAAAGAGTTATAAATACTCTGCTCTCATAAATAACGTCCATCAGATATTGTATCAATAAAATATCCAACCAATGGGAAAAATCGAAATTACAGTCCGGATCAGTAAAGGCTTTGAAATGCAAAGCGGGCTGCAGAGGATGACAAAGTATCCAAACGACTATAAAATCAGCAGCATTCCTCCAATTAAGATTTCATCATTTCAATGCTATTGCATTTTAAGTGGATAATATGAAATTTCCGATACAAGGCCAAAATAAATGTTTTTAAATGTTTAAAAACATCGGTATTGATCGTACGGGAAAATGAAGGAGTCTCCGGAGTATCAGAGGCGCTTCTGGTGGGGAGACGTCGCCTAACCGCCCGGAGCATTTTCATCAAGAAACCGCAACTTTGAAACGCAAAATCTGACATAAACCACCGTCATCAAGCTTGCATTTTTAAATATGATTTCATTTAAAAAAATTTGTCTACTTTATGAAGGCTTTCGTTCGTGGTTAACTAATGCCTTTAAGATAAACATATATTTCATTGTTCGTAAATCAGTTTACTACTGTTCAGAATAGACATGTATTTATAGTTCACCGTGAATCGTTATATCACAGCTAGGAAATTAATATATTAATAAAAAATATAAGAATAGAAAAAAATACCCCCGGAGTGCATTGTACGATCTGCTCGGACGCGGAGCACAAGCTACCTAAATGTACAAGCTTAATATCCATAAATGATAATAAACGTTAACAGGCGTTTGTTTCATATCTGTTCATATGTGCTCTGAATGTTAATTGCATAATCCGAAGCAATAGCTACAATTACACCATTCAGCAGTCTGAGCTGCGTGGTCCTTTCAGCACCCAGAAATAATTACTTACGGGGCAGAAATAATCTAACAAAAAAAATTACATATAATATTTCCGTTTTACCTTGTAATTGTCGAAGCCCGCAAGCTGCTGCTGCGTAACATAATGGTAGTGAAACATGTTGGATGTAAGATGTATGTATTTGTCCCCGGTGCTGGTGGGCTGTGCCACGGGCTGGTGTCAGGACCGCATCTGCCCCGCTCCTCCGCCGCGGCTCGCAGCCTGTGCTGCGGCTGCGTCACTTCCCGCCCGGCCGCGCTCATCCAGCCCCCGGCTTGTATTTTAGGATGAACTGAAAGGCGGCCGGATCCCTTAATCTGCTGGCTGCTGCTAGATATGCCTCTCAAATGAATAAACTGCTTGTCTCGGTTTTGACCTCAGCGCGATATTTGGTGTCTGTATGCATTTATGGCTTTAATCTGCATATTCTTTCTTATAATAGAAACATATATCGTATTTTGTAAAATCTTACATTCAGATTGGATTTAAAATCGGCAATGAGGACAACATGCGTGTTTTAAAATGATCAACTGTGTGTGTGTGTGTGTGTGTATATATATATATACATATATATAATTATTCATTTGGCACCAAATTCAGTGGTATTGCTACTACAATGAGCGCCTTGTGAAACGGCGCATTTTTTAAAATTTGCTGTTGACGCCTGCAAATGCTTTCAGCCTAGAGGGATTCAGTGCGCCAGTGTTCATCGCCGATGTACTCTTCGTCTTGTAATTCCAATAGCTTCCCTACCACACAACCTACAGTAGTAGGTATGCTTGCAATATATGCACGACAATTGGGAATCTTGTTTCTTTATCTTTATTTTTTTTAATCAATTTCTCAAACATTATTTTCATCTCATTCTGACTATATAACTATCCATCCAACCATCCATCCATTTTCTGAAACCGCTTGCCCTATTCAAGGTCGCTAATAACTTAATATACCAGCCTACATATAGCCTAGTACATGTTCTGGATGAGTGGTTTGATGGGATGTGGATGGATATATACGGTATTGGGCAATGTTTATTTTTTCAGCTTTACGCATTCTGGACCTGCATGGAGAAAATGAAATAAATACCACATGATAAAAGGACTAAGTCTGAAGTCGCTAAATCAGAATTACAAATGAAGCTACAAAGATTAAGTAATTTCAGGTTCAATGTTTGCTGTAAAAACTGTGTGACCCTCTGCAGGCTGATATGTGAATCTATAAATTAGCAAATACTTGGTGCTCAAATTGCATATATATATATATATATATATACATATATATACATATATATATACATACATATATATATATATCAATTAAATGTCTCATGGAGTGCAGTCTCAAAAAACATCCAACTTATTGCACTAGCAAAGAATAGTTGTTGCTCACCTACAGAGTAGACAGACACTTCAGTCTGCTGAAAGATTAATATGTGACAATGACCTAAAACTAGCCACTGCTGAATCGGTTTCATTTTGCTGGGCCAGTGTGCATTACCTGGTGCAAGGTCCTCTCAGGAAGATTAATAAAGTTTGAGTTCTCTCATTCTCCTGACTCTTCTCCTGGTGATGGTCTCGGTGGCAGAATACAAGACCAGACCTCCCTGTTCCATAGTCATTGTGAGGGATCGCTAGATGTTCCCAGGCCAGCTGGGAAACATAAAGCATCTCGCACATTCTGGGACTTCCCTAGGGCTTCTGCCTAGTGGGGCGTGCCAGGAACATCTCCCTTGGGCACCATCCAGGTGACGTCCTTATACGGTGTCCAGACCATCTTAGCTGGTTCTTCTTGGATCAGTGGAGCAGCAGTATTTCAAAGCTCCTTTTGGATCTCCGGACTCATCAGGAATCTCTCGTCTCACCATAAAGGAGAAATCCTTTCTTTTGTAAGAGGACGCCATGGAGGTGCTGATTCTCATCCTCTTTACACTCATGATGGATGAGGCCAAAAGCTCATCCTCTGCACATAGCAGGGAAGTCACTTCCAGCCCCCATACTGGACATTCTAGCAGTATGAACAGCTTCAGTTTTGTACCAAAGATGGAGATGCAACTTTTACTGCATTCATGCAAGGAACAAAACGTACTGTTCCTATAAACCATTCTACTGCAACATTTCCTATAGTTTGTGCCTGTGCATATGGTCACATGCCTTCTCCAACTCTTACACAGCCAGCCACAATCAACATTGTTGCTTCTGAAACCTAGATTTGACCATTTGGTTGTATCTCTAGTTCCCTGACATAGAGCTTGTCTATACCCTCTGGTATGTTCTTCTTAAGAATAGGGACCACCACTCTTCTTTTCAGTCCAGAGGTATTTTACCCACTTTCCAAGCAACACTGAAACGAAGACCCCCTTGCAAGTATTGCACCTAAGGTCTCCTTTTTCTTGACTTAATAGCTTCCCTACAGCTGTCCACTCTGGGGTCTTTGGGGTCCTGCCATAAATGATGCCGACTGTTTCCTGGCTGTAGCAAGGATCGAAACCCTGGCCATGATCCATTCATCCCCAGTTTCCCAGAACTCATTAGGTACATGTTTTTCTGGAAATACCAGTTTACCAGCTCTTCGCCGAGTGGTAATGATCAGTTCATAGCCCCCTGCTCCTTTGTGTTTGAATATAGTTTTCGCTTTGGACAATCTTTAGCTTGCATAGACGTATAATATCTATCCAGCACTTTGGCTTAGATCCAGGAAGCCATTCCTCCAATCATGCAATCGGTGTTCCTGATTGGCTGGGAGCTGGGAAGGAGCAAAAATGTGGACTGTCTGGGGTTCCCCCGAGGACTGGGTTGGGAAACGCTGCATTAAAGCAAACAAACCACGCCACCATGCTATGATCACAACTTTCTGTGGAACTGATGAGTCATCATTCACCATCAGCCAGATGGGTTTATATTTTGAGAAAGTGAATGGATGCCTTCAACCCGCAATGTCTATCAGAAAGGGCAACCATCTCATTAGGATCATTAGGTGCTAATTGCTTTACGTAGTTATGTGGCTGCTAAAGGATATTGAGCCATTGTAGAGTATCAGGTGCACCGTTTGGTGCAAACACTGTTCCCTCATGGTGTTCAGATATTTCAAAGTGATGGTGCCCCCCATACTCACTGCGACACAACTTCCAGATTGGCATCATAAACACCAGGATGGAGTGACATGTCTTCCCTGGCCTCCCCAGGCTGTAGAACTAAACATCCGTGAAACTTTGTGGCAACCTGGTTCTTGGGGACCCTCCCCCCCCCCCACACAATCCAAATTTTTGCTCCCCCCCCCCAGGTCCCGACCAGGTGCAGATCATTTATATATGATTTGTCTCTTCCGGGAGCTGGGATGGAGCTAAAACACACTGTCTGGTGGTCCTGAAGGCCCGGCTTGAGAGACACTGCTTTATGGGAACTTGTGGACTGCATATTGTGAGGCTGAAGGCCACCTCCTTTGTCCTTAAAGACTTGGAGTCTTTCCTCTTTTCCCCCAGCGTCTGTGCCAGCATTCCAAGAATGATTGAAGCTCTTCTGCATGCAAAGGCTGATCTTACCCCTACTAGATCCTTCATATATTAGGTTTTTCCATTATCCACAGTCTTCAAACCAACTGAATTTGGAGTTCCTCCATAATCACATCATATTTAGATGTACTGCTGCATGGACTTATAACATAAGAACCATCTCGCAACCGTCTTGGTGTTCACATCAGCGATGATTTTTTTCCTGGTTTCACAACACCACTCAGCTGGTGAAGAAGTCTCGACAGCATCTGAACTACCGGAAAAGGCTAAAGTTGTCTGGCGTGCCAGGCAGAATCCTCAGCAACTTCTGCAGGGGTATTATCAAGATCCATTTTACCAGTATCATCACGGTCTGGTCTGGAAACTGATCTTTACTATAGTGTGTAGTTAGAACTGCCCAAGGCATCTCAGGTGCAACTGTACCAGCTCTGGGGAACACTTAGTAGGAGTAGTAGTAGTAATAGTACTTTATTGATCCCGAAGGAAATTCCAAAAAAGCTACAGCAGCACACACAAGAGTGACTACAAACTGTACATATACAATAGAAAAAGACACAATACAATACAAAATATACAATGCAATACGAAATTGCAATGTGTAGTATGCAACATTCAAAAATGCAATGACAATCCAGAGGGCTGGTGACTGAGTGGGGGTAGGGGCGGGGGTACTTATTTTAGCATTTGATGACTGCTGGGAGAAAAGACCTCAGATAGCGCTCGCTGGTGCAGTGCCGCTGTGTCAGTCTGCTGCTGAATGTGCGTCTCTGTTTGACCGGGGTGTGACGTTGATGGTGTGAGGCATTGTCCAGTCTGGAGCAAATCTTCTTACTGGTTTCTCCTTTGGACAGCTGCTTCAAAGGAACCCACCCTTTTTAATGTGCTTATTGAGCCTGTTTGAGCCCCTTCCTGTAGCATTGTTGCCCCAACACACCACAGCAGAGAAAACTGGAATCTCACACTGATTTTATTTATCACTCAAATGTATCACTGCAGTGTCGTTAGGAGGGTCCACAGCATCATAAAGGACAGTACCCACCCCCAGTACAGCCTATGTACACTCCTACTATCAGGTAAGTACTACGAGGGTATGAAATCTTGTATTATTATTGTATGAAATATTGTATTATTGCATTATATATTGCACTGTATATTTTAGATTATATCTTGGTTCCATAGTATTTATATAATGTAATTTCTGTTTTTACTCATACTTTACTTCTTACCTTGTTTCTTTTTTTCTCTTCTATTTCTGTTTTTGCACGGCCAAATAAGGGCGACACAGAGATGCATCTCACTGCATGTTGTACTGTATGTGACTAATAAATCTCTTGAAATCTTGAAGGGACAATGGTGCACATGGACTTCTGTACACTGTGCACAGCAACCTGGTCACTTTCTCACACTTCTCTGTCTTTTGCACAACGACCTGGCAACACAGCACTGGCCAATTATCGAACCCTAACTCAGCCACTCCTTTGCAATGCAACTTTTGCACTATATTTACATTGCACTATGTGTTCACACTGCACCGCGTTCACATATTTGTTGCCATGATTGCACTCGCATTTATGTTCTTACCGTAAGAACCTTAATTTCTGTTTGTGTTTTTGCGCTTAATTTATTGTGTTTACCAGTAGCCAGAAGGGTAAGAGTAAGGTTTCCTTCACATAGTGTAACTGACCGTTTGCTGTTTATTCTTGAATCTTGAGCAAGTGTGGCCTTTTCCACTTAAACAGAGGGTAAGCCAGATGGAGGATGGATGGCTGTATGAGCATTAAGCCACTTTAGAGGCACATTTGATGTATAACTGTGAGAGCCCTGCCTTGGCCTGAGCTCACTAAGTCTCCAGGGTTCCACTGCAAGTCCCAACGCCACCTGCAAGCTTCCTGCACACATTGGTGATCTTTCTTTTGTTCCTAATGAAGCATCTTTCACCTGGGTCTACCCCCCCCCACCTCCTTCCAGTCTCTCATCCCACCACAATTACCTGTATATTAACAATTAACTCATAAGGACAAAATTCTCCAAAAGTCATTTTCTCTTAATTGCCTTTGTGAGACATCTGGTGCTACAGTATTTACTACAAGATAAGTGTGAGGTGAACTGTACTGTATGACATCATGCGATATGACCGAGGCAATGTGAGGATTAAGTAGCGAAAATGCAAGGTGAGGCGTGTTTAGCTGGGGTTCAGAATATTAGTTATGCTGCTCAGCCAGAAAGGGGAAATATCCACTGCATGGTGCAGAAAAGAAACAGGCAACAGCGCCCAGAGATTCATGTTAGATGAGCAGATGAACATTGACTCATCCACCCATCCATCCTGAGGCTGCAATCAAACTCATAATTCTCATAATGTGAAACAAGCAGAACATTTCAGGTCCCAATACTGCTAAGGTCAGGTAAAGCTTATTGTAAAAGTGTCAGTTTTCAAATTTGAATTGTGATTGTGATGAACATTTAAAGCATCATTTATAACGGGGCTACTGATAGTGGCTAAATAGACAATAACCATACTAAACTACCCCCAGTTTTTTGTTGTTTCTTTGTTTTTTTTTTTGTCAAAATTGTGAATTTGATAAAGCAAAATGTTCCACCTTTCAATAGAATAGAACTGAATCTCTATTGCCACAATAAATGCCAGTGGAAATTTAGTTCTGATGTGACAGCAACATGGAGGATACAAAGCGGATTCAGTTAGTACACATAACATATTATAAACAGGGATTGACATAACTGGTACGCAAGTTAACCTTTAACCATTAACCTTTAAAAGCGATACGTGCGACAATCGATTGTTGTAACAGCGTGAATGCGTACTTATTTTATGTGCATTTGCGCTGATATGACAAGAAATTATCGTGCATTTTATATGCTAATTCATAGTTATATGCCTTTATATGCTAATTCATACTTCATTTACGGTATTGAGGTTAAAAGTCACGGTAATTTCTTGTCATATCGGCGTAAATGCACATAAAATAGGTACAGATTCAACTATTACAAAAATCGATTGTCGTACGTATCGCTTTTAAAGAGTGAATGCGTACTTGCGTACCAGTTATGTCAATCCCTGATTACAAATACACCACTTAAAATATTCCACAGGCACGTGCAAAAATATGAGAATGACTAGATTTCTCACATCAAGTGCAGAATATACCTCAGATGTTCAGTAAGTCTGCCGTGGTTAAGGGCCCAAAGGAGATGTGGTTACTCTGTCAATCACAGGGCTCATGCTGGTGACCTTCTGATCACAGACCGTACTGAGCCACTTAACACTCTTACAGCTAAGGCCACCTTGAGATTTGAACTCATGGTTTATAAGGCCAGTGCTCTTATTCCTGACTCATGGAGCAAACGTAGTTGGAATCTAACACAGGGTTATGTTGCTTGACATTAGTAGTTGCTGTTTGCATCTAACTAATCTTTTGATGTCAGTATAAATAATATTTATTGTTACTGTACCCAGGACACGGCTTGTGAAGATGCGCAGCCACATTTCAAACCCCGTCACCCTCAGTACTGAAGCCCCACAAGGTTGTCCTCTCTCTCTCCTGGTGTGAACAAGGGGCATCACTTCACAAAGCGATTATGTACCAAGTTTGCAGACATCACCTTAATTAGATTCTTCAAAAATAAAAAAAACTACCATACGGAGAGGAAGCTGGCTGGTGTCATACTATCGTGTTAACAACTTGGAGCTGAACACACAAATAATTGTGCAAATGATCATCGACTTCTGGAAACTTAATCGCCGTCCCCGCCAATCATACACAACACTCTTCAGCAGAACTGAGACCTTTGACTTTCTAGGCACCATCGTTCAACGAAACCACAAGAGGGAGACAAACATCACCTATTTAAGTAACTGAAGCCCTGAGGAACAGGGCTAAGAGAATGATGTCTGACCCGTCTCACCCTGGTTTGCCCCTTGTCCGGCATCTCTCTTCTCAGTGAAAGCCATGAATGCAAGGACTTGCCATCTGAACAGCTTCTGCGCCCAGGCCATTTCCATCCTAACTGAGGTCCTATGAGAAGCATACTGCCCCCTATGGGACCTTTCTGCACAAAGTCACCCACTGTAATAACACTCGTATTGACACTAAGCTTATTTGCAATTGTCTGTACCCCACATTTCGCTGTCACGTTCTCATTTATATGTACATATGTTACTCATGTATTTATTAATAACACATTTTCTTATGTCTTTTTATGTAGTTTTGCCACCAAAACAAATTGAAGAGGTGTTGGAGTGGCCAGCAGGTTAGCACGTCCTGTGGGCTGTGGGGTCCCCAGTGCAGCAATGGAGATACGGTGCTGTAGAAATGGTGCCGTCCTTCAGATGAGACGTAAAACTCAGATCCTGACACTCAGAGGTCATAAAACAGAGTAGTTGTAGTACCTCGAAGTCGTGGCTAAAATTACCCACTGTGGCCGTATCAAATCATCCCCGATATCTAACTGGTGAATTCTCTCCTTCCCCTTCACTCCCTTCCCTTGTGAAAAAATAGTGTACTAACGTATTTACTTAAAAAATACACTTAGCACAAAAATATACTTTCAAAAATGTTCTGAAGTGTATTTGATCACAGACATACTTTTATTCAAGTGTGCTTCAGCGTACTTAATTATGTTTAAATGCAAAATATATTTTCTAAAGGTACACATAAGTATAATGTCAGTGTATTAAAAAAAGTATGTGTAAACAGAATGCATTTTTATTACACTTCTAGTGATCAAAGTACACTGTTAATACACTTAAGTACACATTTTATTCACAAAGGTTAGCTATCGTGTGGTGAGCATACAGGCGCAGAATGGCTGTCATCCAGATGGGTGCTACACAGTGGTTGTGGTTGAAGTGACTCCTCAAATTCTTTGTACTTTTTGTTCATGGCGAATAAAAGGACTCTGATTCCGATTCACACGATCAGTCGGTGAGTTCCGCCCCTTTACGCCTGGTGGCAGTAGTCAGTCAGTCACATAATGGATTAGCCGCAGAGGAAGCCGCTTCAGCCAATAGGAAAGCTGTCAGAAAGGCGCGCGGCTCGGCAAACTCAATATATACACAACGCTACCGAGTCCGCTAAGCTGTTCATAACTGCGCTTTTCGTCATGTCGTAATAATATTATTTAGTGGTTCACTGTCAACAAATTCACATTATTAATCGGCCTGCCGCAAGACTGACATGTCTCGGTTTAATAAGGTAAGAATGAAGATATAACGCCAAAAAGGGGGTGATTTATAGATGTTTATTTCGACCGTAATATGGGAAATAAGCCGTAGAGAAACTGACGCGTAACGTTGACATTAATGTCCTCAGCACACAGGAACAGGTACAACTTTAGTGTTGAACGAGCTGTTTAGCCGCAGTAATAGTAGCGTCAGTGGAGGGGAATTAATGTTGCCTGTCAGTAACATCGGTAGTGGAGTGAATGCCTCTGCTTGCTGTAGTAATGAGTAACGCCTGGCGCCTCATCCCGCAGGGAAAGCGGGGCTCCTTGGCCGTGAGGCGCCCCATCCTCCGCGACGAGGGCAGCAGGCGGATGGAGAACCGGGCCGAGTGTGTGCGCCGGGCGTGGGAGCGCTGCGGGGACGCCTTCGCCGATACGCCGGCGGTCAAGGTGCGGGGACGCCGCGTCCTGCTCTCCGGCCACTCAGGGAGTCGAGGCGATGCATGGCAGTCACTGGATTTCTGGAGGACATCGTTCGGCATGAGCTTCGTTTTAAGATAAAACATCAACAGAGCAAAATTTATACGCTGGTTAAACTGACGTAGTTACCATCAGGGCCGCCACTACAGATTTTGGGCCCCATGAAGTTAAATAATATTGGGCCCCTGGCCCGCACCAATCCAATTATGTTCCAATTTTTTTTGAGGCTCCTGTCACTCAGGGGCCCTTGAAATCATCCTGACTTTACCCATTTATGGTGCCCCTGGTCATTATCGATTATATTTAATTTTCCCTACTTTACTGTATTAATATATGAATGCTACATAAAAAAAGGAATATTCTGTTTTTAGAGGACTGGCCTCATGAATGCTTTTTGATGAAGCAGTGACAGATATGTGTACCTTTTTAAATTTAAATCCAAGCATTTTGCTAGGTTGAGAAGACCCAGAAATATCCCACAACGTTTTACCTACAGAGTAGAGAGAGAATACTTTATTAATGCCCTATGAGAATTTCCCTCTAAAGGATTAATGGAGTTCTCTCTCTAAAAGGTAGAGTTCTTCAGGTTGATTCAAACTTCACAACCTGTCATATCCAGTGACCTATTCAGTGCCAGAGGAAGGCCTGGGTGCTTAACTGTTTTAAATCTGCCAGAACAACTGTAAAAGAGAGCTTGTTTTTACTTACATTTTCACTGTTTGCATGAGTGATGATGGAATGTGTTAAAAGACTTTCAATTCTGACTAGGTGATGTTCCAAAAGAGTATTTTCCTGCGTGGTCCTTTTTCATTTTATTTATTCATTTCATTTTTCAGAATGATTTCTCTTCTCTGGAAAAGAAAAGTATAAGACAGGCAGTTCCTTATGTGTCAAGTGTTGGTGAGTAAAATTGTGTTTTTATATAGGAAAATACGGTTTAATTATATGCTTATTTCCCAGCCAAATGAGACATCACTCATTGCTGCGAAATAATAACTTAAAATATTAAAAGTAGCATTGAAACTGGAGTTGAACAACATTGGGAAAAAATCACAAACAAAAAGTAGAGACAAAGCAGCACCGTCATGTCATGCCTTTGCTCAGTGTTGCCTCTGTGGAATTGATGTTTCCATACACTGAAAGTCAAATGTCTGAGGGTCACTTCTTGTTTGCTTGTTCACCTCACTTATTTTTGTTAAATTTCTCAAAACGTGCCGCACTGAGTGAGCAAGAAGTAGAATGATTGTGATTGGCTCGGAGATTGCATGCAGAGTTCACGCGGAAGCACTGCAGCTAAACTTCAGAACGAATGAACCACAAACTTATTAAAGAATGGGCAAAGACGACTAATCGTACTGCTACTAAATCATTTTTAAAATGGCTTATTTGTTGTTCTGTTTCAAGATTTATTTTTAGATTTTATACACCTTCTCAGATATTCAAATGTTTGACAATGCTGACTCATTGCAACCAGGTTTCCACGTGTCGGTTATGGTGTAAACAAGAGATTGCATTGTTTTTGAAAATACTGTATACTGTGGTATGTTCGGATGATCTGAAAAGCTAGATATGCGGGTTCCTCCATGCCTACTCATAACTGCAACAATTCACTATTCCTTCTCTACTCCTCCTCCATTGACCTCTGCTTTGTGAAAGTCAGTGCTGCCACCTACTGGAAATACCTAGTAAATTTCCTTGCACATGTGCAGTTGACATGCATAATGCCCCCCCCCACCGCACATAAAAATCTGAGTTGCATGCACACAGTCTGGTGGACACCTCTAATGATGAAATTTACATCTGTGTGCAGACTTGCCAGACAAGCACATGCAAAAGGTTGAAGTATGAATTACTCTTAAGTTGAGTGTGAGCACTTTGAATGGTCTTGTGTTGGCATTTACCCCAACCCGTAACTCATAACCCTCTCTGGAATATGTTGCATATGAACGCGGATTGCTTCTTGAGATCCATATGAAGTTTTTCCATCAGTTTTCTAAATGCCTATTCTGGTCTAGTTGGCAAGCATATGAAGCCCTTACCACTGCAAATTAGATAACCATCTCTATTCTATGCGCCATTTTACCCACAAACTCACATTTTTAATTGTGAATAAAGGATGAGCTTAAAACATTACATAGTATCCTTGTTATAATAGCCTCTGCTCTTTCGGATAGCTTCCCATTAGATGTTGTGAGGTTTCTGGTGGGATTTGCCATTCATGTTGGATATTGATTAGGCATGCCATGCAGTGAACAGTTCAGTTTGATTCACAATATTGGCTTCATGATTTGGTTTTCCCACGATATTTAAAAAAAATGAATGAAATTTTATTACCAAAACCAATTTCTTTTTTTTTTTATCAACTCAAATATTCCTTAAAAAAAAATCAATTTCTTAACAACCTAAAATAATTTGTAGCATTTATAATGGTTGGAGTAAAATATAGTAGCTGATTAGTAAAAGAACTATTTTAGTTAAACATGAAAAGTTAGTAGGTTAGTAGGCTGTTTCTTAACTGCTTTGCCATTCTGTAGTGTTACCCCTAAGGGTTGCATTAATGCAGAGGTGGCCAATCTTATCCGCAAAGGGCCACTGCAGCTCCCTAATTAGATGACTAATTAGAGCACTGATTGGCTGAAGAGTCCTTACACCTGGATTTGAACAGCTGACCTACAAGTCATCCCAAAAACCTGCATACACACCGGCCCTTTGCAGATAAGATTGGCTACCCCTGCATTAGTAGGTTGCTGGTAGTGGGGCAGGCCAAGTTATTGTGCCTTCTACTGTCTAAGCAATGCAGTTACCACTAGGAGAAACAAAGATATCCTTCTATTTTTCTGTGACTGCTCATCCTGCTCAGTGTCACAGCGTCTGGGGCCTATAGCTGAAAGGCATGGAACAACCCCAGGATGGGCCACCAACCCCAGGATGGGCCACCAACCCATCGCAGGGCGTGTGTGCATGTGCACACAATTTGGTAACACCAGTTAACCTCAGCATGATTTTGGACTGTGGGTAAACCCCCATGATGACATGGGGCGAACTTCAAACACTCGGAACCCTGGCAGAGACTTGAACCCAGGTCCCAAGAGGTGTCAGGCGAGAGTATTAACCACTGCACCACCGTACCACGATTCGAATTGTCATAAAAGTTAACTATGACTTATAGTCACGCAGTGTGTCGTTTCATGCCTAGTATCAATGTTTGGTGATGAGGTCATCTTGTGTGTCCTTCCTCTTCATCTGAACTTGCTCCCAGATGTTTCCCCTTCAATTGCATTTGACCATGGCAGCTCTAGCATAGCAGAAATGTTACAAACTGACTTGTTGGGAAGTGTCCTGTGACGGTGGAATGTCACTAACCTCTTTTTATTGGCCATCCATTCTGCCGCTGAAGTTTTTGCAGGAGATCGTGTGACTGTGCTTACATATACACCTGCCACCAATAGATGTGGCTTAATGAGGCAGTTCCTCTAAATAATAGTGATGTCCACATAAATTTGTCCATATAATGTATATGGTGAACTGCCTGAATTGGTAAGGTATTTTTGTCCAGTTGTCTTTGAGGGAAAGACATCATTAGCTAGACTTTCATGCTCAATCCCTTTTCACTGGAGCTCTGCTTCTTTCGTAATCCTTATCAGCTGAGTTCCACCAGTCGGAGGGACAGGATGTGCACATCGCTTGGAGCTCCAGTGAGAGCGACGTGTCAGACAGTGAAGCCAAACGTCCTGCTGCCAGTGGAGCCCTGGCCAGGGGGGGTCCAGGCCTGCAGGCCGTGCGGGACTCCTACAACGCATATCTCCGCATGATCACCACCATCACCCAACCCCAGCAAGGTCTGAGCATGTTCCTCCCCTGAATTCTGTAGCTTCAGCTGACATCATGACTGCAGAATGATATATGCACAGATAGAGGAATTCTGGACTGTTGCGGAGGTCAAGCACCATTACATTTACTGCATTGTAGCATTCTGGGTGTTATGACTGTTCTGTGTAACTCACCTGTACATCTTATCAAGTCTGATGAAAGCTTGTGGATGTTTTAATAATGCTTGTCTGTGTTTGTTCCTTGTGTAGTGGCTAATTGTTCCTCTGGGATTGTGGGAGGGATTGTCATTCTTAAATTGCCCTTTGGCTGTATATGACACCCTCTCCAAGGTGTTCTCTGCCCTGAATGGATGAATTGAATGTATTGTGCATGGAGCTACCAAAGAGTGGCAGGCTACATTTTCTGGAAACTTTCCAGAAACTTTCCATTCCATGGGAAGTTAAGCTGGGGAATTTTAGAAATATTCCAAGTTGGAAACTATCCATGGGAATTAATGGAAAATTCTAGGAATTTTCCAACCTTAATTGTGTGTATATGCTTTTCTAGAAGAACAGCAGGAGATTGAGTGGGAGAGTGACTGTACAGATGAGAAGGGAGGCGATAGCGAGGTGGAAATCTCTGACTGTGAGTCTGTGTCACAGCATGGGGATGATTCTCCAAAAGGCTCTGTGGTAAGTGCGCAGCTTTCATCCTTCTAGCTAAAAGAGTTGCTGTTCTGCTCCTGAACACATTCGGTGCTGCCTGCATTTTGCATCAGTGGTTTATTACTGGTCTTTTCACTTGTTTTTTTGTTTTATTTACAATGACAGTTTTGTGTAATAAATTTTCAGATTGCACAAATTAACTTAGGGGCCTATTTTATGCATCTAATAAGACTAGTAATGGTGCCAACTATGGCGTTAATTTTATAATCATAAAACGTGTTATTTCTTTGATCATGCTGTATGGGAGAGTAGTATGAGCATAGATTTAATAGAGAGCTATATTATTTCTTCCTGGTTGTAAACTGTGAATGTTAGTTGTGACGGAATCTGAGAATTGGGAACTAAAGTAAAAACATTCAGTTGGCGTCTCTTGAGGAAGCTGATGTTACCTTGTTTGTTTTGTTTTAAAAGAAATACCAAACAGGACTGTGTGGGATTATATATCGCAATTTTTGCAATATGTTTTATTTTGGCTTGTACCTGCTTTTATCCGCTGATTATATGTACATGTGGTACACGCAATTAATGGCTAAGGTGTTTCATTAAACAAATAAATAAATCATCGCTTGTGATGCAGTGCCCCCCTTTTCGTATTGTTTGTTGTGATGCAGTGCCCCCCTTTTTGTATCGTTTGTTGTGATGCAGTGCCCCCCTTTTCGTATCGTTTGTTGTGATGCAGTACCCCCCTTTTCGTATCGTTTGTTGTGATGCAGTGCCCCCCTTTTCGTATCGTTTGTTGTGATGCAGTGCCCCCCTTTTCGTATCGTTTGTTGTGATGCAGTGCCCCCCTTTTCGTATCGTTTGTTGTGATGCAGTGCCCCCCTTTTCGTATCGTTTGTTGTGATGCAGTGCCCCCCTTTTCGTATCGTTTGTTGTGATGCAGTGCCCCCCTTTTCGTATCGTTTGTTGTGATGCAGTGCCCCCCTTTTCGTATCGTTTGTTGTGATGCAGTGCCCCCCTTTTCGTATGGTTTGTTGTGATGCAGTGCCCCCCTTTTCGTATCGTTTGTTGTGATGCAGTGCCCCCCTTTTCGTATCGTTTGTTGTGATGCAGTGCCCCCCTTTTCGTATCGTTTGTTGTGATGCAGTGCCCCCCTTTTCGTATCGTTTGTGCATTTTTGAAAGTATTGAAATTCAGCTTACAGTTGTTTTCAAACCTTTCAGTTTTTATTGCATGTATTCCACGATAAACTTTCAGTTTGTATGACCATGCATATTTTCGCTCATTATTTGTTTTGTTTTTGTATTTTTTTCTCCTTTTTTTTCTGATCTCAGTAATGCTTGCCCTTAATTTGAAGACATTTTTCTGTTTATTATGGAAATAAATTGTAACAAGACTGATTAACTACCCCAGAGGCAAAATCGACAGTTTAGATTAGGGGTGGCCAATCTTATCCGCAAAGGGCCGCTGTGTATGCGGGTTTTCGCTGCAACTCCCTAATTAGATTACTAATGAGAGGATTGATTGGCTGAAGAGTCCTCATACCTGGATTTGAACACTTATGGTAATAGGTTCAAGACAATGACCAATATACTCCCCTTTGTTGATTCTACATTAATTTCAAGATTAGATATTTATTGTCTTATGCATTAAGTACAGGATGGACTAAAATTCAGTGAAATTCTTAACGTGAATGTCTCCTCGTAGCCTGACCACTTGAACGATAATAAATGCGAATGAGAATTCAATGTATAAATATCTATGCTAATTATTTTAATATTAATGTGATACCACAGCCCTAGTGCCTACAAAAGAATTTGTAATGATGTGGGTTTCTGGTCATTGTTGATTTGCTTTCTGCTGTAAGACCAGTTTTTGCCAGTAGAGGGAGCCAGTGCCGTTTTGTCAAGGTGGGCCGTGATCCTCAAATAAGTTCTACTAAAAGAGAGATTGATGCTCTACTAGAGGTTTGATCTGGTTGAGTTATTGGACAGGGCAGCACTTGCTAGGAAACTCCGGCTGAAGAGCAGCGTTCGTAATAGACAGGCTGTTGTTGCTTTTTCTTTATTCTCAAATTTACACAACACACTTCAGGGTCTTGTCTGTGTTAAGAATCTTGTGTGCAGCGTTGCTGACCTGTTAATCCCGGTTGCTTCAGTAAATTGGCAGCCGTTTAACCTGTAAATGGTTGTTTACGGGTGGTTTTGGGTGGCGGTAACTGCGATGTCACTGTACCCTCCCGCCATTTCGAGTCGTAGCGACGGCGGAAAGAAGGCGAGCTGTGGGGCCAGGTGTGGGTGAGGTGCGTAGCAGGTATGCGCACGTGTGCAGAGCCTGGCCTGGCAGCCTCCACCCTCAACCCCTGTGTCATTCTGGGCCTGGGGGGGCCTGCTCTCCCACCCTGCCTTCTGGGGCTGATGGTGATCTTCCTGAAGGCTGCTTGACCCTGTGGTAGTAGTACTGGGGGCAAGACCTAAATAAGTCTCTAGAATCTCAGAAATCACACTTTGATTTCAAGGAATTAAACGGGCTCTTTAGGAAATTGAAAGAATAGCTGCCTTTAATGATGTTTTCTTATTTTCTGGGGTGCTCGATTAATGTCACAGAGAACAGAAACCCACCACGGTTCATATCCACAAAGTTTGAACCACTTGCTAAGAAAATTAGCTTTATGCTTTCGAGAATTGTTGCGACTCGTCAATGAGAAGCTGAGTGAAGTGCCATTAGCGGGTAATAGCATGATGTTGGCTTAATGAGCCTGTGGCTAATGATGGCGCTTTTAATTCTGCCATCATTACAGCCTCGCGCTGCGCCGTTTCCTGCGTCTGGCCTGAGTCACCCGCTTCCGGCAGCGCTGGGCCGCCCGTGCCGTGTCCACGAGCCGCACGGGAAGTTTGCTCTGACTTTGTGGTGTTTGAGCGGAGAAGGTGCGTCGCGTGACGTCACCACCGTGGAATGTTTGTAGAAGGTAGGGCAGGCCTTCTGGGAATGTACAGAGAGAGGGAACAAGTAGGTGGGAAGGAGGGAGGGAGGGAGGGAGGGACCTGGGACTAAGGGACAGAATATTCCATCAGGCTCCATGCTTCTCCCTTTATTTGCGTCACAGTTCATTCAAAATTTCATAGCTCGGTCTCGGAAGTCATTTTCCACAATAGATTAAAACACATTTTTTTAAATGAATAGTTAACAACTGGTTTCAGTGATTTTAAAAGCTCGCTGTTACTACTTGTACAGTTGGTTCCTTGCACAGTCGGTACATATTTTGACTAATGAGAAATGCTTTATGCAAGTAATTTGTCAGTACATGCGATTAATTGCTGTTGACTCGGAGAACAGCGCAAATACTTTAAAAGAATGGAAACACCACAAGTCCAAGTACTGAATCATCTGTTAGTGGTTTAATGTTGGTATTTATTATTTTAATTAGGGGATGTCTGCCACCAAGGTTCCTTAATCAGAGGTTCACTGCATTAAGTACTACTTGTATGCATATGTTTATTTTGTGGATGAGGTTGGGCATCTTCCACTGGTGATTGTTTGTCCCTCATGCTGATGGGAAGTGCACTGCTCTGTTGGCGTGAGCCTCTGCCAGCCTCCCACATGGTATGGCTCCCATCTGACCATTGGTCTGCTCGGGGGGAGCAGTTTGAGTGAATTTGCCCAACATACAAACAGAATGTGGAACCGTGTATAAATATTTAGCTGCAGATGAGGCCCTTCACAAGTTCTCCTGAGTGGTTGCATGGTAGATTGCAGCTTTGAGATCTCCAAAATGACGACTCCTGAGTGTTGTGCCAGGCCCATTGGGTGCTGGATTGCAGGAGAAGGTACAGTGAGGATGCCGTTCTTCAGTGGAGATTGTTAGTTTGATTGTAGAAGCTACTGTTCAGCTGCCATCAACATAGTACACACAATAGTCCAATATGGAAATTACTGTTGCATCGTTTCACTTCCATTTCATTAAAATCGTATTTCAGACCCAAACGCTTCATGCATTGGTTTATAAAACTGGTATAATCTGCGAGGTGGGCCTGTGCTGGACATGACGTTGGCTCCGCCAGTATGGAAGGTTCACGAAGGCTGCTATCTGAGTGACAGATCTTTGTGAAAGTGTTGCTTTGAGGGCCTGGACGTTTTGGGTTTCAGAACACTCTGCGGAGGAACAGCTATCGTACAGCTGAAAGCAAATATCCTGTTTGCATGACGGACGTCTGCACAGAAAGGTCACGGAGCCCCGCCCGCCCCCGCGCCACGGCTGTCGCCCGGCACGGTGAGACACGCCGCTCTCCTCTTGGCGGCGGGGCTCCGCGCACGCCCTCCAGCCCGTGGGAACCCGCCGACAGGCTCGGTCACGCTTCGGTGGGGGAGACGATGCCGATGCCCAGGCCCCACCCTTGGAGCAGGGAGGTGGAATGGTATTGGCTCCTGGTGCTCCCTGCCGCCTGGGGCCCCGCCTCCACCACCTCCTACCCCCAGCTGCGAGAACTCCCTGCCCCTTATGACTGGAAAACCTGCACCCAGTGAACTCTGAGTCAAAACGGCCTGTCTGTAAGCTGCAGTGTGGAGCTCGGTTTCCAGAATCATCTCGGGGTAAAAAGGGCCCTGTTTCAGTAGTCGGTCCTGTAGTTTTGTGCGTGGAGGTTTCGCCGTGGCCCTGTCCCCACACACACAGGGCTGAGTATTAGCTAATGATTGGCCGGGTTAAGGATTTACAGCCGACGGCTCGCTGTTTGTTTGAACCTTGGTGACCCGTTGTGTGACAGCTGGTCCAGGCTGTTGCTCTGGTTGTTCTTGTACATGGGGCGGAGCGACGTTTCTGGGTGAACCCACGTGAACCCACACGGGCTCCCCATCCCCCCTGCGCAGCGAATCTGCTTGCATTCGGAGGAATCGCAAAGTGCACGCTGACCCAGTGTAACTTCCCCGTACAAACCTCGAGGTTTAGCTCAAGCTTGTCTTCATTTCCTCCCCGTTAAACAGGCTGCATGTGGTTACTCTCCAGAACTGTAATCATATTCATTTCAACAGTAAATGTTTGACAGCTGCATCGAAATAATTCGTTATTAATACAAATTACTTATCAATATCTGTTAACCACACAGATCGTTTCCAGGCAAGCAAGCTTTCAGTATCTTGTGGGTAATCTTGTGAAGTTTGTCCAAAGCAGCCAGATGTTTTTATGATGTTTTTTGGACCATCCTACCAATCCTTCTAATGTTTAAAAAAAAAAAAAAAAAAAAAAAAAAAAGTTCCTTTTCAGTTCTTGGTTTCTTGCAGCCTGTAAATGTTCATAACATGGCTGTGTTTTATAGTTTGACGCAAGTCTTTCAGATGGGTCGGAACTGATAGGTATTAAGCATGTAACGATATACAGAAATCCCAGTTTGGTACGAACCTCAGTTTTGAAGTCACGGATCGATACCTTTTCGGTACAACTGAGGTAAAAGAAAGAAAACACAAATTGCTTCTTTTCTTTCTTTATAAAGCGGTAGTAGCTTAATGAATAAAGTACGACTGTCGTAAAGTCAATACTGCTGCAACCTACTAATAAAAAAGTAAAATTTACTTAAGTGCATCTGTTAAGGTGTTTAGAAAATTAATTGTACCTGATCTGTACTGTATTCACATTTCAGCTTCATATTGGACCTGTGCAACACAAATATTGTCTCAAAAAATACAAAGCATAAAATAAATATCCATTATGGTGCTGCATTTAAAAGAAAAACCTGTGCTGTACTTGTATTGACATCAACAACTTCCAGCTTCACGTTAGGACTTACACACGCATGTGTAGCAGCACGATTTCATCCGCCCCTTTCCGAATGTTGTTCAGGGGAAACGCACAAACACACAAAGGTTCCGCATTTGCTGCATTCGTTTGGTACGTATGTGTACCGAACCGAAAGACCCATACCGAAATTTTCGGTATGGATACTCATACTGTTACAATCCTAATACATATATACGTTGGTTAACAGCTTTTGGTCTCGAATGGTGAGTGACTTCTGCACTGCCATTCAGTCTGTTCTGGGGGTGCTGTACAGTTGTAGGACATTCCATGTGAAGGGCTAGGGGTCAGACTCCCTGAGTTTCTTTTCTGCGACCAATGGAGCTGGGTCTTGCATCTCCACGATTATGATGCCGCGACCAATGGAGCTGGGTCTTGCATCTCCACGGTTATGATGCCGCGACCAATGGAGCTGGGTCTTGCATCTCCACGGTTATGATGCCGCGACCAATGGAGCTGGGTCTTGCATCTCCACGGTTATGATGCCGCGACCAATGGAGCTGGGCCTTGCATCTCCACGGTTATGATGCCGCGACCAATGGAGCTGGGCCTTGCATCTCCACGGTTATGATGCCGCGACCAATAGAGCTGGGCCTTGCATCTCCACGGTTATGATGCCGTGACCAATGGAGCTGGGCCTTGCATCTCCACGGTTATGATGCCGCGACCAATGGAGCTGGGCCTTGCATCTCCACGGTTATGATGCCGCGACCAATGGAGCTGGGCCTTGCATCGCCACGGTTATGATGCCGCGACCAATGGAGCTGGGCCTTGCATCGCCACGGTTATGATGCAGCGACCAATGGAGCTGGGCCTTGCATCTCCACGGTTATGATGCCGCGACCAATGGAGCTGGGCCTTGCATCTCCACGGTTATGATGCCGCAACCAATGGAGCTGGGTCTTGCTTGCCCAGGGTAGGTTTTTGATGCAGTAGGGTTTTCTGAGCTCCTGGCCTGACCTGTTTGCAACCGCTGACGGGAGCTGCGACCACAGCAGTTTAAAGTACTTACTCGAATTCAGGAATCTTGATGATTCTGCGTGGTGCGCTTGGGAAATGCGAAAATGGTTTGTTTCTGAGTAAGATCGCTCCTAGCCCTCTCATTCCTGAGATAAAGTGGGGAAGGATGCATTCCATGAATGGGACTCACCCACGTAATCCGGCTGCATCCCTCGGCTGCTCGCCAGCTGCTTACTGGAAGAGCCAAATCCGACTGGCCTCTGAGCTCACTCGGAGTTCATCCCGCTCAAACCGCATCTTTGCATTTGCATTTATTTGGCAGCTGCTTTTCTCCAGAGTGACTAACGGGTCAGCACAAATACAGTGATGTTAAAGAAAATACAGCCTCATTCAATTCAATGTTTTGTTTTTCGTACATCAGGACATTAAAAAATCTGGTCTGTACTAGGTCCTAAAGAGAGGTGTTGAATAACGCATAAAATTCCACAATGTTATTCAACCAAAAATGTGCAAATATGCAGAACCAATGTGTGGAGGACAACTACAACCTGAATTCCTGGAGCTTGTAGAACCACAGTAATAATAAGCATTTTCTGTCTCTTAGGTCTTTTAGGAGGAATTCTTGCTTACTTTCTTATAACAATGATGTAGTTCAGGGTGCCCAACTCCAGTCCTGGGGGGCCAGAGCCCTGCACATTTTTGTGTTTCCCCTCCTTTAACACACCTGATTCAACTGCTTGTGCTAATTACCACACAGCTCCTGAGCTGAATCATTTATGGTGGAACAGGGGAAGATCTAAGCTACACTGGGCTCCGGGCCCCCAGGACTGGAGTTGGGCACCCCTGCTGTAGTTCATTTATGTTGTGACATCAGTTTATGCACATCAATTCTTAATGGTCTGAGATGTAAATATCAGCTTAGCCATTCTGAATCCTTGCTTTTTTGTCATTCCAGCCATTCACTTGTAGATTTGCTCGTGTGCTTAGGATTGTTGTCCTATGGAATGACCCAACTTTGCTAAACTATACCTAAATAGAGAATTCCACGGTAAACTTGATGACTTGAAGTTGCCCCTGTCCTTTGGCTGCAAACCAAGCCCCAGTCATCACCCCTCTACCGCCGTGCTTCATGGTCGGCATGAGGTGTTTGTGGTCATGCACTTTTGTCTTTGCCAAACGTTATGAATTATGACAAAACATCTTTTGTGTTGTTTTTCCAAAGGACATTGTTCTGGAAATCCCGTGGTTTATTCTGGCTAACCTTCCATGAAAGACCCTTCTCTCTGGTTTTTTTCCCCGAGTTAGCCAAAAGCCGTTTATCCCTAGATGTAAGTCTTGGGTCCTCAGAGATTTTTCTGAGTGTTGTACAGTCTGACCTTGGGGTGAATTTGCTGAGGCGCCCACTTCTGGAAATGGTCTAGGATATTCCCAATTCGTAAATAACATCCCTCGCTGTCGAATGATGAGTTTCAAATTGTTTAAAACGGCCTTGTAACCCTTCCAAGATTGCTGAGTGCCAACAAACCCTTCTCTGAGGTCATCGAAGTCTTTCTCCTTGGAATGGTGTTAACACATCCCCTAATGCCCCAGACTGCCAAATTGCCAATGATTCTGCTTTCATGGAGTTGGTCACATTTTATGATGACCGACTAATCAGGTACATTTGACTAGAAGCACCTGGCTGTAATTAACATTTTAATTCCTTTGGTAGTCGTTGGTGTACATACTTTTCTTCCCTCGTGGTGTCTGCCATTTGACTTGCTTTTTATTGAATGATGATCTCTTACGCTTAACTGTTATCTGAAGCTACGTGAAATTTAATTTCATGGAATTTCGGATGCAGGTAAGGACCAAAAGATTGTGTCCTGATATGTAAAACTATAACTGAAAGAGTGTTTACTTTTCAGATTGATATTGACTTGTTACTGCAATACAAAAAGGCCATGTTTAATTTAAATGAGTTGCCGTTAAAATGCCTATGTAGCTAAAGCTACAGAGCCTTTTAATGCGCAAGCTGTCAAAGCTGAAGACGTATCTCCATACCGGAAAACTGCCCCCTGAGTGTTGGTAGGTCTGGTCAGGCGTGCAGGTTGTGAGATGGGTATTTTTTGCCCATTCTTGAAGAGCAGAAGCAATTCCTAGATCTTGAAGCTCAGGAGAAACTTCTGCAGCCGCACGGAGAACGTTGAAGATGGCGGAGATTCTGACTTCAGGTCTGGAACTGCCAGATGGGTGTAGCTGGTGTGAGGTGTTTCTAGTTTTCCCTGAAGGATTTATTAGTAAGCTCAATTTTAATTTTATTTAGAATTGGCCTAGCCTTGGTCGAGAGAAACCTGACACTGCTTCAGGCCCAGCAGGTTGAACTTTGAGTAAATTTCGAATTTTACAAATACTCTCATAATTGGCAGCCTTCAAATTTTTGACGATTGATATAGACTGCTGTTACTCATCCAAAATGCATTTCCTCATTTTTATTTTGCCTAATTGCCTTTATTGCATAACATTGAGTAAGGAATCTGTCGAAAGGGACTGACTTCCGCAAACTTATTCAAGTAGCGGGATTGGCTGAAACTAGTGGAATAATATGTGAATTGCAAGAACAATGCAACAATATAGTTTTTACACACACGCATGCATGCACGCACGCACACACACACGCACGCACGCACACACACGATAGTTTGGATTTCACTGTATAAATGGACAGACTATGCGATGTTACAGCCTAGACCGAAGCCAGCATTTCACTGCAGGATGTTTAAGTTTTATGCCTTTAGCTGTGTTGTCGGTCACTTGATATATTTCCACGTCACAGTTTACACGGCTTATGATATTGCTGCCGTTTTGTCCGGCTTCTTTAAGATATGCTATAAAAGGCCGCTAATTTCTGCAGATTCGCATGAATCTTGGGATCATAAGCGATGAAATCAGAACAGGCTATCACCTATTGGCTGGCGTTTTTGTGCTGTGGGTGGCTTAAAAAAAAAAAAAAAAGCTTATTTAATTACGCTCTCCTTATTTTCCTCACTTAAGACTAATGTTATAGATTTCACCTCTGTCTGTTACACACGACATGCGTAGACTGCTGCTCCATGTTGGGCTAGGCTTGTAGTATAATTTTAGAATTAATATTCAAATGAGAAATCCATTATTTTATAAACATTCAAATGCCTTTTTAAAAGTAGATTCCCAGCCGACTGCTTAGAGAAATAACGCAGAGACTTGGGACACCAGCTTGCTCATTACCTGGTTATAATTAATATGTTGTTAAGGGCATTTAAGTACAAGATAGTTTGTTCGATTATATAATGAATAGGGACGGAAGGCAGTGTTTCCCGTGCGAAATGCATGGGTTTGTAGTTGGACCTGTGACATACCTGGAATGTCTCCATGTCAGTTACTCAGAATGCTGCTGTCCAGGCTGCTCCCAGGATTTGTAGGTGACTTTCAGTTTTAAACTAGTGTGTGCAACAGACAATGGCGCAAACAACCAGTGTGCATGATGATGATATCTGCTAAATCACTTGTTATAGTGCATAATAATACTAATAAATACAAATATATTAGTGTTAATTTATTCATATGGAGCATTTTTTTTTTGTAAGCCAGTAGTAGCTGTTTATATGGAGACCCTTCATTGCAATACTGATGTAATCTTTTTTCCAGTGGCTGCTCTTTATTAGAATCGCTTTGGTGTCTGGAGCATGTGTCTAAAGTAGTGCTGTTCTGATTTATGTAAGTGTGACCTTATATACGTTTCATGTGCGTTTTTGGAAAGTTTGTTTCAAAACGATGTCATCACAGTCGCAAAAGTCCCACGAATTAGTTTCTAAGGTCGCCTGTGTTGCGCAAGTGATTCCGGTTCAGCGTCGAGAGAGAGCCCAGCGTAAGCACACCTGAATGATCTCCTGGGTGAAATAAGTTCTGCATGTCTGGAGGGGTAAATACTCGGGGGAGCTCTGCTATGGTGGAACCAGGAGACCGTGGTCATGGACGGCATCCACTCTCTCTTTCAGCTGTTTGTCATCTGCTTGGTAAATTGTGCCAGATTCTGCCGAATCACGTTCCGGGACCATTTAAATTTTGCAGACCAATTTTCACACAATTTCTTGTGTTTATTGGTTTAGATTGATTCTTAAGAATACATAACGTTCCCAACACTGATTCGTACGCATTCCGGGACCAGCGGCAGCCTCATTACCCCAGTGCTCTCATGCCCTTCACGTTCCAGCACCTTCTGATTTTAGAAATGAAGCACTGCTTTTATCCAGTTAAACAACTGAGAAAGTAGGATCAGCCACTGCCTGGAGCGGCTGGGGGTTAAGGGTCTTGCTTGGCCTGGTTGTGACATCAATGTGCTGGTCGTGGGATCTGAACTGGCGGCCGGTGAGTTCCAACTCGTGGAACCACACATCCCAACTATTAACACATTTACAGTCTAAAGGCATATCCCCCTATGAGTTGGGACTGAACCCACACAGGCATGCGTGTCTCTTGCATTGTATGTCCCACGCCTTAATGACTTGCCCATCCCGGTACATGCACACCCGCTCCCTCAGTCACTCACTGTGTACACGTTACACCAGTGTTTCTCCACCCGGTCCACAGTTCTGCTCCTTCCCAGTTCCCTCCCAGAGAGTCCACATGCTTTACAGACGCCTGCTTACCACGTGGGGGATGTGGTGGGTTCCTAGCTTAGGAACCTGGCTTTGCGCTGCATGCAGTTTGCATGCTTTCCCCGTGTCGTTCCTTTTTTCTCCCGCAATCCACAGACATGCAGTTAGGCTAAGTGGCGCCTCTAAATTGCCCATATCGTGTGACCTTCTCCCCTATGATGCGCTGTCTCCCTGTCCAGGGTGTTTGTGCCTTAAGCCCCTCGCTTCCAGGCCTTTTGTCACCCCAGGGTAGGTGGTTTGGAGACGGATCCTTGGGACGGATCCTGGGAGAGCCGTGTACAGCGTGGGGAGACTCAGGGCATGAGCCACGCTCTGCGAATCCCAGCAGGCCGAGCGGCCTCACCTGCAGCACTGTGGGGAAACCGCAGGGGATCAGAGCTGCGCTGTGACCTGAAAGCGTCCGATTCCTGGGAAACCCCTCCCCTTCCTCCCGGCTCGGGGTGGGACGCGCTGCCTGTAAACAGCCCCCATGTCTGAATAGGGCGACCCGCTCGCAGGATCTGCGCGTCTGCGCTGCGTGGGAGAACGCCTCGGGGCGGGTGGGCAAGCTGAGGCCTGCATGTCGCCGGCCCTGTGCGGACGCCTGCGACAGCCTCGCCACTCAGGAATGCCGCTCCCCCCCTCTCTCATTTCTGCTGAACTGAAAGCACAGCCAGGGCCTTTCTTGTGTTCCCTCATCCCCCTGTCCATCACCACCCCTGTCACATGCACACATACGTCCACATAGGGAGCCTTGGTGAGAACCCACCTTGTGGGCAGGGCGGGGCCAACCCAACATGCTGAGGCCTGCATGTCGCCGGCCCTGTATGGACGCCTGCGACAGCCTCGCCACTCAGGAATGCCTCTCCCTCTCTCTCTCTCTCTCTCTCCCTCCCTCCATTTCCCGTTTCTGCTGAAATGAAAGCACAGCCTGGCCCTGGCCTGTAATCACTTACCCTACTGTCAGTCACCCCTGCCCCCCCCAGGCCCCCCCCCCCCCCCCCCCACACACACACACACACACACACACACACACACACACACACACACACACACACACACACACACACACACACACACACACACACACACACACGGGGAGCCTTGGTCAGTCCCAGGTGGGGACCAGCCTCACGGGCAGTACAGGGACAGCCCTACAGAGTGGGTCATCACGTCAGCGCGGGCCATGCTGTCTCCGTGGTGATGCTCGCGTCGTCTCCCGGGACGCCGTGTGAGTCACGGCTGTGATCGGGTCCGGCGTGACCGATAGCCGTTAGAACCGGTTATTTCCGCCACAGAGCGCTGATGTCTTACTCGCGTGCCTGGGACCGGACAGGAAGTGGCCTCTGAGAGCTCGAGAGGCCGGGTTGAAGTGCACCTGTAGATCACACACCCCCCCCCCCCCCCACCCCGCCCCTAGCTGGCACGGTGGCAGTATCACGCCCTCAGAACAGTCCATCAGATTTACTACTATTTGTTCAGCGCAACAGCTAATGAAGAGAGATCGCAGCCAATTGGTTTGGCATTTACAGCTCATCCACTGCAGGGCAAAAGCATTTTTGAGCTGAGGCCAGGAACATAGTGTTCTCTGTAGCTAGTTAGCATGTGACGTCTCCTGGCGCGCGGCCCAGAAGGGTCCAGTCCATTCACATGCGCGTGTGGAGTGCAGGCAGAGGAATGCTGATCCTGTCTCCACATGACGGGAAAGGCGGTGGCTGGGATTTTTCCACGGGAACAGCTTCCTGGTATCATCAGGTGCTCCATGTGCTATGATGCAGCATTTCTTCTTTGAATTCCCCCCTCAACCACTTCCCAAGGGGGGGGGGGCTCTTTTTACTTCTGTAATATTAAATTTGCTGTGTTACTTTGTTGCTTATATACCATATTTGTTTTTGCAAAGCACAGAGCAGTTTGGTCCAGGGTGTTTCTCTACTGCACTGGTGCAAAATAACACTCTAATGCATAAAATTTTGGTGTTTTCTCATGTTCTTCCCTTCAGAGATGTACATGAGTTGTGTGCCTTCCATTTAAACTGGATATTTTGCTGCAGGGTTAAGGTTAAGTACCTTTCGGGTGGTGGGGGGGGATGCAGCTGCTCCCCTTCGTGGTCTACAGGTCAGCGACGTCCACAGAAACTCGCACTGCTGCAGTCAAATTCCAGTGACAAACACTGATAAGCTGTTTCCCTGTAGGGGGCGGATGTGGATATCTCGGACTGCTCCTCTGGTCCCGGGAGTCCGACGGCCACGACCCAGGCTGGCGATTACCGGGGTCCGGCCCCCAGCGGAGGCGGTGATGGCGCGAGGTCCGCCAGTCACTGGGCCAGAAATCTGCAGGCACTCCTGAAGACGCCACAGAAGCAGGAAGATAGGTCGTTCAGGACCCCAGAGGACTCTGCGAAAAAGAAAAGGACTTTTCTCAGGTTTGGGTTGTTTAATGCTGTAAAACAATATAAGCACTGGAGCTGCATCTCTCGCTTGTACAGCCACCCTTTCTGGCCCTTTTGCAGCCTGGCTCACTGGCACTGCACATTCTCCACAAGTACAGTGAAACCATACTGGCAGCCAACCATTATACCCTGACCCTAAGCTGGTAAGCCAGTTTAGCCAGTAATGTTAAAGGAACAACCGGGAATATGCCTTTGGCTGCGTTGTGTCCCCGGTTGGCACTGCCAGTTCGGCCGGAGGGTGGCAGTGGTAGATGCAGTGCTGGTTTTTACAGAGGGACGAGGACGCCCTGTGGTAACTGGGAAGCAGGCACTGTGTTTCCGGGCTCTGGACAGTGAAAGCGCTGTGTGTTTTCATTTCTGTTTTCCGTATCAGTGCAGTATTGCTGGTGCTCTTGTTTGCAGAGTGTGGATAATCAGTTGGGCAGCTGCTCAATGAGACCCAGGTTTCCAAGCTGAGTTTTGAGTGACTGTGTATGGGGGGGGGGTATACAGGGCCAGGCCAGCTGATTCTTCTTCATTACATATTCTCCTGTGTCTCTCATGCTGATTCCAAAGCAGTCAACCCCTCCCTTAACAGTAATCCCTTTCCTGTCCCTCCCTCCCGTCCCCCTGTCACGTGGCACAGCCCGTCCCTGTCCTTCTCTCCCGTCCCCCTGTCACATGGCACAGCCCGTCCCTGTCCCTCCCTCCCGTCCCCCTGTCACATGGCACAGCCCGTCCCTGTCCTTCTCTCCCGTCCCCCTGTCACATGGCACAGCCCGTCCCTGTCCCTCCCTCCCTTCCCCCTGTCACGTGGCACAGCCCGTCCCTGTCCCTCCCTCCCTTCCCCCTGTCACGTGGCACAGCCCGTCCCTGTCCCTCCCTCCCGTCCCCCTGTCGCGTGGCACTGTCCGTCCCTGTCCCTCCCTCCCGTCCCCCTGTCGCGTGGCACTGTCCGTCCCTGTCCCTCCCTCCCGTCCCCCTGTCGCGTGGCACTGTCCGTCCCTGTCCCTCCCTCCCGTCCCCCTGTCGCGTGGCACTGTCCGTCCCTGTCCCTCCCTCCCGTCCCCCTGTCACGTGGCACAGCCCGTCCCTGTCCCTCCCTCCCGTCCCCCTGTCACGTGGCACAGCCCGTCCCTGTCCCTCCCTCCCGTCCCCCTGTCACGTGGCACAGCCCGTCCCTGTCCCTCCCTCCCGTCCCCCTGTCGCGTGGCACAGCCCGTCCCTGTCCTGTCCCTCCCTCCCGTCCCCCTGTCGCGTGGCACAGCCCGTCCCTGTCCCTCCCTCCCTTCCCCCTGTCACGTGGCACAGCCCGTCCCTTTCCTGTCCCTCCCTCCCGTCCCCCTGTCGCGTGGCACAGCCCGTCCCTGTCCTGTCCCTCCCTCCCGTCCCCCTGTCGCGTGGCACAGCCCGTCCCTGTCCCTCCCTCCCGTCCCCCTGTCGCGTGGCACAGCCCGTCCCTGTCCCTCCTTCCCGTCCCCCTGTCGCGTGGCACAGCCCGTCCCTGTCCCTCCTTCCCGTCCCCCTGTCGCGTGGCACAGCCCGTCCCTGTCCCTCCTTCCCGTCCCCCTGTCGCGTGGCACAGCCCGTCCCTGTCCCTCCTTCCCGTCCCCCTGTCGCGTGGCACAGCCCGTCCCTGTCCCTCCTTCCCGTCCCCCTGTCGCGTGGCACAGCCCGTCCCTGTCCCTCCCTCCCGTCCCCCTGTCGCGTGGCACAGCCCGTCCCTCTCCCTCCCTCCCGTCCCCCTGTCACGTGGCACAGCCCGTCCCTCTCCCTCCCTCCCGTCCCCCTGTCACGTGGCACAGCCCGTCCCTGTCCCTCCCTCCCGTCCCCCTGTCACGTGGCACAGCCCGTCCCTGTCCCTCCCTCCCGTCCCCCTGTCACGTGGCACAGCCCGTCCCTGTCCCTCCCTCCCGTCCCTGTATCATGCAGTTCTGCCAGTCGCGCAGTGATATTTCTTATTCAGACAGTGATATCTCTGTTCTAGGTCGCACACTGCATGTCTGGTGCATTTCTGCGCTTTGCCTGTCCACTGTGCCTGTCCACTGTGCCTGTCCACTGTGCCTGTCCACTGTGCCTGTCCACTGTGCCGCCTCTCCTCGCCTTGCTACCCCACGATGGGTGCTGTGTGGCTCAGCGGCTCAGAACCCTGTGACTGTGACCAGCAGGTCGCTGGTTCAGATCCCGTGACTGACAGTGTGCAGTCCGCACTGGGGGTCTGGCTGCTGTGCTGTTACCTCTATACATGTCTCTCATGCAGAGCATGATGGGATATGTGAAAGCTACCCAGTCTTCACACAAGGCTGTCTACCCTGTATCTATATATATTTTAATGCTTCTTGCCTGCTAATGTGTGGGAGAGCACATAGAAACACGTTTGAGGAGAGTAGAGGTGAAAGTTCAGTGTTTCTCTGTTTATCTTATCGTCTTTTTTTTTTATTTTTTATGAAGATCTTTGTGAGCCGCCTATCTGCCGTCAGACCAGCTTCCTCTGGAGCTCTGCGTTCCTGCAGTCCTACCTTGTGCTGTAGAGCTCTTTCTTAAAGCAGGCTTTACTACCACAAGGGAGTACATTTCCTATCTGGCGTACCTGATGTGCAAACATTTACTGCTGAGTGAGTCACTGCCACGCAGGCCTCCTGCGTCGCTCTCCCCCGGCACGTACGATGCCGTGTGCATTGTGCCATATGCCATGATCTGAATGCCGGTCATGTGGCTCACATTCACATTGCACTCTATCGACTTCGTTTGTATTATTGAAACGTGCGCCTGAATGGTGATGGAATGCGTTTGTGCCGTTGCCGGTCAGGTACAAAAGATCCAGATGTTACGTGGAACAAACTGCATACGAGCTCAGCAATTAACAGGCGGCATCTGTCATTCTGTCATCATTCAGAAGGACAACGGCGTCTCTGTTCTCCGAGGAGAAGGTGGCTTGCCGTACCTGACACTGACGCTCTCTAAGACTGGCTTTGCCTTCCAAGTAGATACTTGTAGGGTTAGTGTAGGACCTGAGTGTTGATGTCATGGCGGAGTCAGGCCAAGATCGGGCCCTCGTTTCCCGCATATGAGCAGTGATACCGTCCAGCTTGCGCTCAGCCTGACGTAATCCATGGTAAGGATACAGAGCTTGTCATAAAACACAGCTCCTCTTAGCTATGTGTGAGTGTTATGCTGTTGCTGGGGCGAGGTGTGGCTGTTCTGGCTGGCAGGTCGGGTGTCTGTGGCTGTTTGCGCTGATTTTTATCTACCAGTATCAGAATGAACACATAAATAGATGCTTTCTGTCAGGGCCAAGTACATTTACTTTATCAAGCTGACACTTTTGTCCAAAGCTACGGCAAATGGCACTTTACAAACACATGGCTGTCGGAGTCGAACCAGGAATAAGGAGAGCTATGCTGAAATTAGATTGGATGTCCAGATGCAAGTTGTAAAACCACCCAGGCTGCTGGTTGGATTAGTCTTAACTGATATTTTTTTTGCTTGCTGCACGCACGCGCGTGCGCACGCACGCACGCACACACTCGCACGTTTGTACTCGTGCACTATATGGACAGAAGTATTGTGATGCACCTCTGTCATTGAATTTAGGTGTTTCTCTCAGACTCTTTGCTCAGGTGTATAAAATCAAGCACCTGGCCATGCAGTCAGGTTTACAAGCATTTGTGAAGGAATGGGTCATTCTGAAGGGCTCAGGGAATTTATGCGTGGTACGGTCATAGGATACCAGCTTTACAATAAGTCAGTTTGTAAATTTTATTCCCTGCTGGATGTTTCATGGTGAACTGTAGGTTGGAATTATTGAAAAGTGGGAGCATTTAGGAACAACAGAAACTGAGCCACAAAGTGTCAGCCCACATACAGTAACAGAGCCGGTCACCGAGTGCTGAGCCACAAAGTGTGTAAAAGTCACCAGCAGTCTGACTCAATAACTGCAGAGTTACGAACTTCCTCTGACATTAACTCCAGTACAAAAACTGTGCACCAGTAACTTTATGGAATGGGCTTCCATGGCCGAGCAGCTGCATGCAAGCCTCACATCACCAAGTGCAATGCCAAGCGTCGGATGGAGTGGAGTAAAGCACACTGTCACTGCACTCTGGAGCAGCGGAAACGTGTTCTGTGGAGTGACAAATCACAGTACTCTATATGGCAGTATGATGGATGAGTCTGGGTTTGGCAGATGCCAGGAGAACGTTACCTACGTGGCTGTATTGTGCCAACTGTAACGTTTGGTGGAGGAGGAATAATGGTTTTGGGTAGTTTTTTGTGGGTTGGGGTAGCGCTTTTAGTTCCAGGGAAGGGAACTGTTAATGTTTCAGCATACCAAGCATGCCGTTTTGGACAATTCTATGCTTCCAACTTTTTGGGAACAGTTTAGGGAAGGCGGCCCTTTTCTGTTCCAGCATGACTGTGCCCCAGTGCGCAAAGCGAGGTCCATAAAGACATGGATGGATGTGTTTGGTGTGGAAGAACTTCACTGGCCCGCACAGAGCCGTTAGGCAGCCCTTTCGTTTGCGCTAATGTGCCATTAGCGTTAATAACAGCAGCAAATCTAATACCGTGAACAAAAAAGCCGTAATGTTCCTAATAGAGTGGCTGCTCTGTCCTGAAATCCTACAGCTGAAAAGTTTTCAGACACAGTACTTTATAAAATGCTGGATGAATAGACGTAGTTTATTGGTGACTGTTGTGCTCGTCAAAGCTGACATTACTTAACTGTATAATAAAGTGTAAAACGTGCATTTTCCGGGTTGCCATCTCACGCATCTGTCGAGACTCTTGCGCCATTATAAGCCTATAATTATTGGCATCGAAAACATTGGGGTAGATTGCAAACCCTACAGGCTATCGACAAGGTAAAAAACTGTATATGTAAATGCGTGTGCATGTGTGTGCAGACTTGTCTCGAATTGAGAACCTCACTCCAGCCAGCTGACCGAAGTTGGCAGCCCTGTGTTTTTATTTGAAATGACCTGCAACGTTCCCTGATTTTTGGCTGAAGCAGCTCGTTATTCTTTGTGTCGTTACTCCGACAATTAAATGAATATGAGAACATCACCTGTGTCACTTTTTATACCCAACTGTAATAGTGAGTAAAGTGCACTTAATACCGTGATCATTTTAGGTGACTCGGCTAAATCTTTTTTCATGTTCGCGCGCCGCCATTTTTACTTGCATATGTAGGTGAAATGGACTCACTGTAGAGCCCTGGTGAATGGGCAAAAAATCCCAGACACACTCTAAAATGTTGTGGAAAACCTTCCCAGAGGAGTGACTGCTGTTATATCTATACAGGGGAGACCGACTCCATATTGATGCCTATGGATTTCGAATGGGGTGTCATAGACGTTCCCGGAGGTGTAATGCCCAGGTGTCCCAATGCTTTGGTCTATGAAGTGGCCTGTGTTGTAAGGTGTAATAAGTGTCTGTAACGTGTGTCTGTGCATGAGGACTATTCACTCTGTTCATTTCTATGGGCATGACCCCAATCCCAGCTATGATGGCCTCTGACGAGGTTAGGGCCAGATCCACGCAAATGTGAAAGTTCAGGAATAATACTTGCCCCCCCTCCCCCCCAACCTTAACTCATCACACTCTGCTAGCCTGAACAATAACATTAAAAACTCTATTACCAGTTTCTAAACAAATAGTTCTGTACTGTACACTTTGCACGTCAAATTACTTTGTGATTTCCTATTTATGTAACATGCAAACCATCTAAATTATGCCCCTGCATGTACAAAATTACTGCAACTTTTAGTATGGATCTATTTGTAATGGGAAATCAAATGCCCCCCCCATCCAATCGTCTTGCTGGTTTCGCCTCGATAATAGTGGGAATCTCAAGTCCCAACGAAAGTAAAAGATGTCAGATTTTTATTAAATAGTGTAATGTATACAAAACCACACACGCACACAGTCTGACCCCCACACTAGGCCTGTGCCAGTCTCTTTGAAGTGGACTCTGTTTCCCCCCCGCCCCCCACCCCTGGGTCTCAGCCGGAGAGAAGTTCAGGGCCAACGACACTGAGAAACTTTAGGAGGATTTTCCAGCTGACAAAAATGTGGACCCGCTCTGGCAGCTCGAGTGCTTTTTAATTAGCACATTTTGAACAGAGAAGCCTCCCCCGTATGTTTGTTTGTCCTGGCCGGACATGGCGGGTTGTACTGGTGGGGGGAGGTTTGGAGTGATCGTGTGGGGTGGTCATGTGAGGTGGTCATGTGACTGACATCTTGCTGCCCACAGGGGCGGCCTGGCGGAGAGGCTGAGCAAGCTGCAGCGCAGGCAGAGGTCGGCCGTCAGCTTCTGGAGGCACCAGACCCTCACCGAGAGCGGCAGCCCCGCAGGTAAGGGCAGGGCGAGCGTGGACATGCGTGCTGCCCAGTGTGAACTCCGGCATTCCGGATCATTTACGGGTCTGGGAGATGCGCAACAGTGACAAGTCAGCTGGGGGAGAAAAAAACGTGACAAACATTTCCTATAATGAATTTTTAGTGTCAGGTGCTAAACTTTTAAATAACTTTTGTGAATGGATCGGCAAGCCCAGTGTAGCAGTCACTTATAAAAGGGGTTTCCCCCAGAAACGGCAGGGAGTCACCAGATGATGTCATTGTGTGGCTCCAGTCTGGAACAGAGCCGCTGTTGAGGAGTTTCCACCCTGCCCTTTGCTGTACGTGCTGTGCTGACCCTGCATGCATAGGATAATAGTCATGCTTCATTCGTCCTCCATGGGGAATTAGCTTTTGCATGCCCCCTCTTGCTCTCCATGAGGGAGATGTAAATACGGGTGTGAGGCAGTTTTTAATTCGCAGCATGGAGTCAGCCAGTGTCTTGCAGCCCTGGAGCAGCCGCAGTTAAGGCCTTTTCCCAGTAATGTTAAATGGGCTCTCTGCCAACCACAGGATTTGAATCCACAACCAGCTGGACTACGGCACATTTGCAGAACGGTGCCCCAGCATCCATGCCTGCCTTAACCCTACACGCTCAGCTTAGAGTAACTTCACTGCAGATTATCTGACATATACTTTAAGATACTCCAGTTCAGTGTAGTTCTACATACTGATTGCCAGCTTTCCAGAAGTAGTGGAAGCGTAAAGAACATTGTCTCCGGTGGCAGAATGGGCTGTACTGAACTCCTCTTCATCCCCAGATTCTTATCACTTTTGTAAACAAAATGTAAGAGCCTACAGGAGGAATAATGAGGTCTTTGCACCGAGATGATTCCCGAACATCGCTGTGCACGTTCCCGCCGCGTCTCTGGAAATGTGCTGGGACACGTTGATGTCTGTCCTGTGTACCCTGGCTTTAAGTACAGGTGTCGCTTTTGAGTGATGATAGCCCAGGCCTTTGTCCCTCCGTTAATCACAGCTTGTAGGGACAGGCTTGCTTGTTTACCTTAAGGATGTAAACAGTGAAAGGAGACGAGGATGCAGCAAGCCGTTGGGGGGTGGGTGGGGGGGGGGGGGGGTTGATTTCGGCCAATGGCATTGCATCGTACACACGCCCCCCCTGTCTTTCCAGTACTGTGTCCCATGACTCAGCAGCGTTGGCGTGCGGTCACTGCTTGGCGACTTCTATCAGTCAGCCTCCGATGAGGCTCCGGTCACAAGCACAGTTATGATAGCACCAGTTTGCTTTGGAGCTTCTCTCCCACACAGCCGGCCATCGAGGTTTCAGGTTCTGTTTCTTGCTGCGGTTCCGTTCCGAGGGATCCGGAGCGGTGTGGTTTGGGTGCAGGAGCTTATGTGGCTAACCCAGCCCAAGGTTCGGGTAGCAGGAGGATTAAAGGAGCATTCCCCTGAAATTAGCTCATCTCGCTGCGATGATCGTAGTAGGAATAATACTTCTCTTGCTTTCTTAGTAAATAAAACAAGCCTTTTCGCCGTGTTTGGTGAGGATAATTCAGAGAGTAGTCATGATATTGGAGATGTAACAGCAGACTTCAGGCATATTCTGTATGTAGCTGGTTTTGACACAGAGATCAGAGAAATGTTGGTGTTTTTGCCCCAGTCCCACTCCCTGTATCCGTCCTGCAAACACGGGAACAGTGATGCCTCTTTACCATGTCAGCGGGTGAACATGCCGTTTCCTGGAAAAATGGGGCCGTCATCATTTTCGAGGTACTCACTGTCCCCGGGACACGCGGGACGTGCCTGGCGATGAGCTCTGCGTTTTTCGATGGAATTCCCCCGCAGAGGATCGTAGGGGATCGGTGTGAGCAAGCTCGCGGCTCCCAGCTACACGGCCCCGCGGCCCCGCGTTGAGCTTGCACACGCCCTCATGTGATTTATCACGCCGCTGTCAATGTGTTGCACCCCCCGTCTGGATTTGGGCACGCTCCTGCGCCCCGATTTCTCAGAAGCTGGGTATACTCTGAGCTGGCCAGGGCACGGGGTAGAGCGTGGCGTCCGTTTTCATCTGTCCTCTTCGGAAATGGCAGTAATGTGTGAGTGTCTGTGTGGTGGGAAGTCAAGGCAATTGTGCTTCATTAGGCAGCAGGGAGACGGTCTGCATTACGTAAGACTCTTGGCAGCGCACCCTGTGTGCTGATTGGTTTTTGGCAGTACAGTCCCTATGTTTATTGTTTCGTATCTTCAGCTTTTGAGGTGCCCGTGCAAGGCGCCTAGCCTTCATCAAGGGAGGCTTTCGGTAGTGAGTGTGGGGTCGCAGATTTCACTGTGGTACTGCTCCTAAGTCTATTTGTGTGTAAGGAGCAGCCATGCAAGCTTCCGTCTTTGCTGGGGAGGTGTGTGTGTGTGTGTGTGTGTGTGTGTGTGTGTGTGTGTGTGTGTGTGTGTGTGTGTGTGTGTGTGTGTGTGTGTGTGTGTGTGTGTGTGTGTGTGTGTGGTGGGGGGGGGGGTTGGAGGGAGTAGGGGAAGTTTGTGGGTGACTTGCAATTGATACACCATGTGACAGAGGCAGAATTACTCATTTGTAGTGAGGCTCTGCTGTTTGAATACTGTTGTGGAAAAACTGGCAGCATGTTCAGCAGTCAGCATCACTCCATCGTAACCCTGCTTACTGTCAGCCTCGAAGAGGGAGTTTAATCGATTTCTCGGGGATGTACGTCACATGGAAAGGGCTAGTCTGTCGCACATGACGAGAACACGTATATCAGCACGGCATCTTAATCTTACACTTTTATTTCAGCGTTTATCTGGTGGCCAAACAGCTCTCAGTCAGGAACATTATTAACTATTATGGACATTTTATTTACTTCACCTTGTCTCGATTCAGCCAAAGACATTTGAATCAAAGGTTTCCTGAAAATGAGAATGAGAAACACATTTCTGTGTCCCAGAAACAGATGGCGTGAGCGCTGTTTACAGGAAGCTATAAATAAGGACTTTTTCCTTTGAAAAGGAAGCAGTGCCACAAAAACATGAAGTCGACGTGGGGCTGCGCGTAATCTGCTCTGTCATACTTACCCAGAAACCCCCACGGTCGTGCCTAGAGGCGACATTGGGAAGCCGTGTCAGTCCAGGGCCCCCTGCCTACCCCATACTCCCTGTTAGCCGCTGCTAAATGAGAGGTCGTGGAAAAATGCACTGATGATTTTCGCTTGTGTCTCTGTTTCGGTGATGATATTAAGTCATAAATAAACCCAGAGATTTTATAATTGAATGACTGTTACTTTTATATAGTGGTCTTCAAGACATCCAATGTGCTTTACAGAACCAAAGGGGAGTCACTTCAACAAAGGCGGACATTTCAGGTCCAGAAAGTAAAAATCCAAACCGGGGTTTTGTTTCAACTAACCAGTTGAGCATAAAGAATCACTGTCAGAGTACTCAGCTGGTTGGTTGAAACAGAATCCCGGTTTGGATTTTTACTTTTTGGACCTGTAATGTCCACATCTGCAAGTGCAGTGTAGCACCCACCTGGATGATTCTGTGCCAGTATGCTCACCATTTGTGACCCACTCAGGCTCAAGTGACAAATTTGTGACTCTGCAAAACTGATGGAAAGACTTGGACTTGACTTGGACTTGAGACATGAAGCTGACTTGGACCCTATGACTCAAATTTGAGGCTCAAGTCCCCCCTTATTTTATAATTCTCTGCTGTCTGCATGTTCAGTTGGCTGAGATGCATCACTCTGCAAATTCATGAATGTGGAAAAACTGTTATAAACAATTATAACTGAAGAGTCTCTTCAATCTACCTCTAAAGATTGTGTCCTACAACATACTGTGGTGGGGTTTCGCTGCAGCGAGTTTGAATCACTAAGAGTCAGGACCGCGGTTTTACGCTGCGTCCAGTAGACGTGCCGCACTGGGGGCTCCACAAACCATAGCATGGGCATAACCTGCTGGTTACACCAACACCAACTTTCCTCACTGGTCTGCCATCCAAGTACTGGCCAGGCCCAGACCTGCTTAGCTTCAATGAATCCCTTTTGCAGTTGCCATGGTTACCGACAGCTTCCACGATGGGCTGGGGGACCACAGCAGGTGTAAGGTGAGGGCACGGAGTTTCTGGGGGGGGGGGCAGAGTCCTAGAGCGCCGCCCTAGCTGTCAGGCAGGTATGTGTTTGGCGCCGTCTGTGCGTGACGTGCGTCATCCTGTCACCCCGGAGCTGACCTGTAACCAGCAAGATTCTGGTCCCTTCCGTCACACGTGGGGAAACTGTGACCTGATTATGCCTGATAAGTGTGAGTGATGCTGCCAGCAAAGGAACGTCCCACTGTTACGCATAACTGTGTTAATTACACTTGTGTGGATGCCCGCCCCTACCGGGTACCCTGTGCTCATCCCAGTGTGCGCGTTGGCTGGGTAGGTGGGCGTGCCCAGCCGCATGGGTTGTGCCAGCCTGTCCCGGAGCTCCTCGGGCAAAGCCAGCTATAAAAGGAGCTGTAAATCGTGGCAGGGTGATTTATAACTTCGCCGATACGATCTCCGTTGCTGTCGGCGCTCCCAGTGGTCCCGTCTTGCCGGGGCCCCATTGTGCGATCCTGGCTGTGGTGCAGGCATTGTTTAACTATAAATTGTCTTTATTAGTGCTGTCAGGGGTCCAGGACGCTCGTGTCCAGACGCATGTTTGACTCGCATGAAGGAGCTTTGGAACAAACGCACTGAAACGGTCCAGAAGGATCTCTGAAGTTTTGCATACACGGCCTTCATGGAGGAAGATACAGATGTTAATGAAAGGCATTTGGTGTCTAGGGGTAAAGTGATATATTATCAGAAAATTAATTAGAAAAGGAAAATGTTTGTGTGTTTATTGTGCAATGCGTTTCTGCGTGTCTGATGTAGCTGCCCCTGTCACTGTGCTAGTGACTGTCTGCATAAAGGCATCTCTTTGTCTTCACATTGTTTCCCCCGTTTGTTACAGCTCAGCTCTATGCACTGACAGTTTCCTCCTCCAGCAGAGCACGCCCCCCCACCCCCCTTGCCCCCCGCAAACTTTCCTCCTGCGAGCCTGTTGAAAGTCTCTCCCTCCTTGGGGCCTCTTCCTGCACTCGAACACAGCTGATACTCATTAGCTGGGAGCTCATTCTTGCCCCCCATGGAGAAAACACTGCTCCTCTGTGAGTCCCCCCCCCCCCCCCCCCCCTTCAGAAAAAGAATGCACCATGGACAGGACCTGCCATTTGTTTCTGGCATCAGCTAATGTGCATGGGCTGCTTTTACTGAGCTGCCTTCTTGCATGCTGCTATCTGATGTGTGAGATCTTGCTTCACACTGGTGTAGTAAGGAGCTGTGCTGCAGGCCAACGCTGACTGCCTGACTGTTGCGCAGGCTGTGCTGAAGCAGTAAGGAGCTGTGCTGCAGGCCAACGCTGACTGCCTGACTGCCACGCAGGCTGTGCTGAAGCAGTAAGGAGCTGTGCTGCAGGCCAACGCTGACTGCCTGATTGCCACGCAGGCTGTGCTGAAGCAGTAAGGAGCTGTGCTGCAGGCCAACGCTGACTGCCTGACTGCCACGCAGGCTGTGCTTAAGCAGTAAGGAGCTGTGCTGCAGGCCAACGCTGACTGCCTGACTGCCACGCAGGCTGTGCTGAAGCAGTAAGGAGCTGTGCTGCAGGCCAACGCTGACTGCCTGACTGTTGCGCAGGCTGTGCTGAAGCAGTAAGGAGCTGTGCTGCAGACCAACGCTGACTGCCACGCAGGCTGTGCTGAAGCAGTAAGGAGCTGTGCTGCAGGCCAACGCTGACTGCCTGACTGTTGCGCAGGCTGTGCTGAAGCAGTAAGGAGCTGTGCTGCAGGCCAACGCTGACTGCCTGACTGTTGCGCAGGCTGTGCTGAAGCAGTAAGGAGCTGTGCTGCAGGCCAACGCTGACTGCCTGACTGTTGCGCAGGCTGTGCTGAAGCAGTAAGGAGCTGTGCTGCAGGCCAACGCTGGCTGCCTGACTGCCACGCAGGCTGTGCTTAAGCAGTAAGGAGCTGTGCTGCAGGCCAACGCTGACTGCCTGACTGTTGCGCAGGCTGTGCTGAAGCAGTAAGGAGCTGTGCTGCAGGCCAACGCTGACTGCCTGATTGCCACGCAGGCTGTGCTGAAGCAGTAAGGAGCTGTGCTGCAGGCCAACGCTGACTGCCTGACTGCCACGCAGGCTGTGCTTAAGCAGTAAGGAGCTGTGCTGCAGGCCAACGCTGACTGCCTGACTGCCACGCAGGCTGTGCTGAAGCAGTAAGGAGCTGTGCTGCAGGCCAACGCTGACTGCCTGACTGTTGCGCAGGCTGTGCTGAAGCAGTAAGGAGCTGTGCTGCAGACCAACGCTGACTGCCACGCAGGCTGTGCTGAAGCAGTAAGGAGCTGTGCTGCAGGCCAACGCTGACTGCCTGACTGTTGCGCAGGCTGTGCTGAAGCAGTAAGGAGCTGTGCTGCAGGCCAACGCTGACTGCCTGATTGCCACGCAGGCTGTGCTGAAGCAGTAAGGAGCTGTGCTGCAGGCCAACGCTGACTGCCTGACTGCCACGCAGGCTGTGCTTAAGCAGTAAGGAGCTGTGCTGCAGGCCAACGCTGACTGCCTGACTGTTGCGCAGGCTGTGCTGAAGCAGTAAGGAGCTGTGCTGCAGGCCAACGCTGACTGCCTGACTGCCACGCAGGCTGTGCTGAAGCAGTAAGGAGCTGTGCTGCAGGCCAACGCTGACTGCCTGACTGTTGCGCAGGCTGTGCTGAAGCAGTAAGGAGCTGTGCTGCAGGCCAACGCTGACTGCCTGATTGCCACGCAGGCTGTGCTGAAGCAGTAAGGAGCTGTGCTGCAGGCCAACGCTGACTGCCTGACTGCCACGCAGGCTGTGCTTAAGCAGTAAGGAGCTGTGCTGCAGGCCAACGCTGACTGCCTGACTGCCACGCAGGCTGTGCTGAAGCAGTAAGGAGCTGTGCTGCAGGCCAACGCTGACTGCCTGACTGTTGCGCAGGCTGTGCTGAAGCAGTAAGGAGCTGTGCTGCAGACCAACGCTGACTGCCACGCAGGCTGTGCTGAAGCAGTAAGGAGCTGTGCTGCAGGCCAACGCTGACTGCCTGACTGTTGCGCAGGCTGTGCTGAAGCAGTAAGGAGCTGTGCTGCAGGCCAACGCTGACTGCCTGACTGTTGCGCAGGCTGTGCTGAAGCAGTAAGGAGCTGTGCTGCAGGCCAACGCTGACTGCCTGACTGTTGCGCAGGCTGTGCTGAAGCAGTAAGGAGCTGTGCTGCAGGCCAATGCTGACTGCCTGACTGCCACACAGGCTGTGCTGATCAGTAAGGAGCTGTGCTGCAGACCAACGCTGACTGCCACGCAGGCTGTGCTGAAGCAGTAAGGAGCTGTGCTGCAGACCAACGCTGACTGCCACGCAGGCTGTGCTGAAGCAGTAAGGAGCTGTGCTGCAGGCCAACGCTGACTGCCTGACTGCCACACAGGCTGTGCTGAAGCAGTAAGGAGCTGTGCTGCAGACCAACGCTGACTGCCTGACTGCCACGCAGGCTGTGCTGAAGCAGTAAGGAGCTGTGCTGCAGACCAACGCTGACTGCCACGCAGGCTGCAGGAGTACTGGCTCAGCAGTCGCTCAGAAGTTTATAAATGAGACATTAAAGTTTCAGCTTTAAGATTAAAGGGTCCCTTCAGCGTGTATCACGTCTGTCGCTGCATGCCCTGCCGGCCCGCTTGTTTCCGTAGTGATGCGTGGGGGGAGCCGTGCCCAGCTCCGATCGCTCGCGTAGGTAACAGGAAGCGCCCCCCCCCTCCCCCATGTCTTTCACCCCCCGTCTTTCACCCGAGCAGCTTGCAGTTCGCTGCTCCCCATACGCAGGTCGTGCTCTGGTCCGGGCCCCTCGTCGCGCTTAGTGGAAAGCGGCCCCCTGCCCTATTTCTAGCTTCCTCCTCTGGCCCGCTGAGGTCACTCCCCATAATCTGTAACCTTCATTTTCGTCACTTCTGAGGCGGGTGACATCATCACATACGAGTGGTAACATGTGTCGCCACCTGAGCAAGTGCCCTGGTGTTTATTCCTGTTACTGGTTTGGTTCTTTGGTATCTGGTTCATGGTCTGTGTGGCAGTCTGTGAGCGGATCAGACCCAGCTTCTCTGCACATTGTGTCCTGTGGTCTTTAACAAGTTCCTACTCCCCATCCGGCCACTCATTCCCTGCTGCTCTCTGTTTATAAAGCAGAATGAGAAGACAATCTGTGAAAGTGGCTTCCCCCCCCCCCCTTTTCGGTATGGAAAAACTGTTGTTCTTTTTTGAGATTTGTGAAGGATATGCACTTAAAATAACGAGGCTGACTCGGAGATCATCATCGTGCAAAGAGAGATCGTTTATTTTTCACACATGTGGGAAATATGAATAATGCAGTTGGTGCTCACCCATTATAGGCCGTCGGGCAGGTTGATGTTTGGGTAACCGGCCGTGGGAAAGGCGTCGATATTATAGTCAGCTGTAGTTGTCACAATGATGCAGGAGCCTAGCAGACAGCCTGGCCGTCATCCATTAATTTAGGTCTCTGAACCGTCTCTCCCTCCATACCACAGAGATGGGGGAGTCACTCACGCACTCCAGGTTACCTGCCTGTGTGCCAGTTCCACCTGTATGCTAGCTGACCTGAAAAATGGCCGACCCTGCTTGAGCGAGGACCCCGTTGTTCTGGCACTTCAGACAGAACAGTGTGATCTGTGCTCCGCTTGCGGGTGTAGCAGGCTGGCAGTGGCTGGGCGAGGTATCAGCCGGCGCCAAGGCAGCCCGGGCGAATCGCTGCGACCCCTCCCTTTGCCCTGGCCTTGGGGGGGTCGGCCTGTTCTTTCTGCACTGTTAAATCGTCACTTTATTAGCTCCCCTCGTGCTGGAGAGATTCCCTTTGAATTAAGGCTTGTTGATTTAATCAGGAGAACATTCTGTTACTGGCTACTCCGACTCTGCTGTCTTTTAATGATTTTTACAGACCGTAGGCGCTTGTGCCCCATTGTGCTAGGCTGTCCTGGCCGGAGGATGGTGGGGCGCTCTCATGGTGTTACGCAGGACACACTAACAGATATATTTGTGTGGTTTTGCATATACTACATTGTGGGGACCCAGTGTTCCCATTATGTAATAAACACCTGATTCTTTTTACCTTGTGGGGACATTCTTCCAGTCCTCACAAGGATAACCTCATTTTTATAAAGAATCTGTGAATGAAATAAAAAAAAAAAAAAAAAAACACTAAAACAGCCAGAAGCAGAAGTCTTTTATTTTGTTGGGTTATTTAAGGTTCAGGTTAGAGCTGGGTAGGGGTTAAGGTTCTCATTGTTGGGATTAGGATTATGCCCATTGAATGGAGTGTCCCCACAAAGATATATACAGGGGTTGGTCATTGAAACTGAAACACCTGGTTTTAGACCACAGTAATTTATTAGTGTGTTGTGGAGCCTCCTTTTGCAGCCAATACAGTATCAGTTTGTCTTGCGAATGAAATACACAAGTCCTGCCCAGTGGCCAGAGAGATTCGGAGCCATTCCTCTTGCAGAACAGTGGCCAGGTCACTGTGATGCTGGTGGAGGAAAATGTTTCTTGCTCTTTCTCCTCCAAAACACCCCAAAGTGGCTGAATAATGTTCAGATCTGGTGACTGTGTAGGCCATGGGAGATGTTCAGCTTCATGCTCATCAAACCACACGGTTACCAGTCTTGCTGTGTGTATTGATGCAGTATCATCCTGATACACGGCACCACCTTCAGGGTATAATTTTGAACCATTGGGTGAACGTGATCCTCCAGAATGGTTCAGTAGTCCTTGCCTATGTAGAACAAGTAGTGGGCCTAGGTGATGTCATGATATCGCAGCTGAAACTATCATTGATTCACTCCTGTGTTGCACTCTGGGTATGCAGCAGTCCAGGTGAAAGCCTCTTTGGGGTATCTCCACGCCGGAACTCTTCTGGATGTGGGAAAAACAGTGAAAGTGGACTGATCAAACAGTACATGGTCCACAGCCCAAGATTTACGCTGCTGGCCCCACGGAAACCGATGTTTGGCTTTGGCATGAGAGACCAAAGGTTTGATTATAGAAACTCAACCATGAATGTTGACCCTGTGGATCTGCCAATGACCCGTTTTGGTGGAAACGGTAGAGTCAAAGTGTATATTTAATTCTGCATGGAGTTGGGCAGCTGTGCTTTTGTGTTTTTTGGATACAATCCTTTCAGACAGCTACCTCTTGCAGCTACAGTTACTCCTGTTGGACATGACCCGTCCTTCTTGACAGTATGCCGACGTTCCCCGAGACACCGTGGCTCTCGATACACCACAAAGACTTGCTGTCCTGGTCACAGATGCACCAGCGTGATGTGCACCAACAATCTGTCCTATTGAACTCCAATACGTCTCCCATTATGTTGTATGGATAGCAGTATTTTTTATGTACAGCTGTGCTGTTACTCTGCTGATTCAACCTTCACACTCTGCTCTTACTGATGGAATGTGCGATCAGTGAAGATTGGCCATCAGACCCTGCACATATAGGTGTGAAACCTCAAACGCTATTGACCCAGTAGCTTTGTGTTGCTGTTAGATTTAGAAGGACTGCTTTTGTAAATGGTAGCCAGGTCTGTCCCACATTTAAAGCATTTAAATGAGCTTGGTCCACAGGAACCAGACAAAGTTCGGCTCAAAAGACCCCATATGATGAAAAAGATTTTGGAAACATGTTTTCCCTTGCCCGGACGCGGGTCACCGGGGCCCCCCCCTGGAGCCAGGCCTGGGGGTGGGGCTCGATGGCGAGCGCCTGGTGGCCAGGCCTATACCCATGGGGCCTGGTCGGGCACAGCCCGAACAAGGCACGTGGGTCCCCCTTCCAATGGGCTCACCACCCGTAGGAGGGGCCATAGGGGTCGGGTGCATTGTGAGCTGGGCAGTGGCCAAAGGCGGGGACCTTGGCGGTCCGATCCTCGGCTGCAGAAGCTAGCTCTTGGGACATGGAATGTCACCTCTCTGATGGGGAAGGAGCCTGAGCTGGTGCGCGAGGTTGTGAAATTCCGTGGCAATGTGGAAGCAGAGTATGGGGACTTGGGTGTGGACTCCCCTATCTCGGGGGCGGAGGTCACTGAGATGGTTAAAAAGCTCCTCGGTGGCCGAGCCCTGGGGGTGGATGAGATCCGCCCAGAGTTCCTGAAGGCTCTGGATGCTGTAGGGCAGTCTTGGTTGACACGCATCTGTAGCATCGCGTGGACATCGGGGGCAGTGCCTCTGGACTGGCAGACCGGGGTGGTGGTCCCCCTCTTCAAGAAAGGGGACCAGAGGGTGTGCTCCAACTATAGGGGGATCACACTCCTCAGCCTCCCTGGTAAGGTCTATTCGGGGGTTCTGGAGAGGAGGGTCCGCCGGATTGTCGAACCTCGGATTCAGGAGGAGCAGTGTGGTTTTCGCCCCGGCCGTGGAACAGTGGACCAGCTCTATACTCTCCGCAGGATTCTGGAGGGTTCATGGGAGTTTGCCCAACCAGTCTACATGTGTTTTGTGGACTTGGAGAAGGCATTCGACCGTGTCCCTCGGGCAGTCCTGTGGGGGGTGCTCCGGGAGTATGGGGTGCCGGGCTTCCTTTTAAGGGCTGTTCGGTCCCTGTATGACCGGTGCCAGAGTCTGGTCCGCATGAGCGGCAATAAGTCGGACTTGTTTCCGGTGAGGGTTGGACTCCGTCAGGGCTGTCCTTTGTCACCGATTCTGTTCATAACTTTTATGGACAGAATTTCTAGGCGCAGCCAGGGCGTTGAGGGTGTCCGGTTTGGTGACCTCAGGATTAGGTCTCTGCTTTTTGCAGATGGTGTGGTCCTGTTGGCCTCATCAGACCGTGACCTTCGGCTCTCGCTGGGACAGTTCGCAGCCGAGTGTGAAGCGGCTGGGATGAGAATCAGCACCTCCAAATCCAAGACCATGGTCCTCAGCCGGAAAAGGGTAGAATGCTCTCTCCGGGTCGGGGATGGGATCCTTCCCCAAGTGGAGGAGTTTAAGTATCTCGGGGTCTTGTTCACGAGTGGGGGGACGATGGAGCGGGAGGTGGACAGGCGGATCGGTGCGGCGTCCGCAGTGATGCGGGCGCTGCATCGGTCTGTCATGGTGAAGAAGGAGCTGAGCCAAAAGGCGAAGCTCTCGATTTACCAGTCGATCTACGTTCCTACCCTCACCTATGGTCACGAGCTGTGGGTAGTGACCGAAAGAACGAGATCGCGAGTGCAAGCGGCCGAAATGAGTTTCCTCCGCAGGGTGGCTGGGCTCTCCCTTAGAGATAGGGTGAGGAGCTTGGTCATTCGGGAGGGACTCAGAGTAGAGCCGCTGCTCCTCCGCATTGAGAGGAGTCAGATGAGGTGGCTCGGGCATCTGATTAGGATGCCTCCTGGGCGCCTCCCTGGTGAGGTGTTCCGGGCATGTCCCACTGGGAGGAGGCCCCGGGGAAGACCCAGGACACGCTGGAGGGACTATGTCTCTCGGCTGGCCTGGGAACGCCTCGGGATTCCCCCAGAGGAGCTGGAGGAAGTGGCCGGGGAGAGGGAAGTCTGGGTTTCCCTGCTGAGACTGCTGCCCCCGCGACCCGACCTCGGATAAGCGGGAGAAAATGGATGGATGGATGGATAAATGAGCTTGGATGACTTCAGGTTTCTTCAAAAGCAGAGGTAGTGGGTTTTAATGCCTGGGATTCGTGGCACCCCACTGCAGAGTGCAAAAATAAAAGCTCAGTAGAGCAGCGCTGTGCAGAATACATTAACTAGACCTGAAGTTCACTAATGAACTTTGCTAATGGATATGTGGCTAGCTGCTTTGTGCATTTCGCTGCGCTAACGCTAATGGATATGTGGCTAGCTGCTTTGTGCATTTCGCTGTGCTAACGCTAATGGATATATGGCTAGCTGCTTTGTGCATTTCGCTGTGCTAACGCTAATGGATATATGGCTAGCTGCTTTGTGCATTTCGCTGTGCTAACGCTAATGGATATATGGCTAGCTGCTTTGTGCATTTCGCTGTGCTAACGCTAATGGATATGTGGGTAGCTGCTTTGTGCATTTAGCTGTGCTAGCGCTAATGGATATGTGGCTAGCTGCTTTGTGCATTTCGCTGTGCTAATGCTAATGGATATGTGGCTAGCTGCTTTGTGCATTTTGCTGTGCTAACGCTAATGGATATGTGGCTAGCTGCTTTGTGCATTTCGCTGTGCTAACGCTAATGGATATGTGGCTAGCTGCTCAGAGGTTAGGCCTCTGTGTGTGATATGATTTTGCCTGTTACAATCCCATGACTGGCAGAGTGATTTCACCGTTGGGCCCTTGAGCAAGGCCCTTAACCCCAACTGTTCCAGGGACTGGCTGAACCTGCTCTCTGATCCTCATTCATGTCACTTGTGAGAGAAACGTTTGAGTGAATGTCATGCACTTCAACATGCTAACGCTAATGGGTATGTTACCAGCCGCTTCCATAGGAACATCTACATCCAACCTACAGCTCGTCATCGAGCCAAACAGCCCTCCGGATGTCTGCAGTCAGCCTCTTCAGGCTCTGGAATCAGTTGCTTCTTTTCTTATGCCTGGCCCTTCATAGTGGAACATTTTCGCCCCCTCACAAAAATAAAAAAAATAAAAAACTTGAATGAATTCCTTCCACTCTTCAAGAAAAACACACAACCCACCTCTTCAGGCAACATTTCACCCATGATTTACTGAGGCCGTGACCAACTGATTAACCTGGCCTGCCAATGACATGTATTGCTATATCCGCAGAGCATATCTGTGTACTCGATGACTGTCTTTACATTGTTGTGATGCTATAATACACAACACTGAATACACAAGCTGTTAACATACTACATACAGTTCCTGTATATCTGTGCTCCCCCAGGCTAACAGCGTCTATCCCCTAGATGCCAAAGCTGGTGGCCTGGTCCTGGAGCTCCAGGCCGTGTGGGAGGAGTGTGGCCTGCAGCTGGCCCTGTGCCAGCCCCTGCAGCCCCAGCCCCCGCAGGAAGAGGGGCCTCGGGACCAGCTGCTGGTCCTGTTTGACAGGGACACGGCCGCCCACCTCCTGGCAGGCCCTGGGGACAGGGTCCACGTGCACGCCCCATGGTAAGCTCAGGCACAGCCCGACACGAGCAGAGCGCTTCAGTGAGGGGTGTCGCCTTCAGCATTCCCTGTTCAGCTGCCTGAATTAACATTTATAAATCTGACATTTGTTATCATGGAATAAATCTCTGGCGAGTTCCGCTCCCACCGCGTGAACCGATGCCTCTCAGAAAATCTTCATTAACTGTAGTTTAGACAGATTTGTGTCGGACGGAAAATGTCGCCCTGTTTCCGTTCCGCAGCACACACCTCCGCGTCATCGCTGTGACGTGAGCTGACACGCCACTAGTGAGTAGTGAGCCTCCGTGCGAGGCTGGCCAGTGCCTCCCGTGTTTCACCGGCCACCGTAATCCCAAGCTGCCTCCGATTCGAGAGAAACTGGGCATGCTGGTGCGATGAACGCACCTTTTCCTTGTCATGCCGTTTTCCTGAATTAAAAACATACATTTTGTGATTTTCTGCAGTGCCTTTGAATATTTGATTAAAGAAACAAGACAATTGACTTAATATTTACCCAAGAGTTTAATAACATTTTTTTTCTCTGCTGCATCACTAGCTAGCTAGTCATGGGAAATGCTTAGGACAATTCCTTAATTTCATTAAAGTGTTAAAAAGGCACAGTGGTTTGTTGGATATTTTGTTCACATTCTTGTTTATTACTTCAAGAAGTGTATAAAATGTGAGTTTTTAGGTGTTGTGTGAAAGGGTTTAGTAGGGATGTGTAATTGTTCCTAGGAATAATGACCCTGTTGAGCAGTCTTCTTTGTAATATGTGGTATCTTGAGGCAATAAATTATTCAGTTATTCCTTTGAGTTATTTTGATTTGATTTATGGAGCATATGAAATAATCGTTAGATATTTAATTTGATGTGTTCTCTCTAGGTAAATGGATTGGCTGGTATGTGTCTGCATGTAATCAGATGCATAGGAGGCCATGTTTTCACTGTCGGATTTAGACTTTGTTGTGTTTGCACAAATGCAGAATACCGCAGAAAGCCATAAAAACAATATGATTTAAGTTTAGTAAGTAAGTGCTACGCTGCAGGTCGACGGCAGCGAAATGTGTCCTTTGCAGGGCAGATTGTCTGGATTTGATTTTTGAGAATCTGTAGTGTTCTCCTCGCAGGAATAGTGGGCCGGCTTTGTCAGCTGCCGTTTGTCTGTGCAAATCGGATCTTTTGGCATGATATCTTTCTACTACAAAGGCAAAATGGTTACATGCAAATGAGAAGCGGTGATGAATTGGCAATTAAAAGCTACTAAATGACTAACACCTGAGTCAGGGCAGAGAGACTGGGCCAAAGGTTGGCGAGTGCACAGATAAGGGCATGAAGTTTAAACTGAGCCCCAACACCGAGGTAATCATTTAGGTAAATAGGCCTCTTGATGCTGGTTATAAGGTCCGAGCTGCTCTGTGCTGGCTGCTTTGTTTACGATTGCATTTCCCTGTGATTGAGGCCTGGTTTGTGCACTCAGTATGTACTCCGTATGTATGGTGATTTTTATCTCTGAAAAGATGAGTCACAGTTAATGGGAGGAAAGGTTTTTCAGTTCAGGGCCCAGGTTAATAGACCCATTTGCATCCCCTAAACAGAACTTTGGCTCCTCTGGCTGTTCCGGCCGTACTGCTCCGTCAACAAAGGGTAGCGGTAGCTGTTATTGTGATGATTCATTGTAGCTGGGCTGAAAGGACAGAGAGTCTGTGGTTCAGTCCCTTTAGTGACTTTGCCTTGTTCCTTAAGGACAAACCCTTCCAGGCCGTGATGCCGACTTGCCCAGTCCTACTCACCAGCCAAAGATATGTAGTCAACATCATTATTAGTAGTAACAAATTAGACATAGGCTGTTCAGCTCATCTCGCATAGCAAATGCGCTAAGTGGCACTGCTCGGGATTAAGCTCGAGGTCCAGCGAGCGCCTTAACGAGCACCCAGCGCACTCACTCCGCCGGCTCCGTGCTGAGCCTCCCCGGGCACGGTGACTCCAGTGCTTTCGCTGTGCTGAGATGTTGGAAAGGCACGCCAATAGATAATCCACCGTAGAATTACAGCAAGCGTGTCTGGACTCGAACGGAGCCGCAGCGTATCAGCTCTGCTCAGGGACTGTGTCACGTATAGCGTTATCTGTGTATGCTGAAACTGACTGATGCGTAAATCCGGTGTATCTGCACTTCCCTGTGCTGTGTCGTCATGTTCCTGTGTTGCCTTCACTCTGACTGTGCTATGTAGTAGGATCCTCTTGTTTCTGGGTAGCTCTGCGCTTTTGCTCTGTAACTGTGCTGTGGAATCATGTTTTCTTTTTCCCATGTAGCTCTCTGCTCTGGCATTGACTGTGCTGTGGAATCATGTGCTCTTGTTCCTGTGTAGCTCTTTAACTGTGCTGTGTGATAATGCTGTGTCACTCCTTGTGGCTGTATAGTTTATGCTGTGTGATTTTCTTTGCATATTTTATTTGGGTAAATCACTGTGCTACGACTGTGTGATTCCTTTGTGGCTGCCTAAATCCTTTGTTTTTCCTTTATAACTGAATAACTGTGCTCTGGCTGTGTAGTTCCTGTGCTCTGGCTGTGTAGTTCCTGTGTATCTGGCTGTGTAGTTCCTGTGTATTTTGTGTACTGACTCTCGCTCCAGAGAGATCCTGCTCCAGATGGGCCGTATGTCCGGCCTTCGCTGGAATTTCCAGGCTGGGGCGGTGGGGGGGGGCTGCTGTGTGTGTGCAGAGCGATGTGGAGCTCTGACGTCAGCCTCCACTCCTGGGAATGGCTTGCATTCCTCTTCCTGGCAGTGGTCAGGTGGCTTCCAGCAAGAGGGGGGGGAAACACATTGGGATTATTTTCAGCGGCAATAAGGAACAATTCGTAATCGCTGTGGGGACTCGCCGGACGACGCCAGGAGACTCAATTGAAAACACATTCGGCACAGTACATTACTGGCATGTCATTTGGATTCCCGTGTTTGTTTCCTTTTTGTTTTTTTTTCCCTTTCTGTTTATGAAGAGCTGTGGTGTCCAGTCGTTCTGAGCACAGGACTGCATTGGTCCTGAAGGCACACGTGGCTGCACCGCCATAAACGAGCAGCATGCGTGTCGCGATCTGCTGCACACCTCTGCATCACTGTCAGAGGTCAGAGGTCAAGCAGCCGCTAACGTGCCCCGCTCTGCTTGTGACCTGGAGCCCTCTGCCTTCATAGCCCCCTAGCCCCAGGGCCACCCTGCGTCCTGGCCCAGACCGTGTGAAGGTGCGTCAGAGGTGGCCCCTTATGGTCTCCTTCCAACAGCACAGGCATTCCTGGAATTCCAGTCATCTGCGCGTCACCCCTGTAATTCAGTTACGGTGGGCAGCCAGCGCCACTAACGTGACGTTTATTTCAGTCACACCAATTACTCAGTCGCTGCAGATCTGATCAATTTTAGGTTGGCGGTTTGATTTGAATAATTAAAGAGTTTTATATTTCACATTCAATATATATGTGTTACACAGACTCTGCAGAGGGGTGATGGAGTTTTTCTGTCCCGTCAGCTGAGTGGTGCAATGCATTCCTTCGCCTCGTATCTGAGAGGGGCGCCAGTCCCACCCACGTGCTCCTCCTCGGAGCGGCCATGCGAAGGAGTAGCAGGAAATTCCAGGTTGCCTCTGCCATATTTGGGCACGGATCAGCCTCACCTTTGGGTGCATCTTTCTGACGTTGCCACAACCGACAGCCCACTTGTTTACGTCAAGTTTCCCGTAAATTAAAAAAAACAACCAAACCCTTTTGAAACTCTTTAATGGTATTCCCTCTCATTCTACCGGATAACATCCAGATGAAATGGCAGTATGGAATCCCTGCTCTCCCTTCCTCTGGTTGTTTACATGTGAGGTGAACTTTGTTCACTTTTGTCAGAACCGTCAGGGTGTGCGGTTTGGACTGGATGGGAACGTAGGTGTGTTGGGCTGGATAAGCAGACGCCTGTGAAGGGCTGGGGTGAGAATGTCTGTTGAGGATCAAATGGCTGCGCTGCTCTGGGCTCCAGATGGAACGCAAAATTATGTAACCTTTTTGTTTGTCGAGCAGCAAGGATGGTAGTAATTTTTCTCCCCTTAAGGAACATGTTTTAGGTCACTATAGTTTGAGACTTTATTTAAATGCATTAAAAAAAACATATTTCAAATTTTGATTCATTAGTCCTTAAGACAATTTCACTCTCATTAATAGAGAAATATATACAGTTTATAACACACAATTATGGTGTCATGCTGGTTTTATTAAAAACTTTTGACTACTGCAGAGCTTTTGGCTGAATTTTTAAAGAAGGGTTCAATTAACCCATTCTGCTAGCTTGGTATATGCATGTAAACAAAATGCCACAAGGAAAATAGTGATGGCTGAACATTAGAATTAAGATGAAATAAGCCTAACAGAAATATAATAGGTGTTTCTGCTTCCCCCTTGGTGTGCTGTATGAGTTTGTGAGAGTTGGCTGACTGTGATTTGCCCTCAGTGAGAGGCTGAGGCAGCACTCAGGTCATATTCTGCTTTTCTGGACGGGCTTTTCTGATATTAATAGATTGTATGCATGATACTTCCTAAAGGCTGTGGTTACAACCGTGATTGCCTTAATTACCAAAATTTAGTTTTTGATTTTTAGCAGGATGTTAGTCTCATGTAAATCCCATGTGTTCCTTCAGAAACGTCAGTGTGGGTTCATCGGCCTCTCATTAACCGCTCCTGACTTGCATTTCTGTAAAAACAAAATGAACTTCTGAGGTTAAGTTGTGATTGTATTTATGCTCAAACTCTAGCAGAAGTGAGAGCACAAATCGTACCAGTTTGTACTCGATCCCAGTGGCATGAATCCAGCCAGATCCCACTGATATCCAACCCGGGTGGAACAAACACAACCAGTATCCGAGCCTATACTTGTCCCCGGCGGCAGAGGTGGATATTTCAGGTCCAGAATTAAAAAAAAATCCAGGCCAGGATTTTGTTTCAACCAACCAGCTGAGCACAAGGAGTCAGTCGTATAGTACACAAGTGGTTGGTTGAAACAAAATCTCAGTCTGGATTTTTACTTTCTAGACCTGAAATGTCCACTTCTGCCCAGCGGAACAAATATAGCTGGTATCCAACCCTGGCAAAACAAATACGTTCAGTACCTGACCCCAGTGGAACAAATGCATCTGGAACCTGACCCCGGTGGTGAGATTACAGATGGTACCTGATCCTGGCAGAACAAATACATCCAGTACTCATCTCTGGTGGAACAAAAACATCTGGAATGTGACCCCAGCTGCAAAATTACAGATGGTACCCGACCCCAACGTAACTAATACAGTCAGTACCCGACACCAGCGGCGAGATTACAGATGGTGCCCGACCCCAACGTAACTAATACAGTCAGTACCCGACACCAGCGGCGAGATTACAGATGGTGCCCGACCCCAACGTAACTAATACAGTCAGTACCCGACACCAGCGGCGAGATTACAGATGGTGCCCGACCCCAACGTAACTAATACAGTCAGTACCCGACACCAGCGGCGAGATTACAGATGGTGCCCGACCCCAACGTAACTAATACAGTCGGTACCCGACACCAGCGGCGAGATTACAGATGGTGCCCGACCCCAACGTAACTAATACAGTCGGTACCCGACACCAGCGGCGAGATTACAGATGGTGCCCGACCCCAACGTAACTAATACAGTCAGTACCCGACACCAGCGGCGAGATTACAGATGGTGCCCGACCCCAACGTAACTAATACAGTCCGTACCCGACACCAGCGGCGAGATTACAGATGGTGCCCGACCCCAACGTAACTAATACAGTCAGTACCCGACACCAGCGGCGAGATTACAGATGGTGCCCGACCCCAACGTAACTAATACAGTCAGTACCCGACACCAGCGGCGAGATTACAGATGGTGCCCGACCCCAACGTAACTAATACAGTCAGTACCCGACACCAGCGGCGAGATTACAGATGGTGCCCGACCCCAACGTAACTAATACAGTCAGTACCCGACACCAGCGGCGAGATTACAGATGGTGCCCGACCCCAACGGCGAGATTACAGATGGTGCCCGACCCCAACGTAACTAATACAGTCAGTACCCGACACCAGCGGCGAGATTACAGATGGTGCCCGACCCCAACGGCGAGATTACAGATGGTGCCCGACCCCAACGTAACTAATACAGTCAGTACCCGACACCAGCGGCGAGATTACAGATGGTGCCCGACCCCAACGTAACTAATACAGTCAGTACCCGACACCAGCGGCGAGATTACAGATGGTGCCCGACCCCAACGTAACTAATACAGTCAGTACCCGACACCAGCGGCGAGATTACAGATGGTGCCCGACCCCAACGTAACTAATACAGTCGGTACCCGACACCAGCGGCGAGATTACAGATGGTGCCCGACCCCAACGTAACTAATACAGTCGGTACCCGACACCAGCGGCGAGATTACAGATGGTGCCCGACCCCAACGTAACTAATACAGTCGGTACCCGACACCAGCGGCGAGATTACAGATGGTGCCCGACCCTGGTGCCATGAATACAGCTGGTACCCAACCTGGGCGGGGGGGATTACGGATGGTGCCCGACCTGGGCGGGGGGGATTACAGCTGGTGCCCAACCTGGGCGGGGGAGGGGATTACAGCTGGTGCCCAACCTGGGCGGGGGAGGGGATTACAGCTGGTACCCGACCTGGGCGGGGGAGGGGATTACAGCTGGTACCCGACCTGGGCGGGGGAGGGGATTACAGCTGGTACCCGACCTGGGCGGGGGAGGGGATTACGGATGGTGCCCAACCTGGGCGGGGGGGATTACAGATGGTGCCCAACCTGGGCGGGGGGGATTACAGATGGTGCCCCACCCCGGTACCTGCACCTGCACAGAAGGAGTTTAACACAACTAACATCAACATCAAACTTTAGAAAGGGTGATAAAAATGTCTCCTTCAATGATGAAGAGCAGAAACACTGTATGCTGACCTCCCTTGTCACTGGAAAATCTCCAACACCATCACGTAACTATAATAGTCATAGTGATTAAGTAGCTTATGCAGCCAGTCATAAAACTGAATATGCTTTTTGTTATCGTTTAACTCAAGCTGTGCTAATCCATTGTGGTTTTCTTTAAATTGTCTGTGCAATACTCTGTTTTCATGGATCTTACAATCCCAATTGTAAAACTAACAACATGCTGTTTTCACATTGAGCGGTGGCTGCAGGTTGGTCACTTTTGGCTCCTGCTGGACTTACAGTAAACGCATCTCTGCCCACGTCGTCCCTCTCAGTGACTCCAGCCTGGCACCATACATATGATCCCATGGCGTTTAAAAAGGGCCGTTTCCGTAACGTTCGTCTGCTGTAATGAGGTCATGCGAGTGCGATGTTTACTGTGCGGTCGGTCTTTGGGGCTGCCGATTGCCCCCCCCCCACTGTGGTGCAGTAGAGCGGGGGAGGTTATCTCTAAGATATCGGCCCTGTTTTCTTGTGTAGTCATCAAAGCCTGTAAATGGGCCCTCGCCTCTCGTTCGTGCTGCTGTAGTGAGATCACGCTGATGTTTCCACGTCGCTGCCGGAGGCCACGTGCTCCGGGGGCCCCAGAGCCGCCCGCTCTCTTTCCACGGGACCCTTCTGTACTTTGCACTCCACAGAGAAATCAGAAGAGTCGGCTGTCACGCTTCCTGTTATCTGGAGGCCGGCCTGCACGTCGGGTACACATTGGGGATGTGCGTGAACGGGGAGCAAATCAAAGGTCTCACCGAGATTATTATTAATTAGTTTTTTAATGGGGCGGTCAGCATCCGTCTGCAGCCTACAACTGCATGCTGGCCAGTGCCAGAACGTGGAAGGTCCAGTCCTGCCGCACGCTCATTTCCTTCCTCTCTCTGGGTCTTCTGTGAACGTGCAGCAGGACCCGAGAGCCGGTGACCGTGACGTCCCATTTTACAAGGCAGTTACACCCTGGCTTCTAATGACGACATGAAACTGATGATTGCATCATGAGTTTCACGGTTTCTTCTATTTCTTTTGGAGGGGGAGGGTGTAGCGAGCGCGGGGGTGTGGATGTGATGTTTCTGCTGATACCCTCTGACCACTGTGGCGTGGGGGTGTGAGGGGAGGTTCGTCAGGAGCTGGAGCGACGCTGCGCATGCCGAGGGCAGGGCTGTCGGCACCCGAAAACCGCACACCCTGCACGTTTATCTGACCTTTTCCGCCCCACTCAGAAATCTGCAGTTTTGAGAGAAGATGGGCCGTTGCGCGATTGGTGACTGGGGCACAGTCTACAGGTGATTTATATCTCTGCACAGGCAGAGAGAGATGCACAAATGGGTGTCTTTTCAGGGTTCTGTTCTACGTCGGCCTTTTTACTATTGAAATGTGTTTTTCCACATTAAAGCATCACACGTGTGCTGGTAGCGTTCATCATGGCCCCCGTCCCGGAAGTGTGCACCCGTGGGAGTCACTGTAGTTCCCCCGCCTCACACAGCTTCCTTCCTCTCCCACTCCAGGCAGAAGCTGACCATTGAGGGCCAGAGCACCGCCGTCATCCTTAACACGCACTTCAGCCTGAAGGCGCCGCGTGGGGGCGAGGTGGGCACGGTGGGCACGGTGGGCACAGCCCGCGCCTGGCCCGCCGTGGCCGCCCGCTTCCCCTGCCCTCTGGCTCGCGCGTTCAGCCTGGCCCACGGGAGCCGGCTCCTCCGCTGCGAGGAGGTGAGTGACCATGGGATGGTCTGAGCGTTGAAGCTGCACGCCACTCACAGATCAAACACCATCGCGTGACCTGCTTGTCTTACAGGCCGCCGGCTCGTCCTGCCGGCCCCCTGCACGGGACCCAGAGACCTGCGACTCCCTCCTGGACCTGATGGAGGTTTGCGGCCGGGCCGGTCGCTTGGACCGCCAGGTGGAAGTTGTGGTGCAGAGGGTGTACTGCCTGCCTCTCCCCGAGCCCCGCCTCCGAGCATCGCTTCCATGCCTGGGCTCTGAGGCCGTGCCATCTGCCCCCACCCTCAGCAGGTACCGCCCACCATCACACCAGGCTGCAGCCGTGGCCAAAAGTTTTGAGAATGACACATGTATTGGTTTTCACAACGTTTTCTGCTTCAGTGTTTGTGGATCTTTCTGTCGGATGTCTCTATGGTATACTGGTATACTGGTATACATGGTATACATAAGCGATGGTATACATAAGCGTCAAAGGTAGGGATGCTCATTTCGATTAATTTTCCCAACCGACAACCGCCGTTCGTTAACCGAACATTAACCGTTAACTGATTAGATTAGAATATTAAATTCCTCTGGGGTCGGCGGTCCCGCCGGCGGGATCTGACAGAAATTTCGCCAAACCATTTAAATAACTCTGCGAGGTTTTATCATATACACATTTAAAAAACACCCTCAGAAACCTTGGACGGTCTACTTTTCAAATATATATATAGGTAGAAGCTAAATATATTTTTATAGCTTCGTGATACGAATAGAAAGAACAAGAGTGACTGACTTAAGCGTCTGCGTCTCGAAGCAGCTCTGATCGCCTTCCCACTTGCAAATTGCGCTATTCGCATGATAACAACATGATAATCCGACAGTTAGTATTGGATAAAGAAATATGTGAATACGCCCATTGTAACCGAAATAAAACAAGAGCACATGTCTGGGTAGTGTTTACACCGATCGGCTACAATATAGCACACGGATACGTCTCTGCCGCTGAAGCTTTGCGCCAATGTTTCCATTTTCAGCAGCAAAGCTCGTACCTGTGTTCATGGCTCAGTGGGCTAAGCCTGTGTGCCTGTAATCACAGTCGCCGATTCAAACCCTGTGTATTTAGAACGTGAAAAGCGATCTTCAGCTGAGATGCCACAAAACTTCATACTACTACTAATAATTAAAATATATATATAAAAACATTTTAAACCGTTTAACTGATAGTAATATTCGGTCAAAATTAATTATTTCGGTTAACGGTTAAACGGTCAAAAGGAGCATCCCTAGTCAAAGGCTTTTTATTGACAATTACATTAAGTTTAAGCAAAGAGTCAATATTTGCAGTGTTGTCCCTCCTTTTTAAAGACCTCTGCCATTCGCCCTGGCATGCTGTCAATCAACTTCTGGGCCAAATCCTGACTGATGGAAGCCCGTTCTTGCATAATCAATGTTTGGAGTCCATGACCAGGAAATGTCGATGTTTTGTTCCCCGAGCCACTTGATTATCACTGTTGCCTTATGGCACGGTGCTCCATCATGCTGGAAAAGGCATCGTTCGCCAGCAAACTGTTCATGGATGGTTAGGAGAAGTTGGTACCATTCTTTATTCATGGCTGTGTTCTTAGGCAAAATTGTGAGTGAGCCCACTGCCTTGGCTGAGAATCACCCCACACATGAATGGTCTCAGGATGCTTTACTGTAGGCATCACACAGGACTGATGGTAGCTCTCACCTTCTCTGTGGACAATCCTTTTTCTGGATGCCCCAAACAATCGGAAGGGGGATTCAACAGAGAAAGTGACTTTACCCCAGTCCTCAGCAGTCCAATCCCTGTACCTTTTGCAGAATATCAGTCTGTCCCTGATGTTTTTCTTGGAGAGAAGTGGCTTCTTTGCTGCCCTTCTCGACACCAGGCCATCCTCCAGAAGTCTTCGCCTCTCTGTGTGCAGACGCACTCACACCGGCCTGCTGCCATTCCTGAGCGAGCTCTGCACTGGTGGTGCCCCAATCCTGCAGCTGAATCAACTTTAGGAGACGGTCCTGGCGCTAGCTGGACTTTCTTGGGCACCCTGAAGCCTTATTTACAACAATTGAATCTCTCTCCTTGAAGCTCTTGATGATCTGATAAATGGTTGATTTAGGTGCAATCTTACTAGCAGCAATATCCTCACCTGTGAAGCCCTTTTTGTGCAAAGCAGTGATAACTGCATATGTTTCCTTGCAGGTAACCATGGTTATCAGGGGAAGAACAATGATTTCATGCACCACCCTCCTTTTAAAGCATCCAGTCTATTCTAACTCAATCAGCATGACCGTGTGATCTCCAGCCTTGACCTCGTCAACACTCTCACCTGTGTTAACGAGAGAATCACTGAAATGTCAGCAGGTCCTTCTGTGCCAGGGCTGAAATGCAGTGGAAATGGGTTTTTTGGGATTAAGGTCATTTTCATGTCTGATCATAACATTCTGGAGCATATGCAGATTGCCATCATAAAAACTGAGGCAGCAGACTTTGTGAACATTAATATTTGTGTGATTCTCAAAACCTTTGGCCACGGCTGTGAGCATGTGCCAGTGTGAGGTGACCACCAGGAGAACTGAGTCACTGCAGTGAGGCTTCTCCGGCCCTTTAAGGCACAAGGCGTCAGCATTGCGACCTGGAAAGAAATCACAGGCCACAACAGGGGCTGCGGAATGTGTGTGGTTATGTGAGAGAACTGATAACGAATTGCAGTGGAATGTTTTCTAGGGTATGGGGAAATCGTGTTCTGTTGCACACTGTAAATCCACAGTGATCGGCCTGCAGTGTACCATCAACTTGCACTGTAATTTTGCTGTGCTGTGTTGTCATTATGGACGAGCGATCTCCATAAGGGTGCCCCAAAGGGTCGGTGGGCTGATCAGGGACCCCACCCAGCCGCTCCTGCTCCTGCCCCCCCCCCCCCCCAGCAGCTCTTGCCCCCCCCAGCAGTGCCCGGTAATGTGAGTCACAAGCAGCCTGGCTGGGTTGTGCTGTGCTATCCTCGTCCTGTGCTCTAGACACGCTTTTTCATTATTTATATCCGTGCTGACCTTGGGCCTGTTCGCAGTTCTCCTGTTTCACTGGCAGTTCCAGCTGGTGCACCCTACTGACCTCACCTCCTCTCGCATGACATCACGCTCCCCCCCCGGCTATCCCCACGTGCCTCCCCCTGGCTGCCTCACAGAATCCCCGTGTGCCATCTATACATGCTTTCGGACACTGATATTTTAGATTTCCCCTGCGGTGGGTGGCAGGCAGACTGGAGGAGACTTCTGTGCTGGCCTGCCTGTTTATATCAGCATTCACGCGCTGCGTGTTCCGCCTGTGCTGTTTGTGTCGGCATTCACGCGCTGCATGTTCTGCCTGTGCTGTTTATATCAGCATTCACGCGCTGCGTGTTCCGCCTGTGCTGTTTGTCGCCATTAACGCTCTGCGTGTTCCGCCTGCGCTGTTTGTCGCCATTCACGCTCTGCGTGTTCCGCCTGCGCTGTTTGTCGCCATTCACGCTCTGCGTGTTCCGCCTGCGCTGTTTGTCGGCATTCACGCTCTGCGTGTTCCGCCTGTGCTGTTTGTCGCCATTCACGCTCTGCGTGTTCCGCCTGCGCTGTTTGTCGGCATTCACGCGCTGCGTGTTCTGCCTGTGCTGTTTGTCGCCATTCACGCTCTGCGTGTTCCGCCTGCGCTGTTTGTCGCCATTCACGCTCTGCGTGTTCCGCCTGCGCTGTTTGTCGGCATTCACGCTCTGCGTGTTCCGCCTGCGCTGTTTGTCGCCATTCACGCTCTGCGTGTTCCGCCTGCGCTGTTTGTCGGCATTCACGCGCTGCGTGTTCTGCCTGTGCTGTTTGTCGCCATTCACGCTCTGCGTGTTCCGCCTGCGCTGTTTGTCGCCATTCACGCTCTGCGTGTTCCGCCTGCGCTGTTTGTCGGCATTCACGCTCTGCGTGTTCCGCCTGCGCTGTTTGTCGCCATTCACGCTCTGCGTGTTCCGCCTGTGCTGTTTATATCGGCATTCACGCGCTGCGTGTTCCGCCTGTGCTGTTTATATCGGCATTCACGCGCTGCGTGTTCCGCCTGCGCTGTTTGTCGCCATTCACGCGCTGCGTGTTCCGCCTGTGCTGTTTATATCGGCATTCACGCGCTGCGTGTTCCGCCTGTGCTGTTTATATCGGCATTCACGCGCTGCGTGTTCTGCCTGTGCTGTTTGTCGCCATTCACGCTCTGCGTGTTCCGCCTGCGCTGTTTGTCGCCATTCACGCTCTGCGTGTTCCGCCTGCGCTGTTTGTCGGCATTCACGCGCTGCGTGTTCCGCCTGCGCTGTTTGTCGCCATTCACGCGCTGCGTGTTCCGCCTGTGCTGTTTATATCGGCATTCACGCGCTGCGTGTTCCGCCTGTGCTGTTTATATCGGCATTCACGCGCTGCGTGTTCCGCCTGTGCTGTTTATGTCTGCATTCACGCGCTGCGTGTTCCGCCTGTGCTGTTTGTCGGCATTCAGTTGCTGCATATTCTGACTAGTGAATGACATTGATTCTCATTACGATGGCACCTGTCAGGGGTACCATTATATATTAGGCAAGTGAACCTCCCATTCTTGAACAGGTAAAAGGCAGCAGGTAAAATGGGCAAGTGAAAAGATCTGAGCGACTTTGACAAGGGCCAAACTGTGGTGGCTAGATGACTGGGTTCAAGCATATATAAAATGGCAGGTCTTGTGGTGTGTTCCCTGTATGCAGTGGGCATTACTTACCAAAAGTGGTCCAAGGAAGGCTAACCAGTTAACCAGTGATGGGGTCATTGGCGCCCAAGGCTCATTGATGGGCTTGGGGGCAAAGGCTAGCCAGTCTGGTGTAATTCCACAGTTGAGGTGCTGTAGCAGAGATTGCTGAAAATCTTAATGCTGGCAATGACAGAAAGGTGTCAGGTTCCGCAGTGCGTCGCAGTGCGTCGCAGCTTGCTGCGTATGGGGCTCCCTAGTCGCAGACCAGTCAGAGTGCCTATGCTGAGCCCTGTCCGCCGTCAAAACCTCCTACGATCGGCATGTGAGCGTCAGAACTGGACTGTGGAGCAGTGGAAGGTGGCCTGGTCTGATGTGTCACGTTTTCTGTAGACGACTGGGCGCATTGTTTTCAAGGCTATGAAGAAGGTAAGCCGGCTGAGGTAGTGTGTTGTTTTTGGAAACCCTGGGTCCTGGCATTCATGTGGATGTTACTTTGACAAGTACTATCTACCTAAACATTCTTGCATACCAAGTTCACCCCTTCATGGCAATGGTATTCCCCAATGGCAGTGGCCACATTCAGCAGAATGATGTGCCCTGTCAAACTACGAAAAATTGTTCAGGAATGGTTTGAGAAACATGAAGAGTTCAAGGGAGTTGACTTAACCTCCAAATTCCCCACATACGAATCTGATCGAACATCTGTGGGATGTGCTGGACAAACGAGTCCCACCTCGATTTAAGAATCTCCTGCCAACGTCTTGGTGCCAGATACCACAGGACACCTTCAGAGGACTTCTGGAGTCCATGCCTCAACGGGTCAGAGCTGTTTTGGCGGCCCAAGGGGGACTTAGACAATATTAGGCACAATGTTGCACTATATTTTTATATATAATATATACCCACACACACACACACACACCTGTTACTTTGTGCCATGAGATAAACACCAGAGTGTGCAAGTTTTTGACATAAGTGGTATTTTCATTCCCAGAAAAGACATTTGGGGAGGGGTGACATTTCTTTCCTCAAATTGTGTTCAAAGAGGCGTAAGAGTTACAAGGGTTGGAACTTACAAAAAAAAATATCGGTGAAACTACTTTTTAATTTATCTATAATATAAATAAAGTAGCCTGAAGTGTGACTGCTGTCTGCCACTGACTGCAGCAGGTAAAGTTTAATTTCAAGGTACATCCTGGGGACCATTTCTGTGGTTGTCATCTTCAGATATTTTACAGACTTGGTCTGCTCTCTGCTAAGCAGATTATGGAGCCTTAATTTTCATTACTGTTAATATATTTCTAATGATATTACTTTTGTATTGTGGTAGGTTTTAATAACTCTCCGTCATGACACTAAAAATCGATGGCTTGTTTTGTCGAGGGTTTGGTTTTCTTGGGTTGTTGGATGGGGGCTTTTTTGGTAAATCGGCTTTGCAGAGGAGGGGTATTCCGAGCTGTGGTCGGGAGGGTCTGTCTCTGGTCACCTTGGTGGGGCTAAGTCCAGATAAATCAGGTGAGCTGGGCTTTACTCACACTGTCTGTATACAGTAAATGTATAATGGCATGGGAAAATATTTCCCCCCAGGACCACTGCGACATACGGACAGGGAGTTACAAAGGGAGGGATTCAGTATAATTTTTGGAAATTTAATCATAGTAAAAATATTGCGCACTCTGGAGGACTACCTATCGCTCCCAGTAGCCCTACATCCCACAAGGAGAAGGTGAAATGTCCACAAAAGACGGTGCTATAGTGTGCAGAGAAGCTGCAGTTGTAAAAACCATGGTGAAAAGTGTGTTTAAGGCCTCATTGGTGAAGCAGCCGGGGAGTCCTTGTTGAACAGCAGCTTCCTGTCGTGTGAAGCTGACTTTTGAGGGTGGATAAAGGGAGGACAAAGGGAATGTCATGGCCGCCGTCGGCTGAACATGGAAAGCAGGCTTGTTGATGAGCAGGAGGGTCTGCAGAGCCGCGGCACGTGTGAATCATACTTCCTGGGGAGAAAGGTCCCCTTTCAGCAGTAGCCTGAAAGGCCCAATTGAAGCAGCAAGAGTCAAATGTAGTGAGATCACTTATACGAGAAGTGAAGGGGTCCGTCCCCCCCCCCCCCCCACACTCCCGTTAATACTGGCTCGAGGAATCCTGTAATACTGGAAATGGAGCCAGTACCTGTTTCAAAGGAATCAACAAGCCAGTTTGGCTCTCCAGCGCTAAATGCAAATATCTGTCATCTGGTTATTCAGTGATTGTCTTCCGTAACGGCACACCTGGTCTCTTGCTGTTTGTCTGTCATATGGGACAGCAGGTTTCTGTTGTGAAGTGTCCAGGATGACATCGTAACTTGTTTCCTACACTTGAATGTGGAGTGACAACAGCATGTATTCCTGGGCTGCGGCATTTGAAGGGTTAATGTCAGAGTGGGCAGCAGCATCAGGACGGCCGACTGTGCCGTGAGGGGTAACGTCGGGACGGCCGACTGTGCCGTGAGCGGTAACGTCGGGACGGCCGACTGTGCCGTGAGGGGTAACGTCGGGACGGCCGACTGTGCCGTGAGGGGTAACGTCGGGACGGCCGACTGTGCCGTGAGGGGTAACGTCGGGACGGCCGACTGTGCCGTGAGGGGTAACGTCGGGACGGCCGACTGTGCCGTGAGGGGTAACTTCGGGAAGGCCGACTGTGCCCTGAGGGGTAACTTCGGGATGGCCGACTGTGCCCTGAGGGGTAACTTCGGGAAGGCCGACTGTGCCGTGAGGGGTAACATTGGTGTGAGCGTCTGTGCCATTAGGCTTAAAGTCGGGATGTGTAACTGCTGTGAGAGGTAGGCCTGACGTGCATAGGCGACTGCCATGAAGGTTGGCTTTAGGACAGGCCACTGTGCTGTGAGGGGTACTGTTGAGGGGAGTGACTGTGCCACCATTACCTCATTTCCACCAACACGGAGCCGGCACTGCTGTGGGTATTCCACCTACAATATCTTTATAATTTATTATTAAATCTCCACAGCAGATTGACATTTTGTTTTCCACAGTAAAAAAAAAAAGAAAAAAAAAACGATGTAATGTTGTTCTGCTATTAAGCTAGCAAGTTATTTCACTGCTGGCACTGGTGATAATCGACAAAACTGTCACAGTTATGAATTGATTTTTCTGGCTATGGTGAAGGTTTGGACACAATAGCCCGGCCCAATTTCGCTGTCATGGATTCAGATTCTGAGACCAGCTTGTCCGTGGTGCCTTGCTGGTGCTTTTTTTTTTTTTTTTACTGGCCCAGGTTTTTTTGTGATGGAAATGCAGGGAACCAGTTCCAGATTGGGGGGGAGGGGAAAAGCCCGGCACTGGCTCTGGCTCTGAGTTGATGGAAACGAGGCATGTGATGGTTAATATCAGGTTGACGATTGTGCCGTGAGAGTTAATATCGGGATAGACGACTTCTGTGAAGGAGGACTGGCAACTGTAGTGTAAGGGGTGACGTATGGAGGGGCGATTTGTGCTACCTTGAGGGTTAATGTCGGGGTGGCCAACTGTCCCGTGGGAGTTAATGTTATGATAAGGGGGGTCAGGCAACTCTGCTGTGCTGAGTACTGTCAGGATGGGCGTGCAGGTGACAGAGTTAAACAGGGTAAATCTATTCTGTTTGTCCCCATTGGCCAGTCTGTTTGATGTTTCTTCTCAGCACTGTAAAGTTCTCCAGACCCTGTTGGCTGTGGCTGTGTACTTAAACACAGCATCATCCTGGCCTGGTGCGAGGGGAGGGGAGTACGAGCAGGGGTGTTTGTTCTGTGAGTAATAACAGTGTGGAGATGGCCCTTAGAGGCGCCAAGCTTCTACTTCAACAGTTTACTAGAAAAGCTCTTGCCTGAAGTGATAGATGATACGTGTTTGTTACTTTTAATGAAAAAGTACATCGTAAACGGTCTTTGTTAGGAGCAGAGTGTGGGCTTTGTAGGGGAATCAAAGCGGAGCAGACGCACACGACCTTTATCACCGCCGTGCTGCACAGCGCGCTACTTCACATCTGTTTTGACAGCGCTGAGGCGGCCCGGTCAGGTGACTGGTATCGCGTGACGGCCTGCCCCGGCAGAGCCGCTGACGTCAGGCCCGCGTCGCGGCTGCGCGTGACATCGACGTGGGATCGGCCCCGGCGAGTCGCGGCCTGCCTGCCTGCCTGCCAGCGGTGAGCTCAGAATGGGCTTCCTCTCCCCTTCGCCCCCCAAGAAAAAGGAAAGAAAAAGGAAAAAAGAGAGAGAGGTCCAGCTGCAGCTGGTTAGGGGACAGCTCTGGCTCCAGCCAGATCTGACACGGGACGGGGTCTGCGGATGGGAAATCAGGAGCAGTGTTGGGGGGGGTGGGGACGCTGCTTGTGTCATCAGCGTTAACGTCAAGCTCCGGCCGCCTGCCCGACTTTCCCAGGAACTCACCGGCTGACAGGCAGCCCTGTCACCTGGGTACGGCCTGCAGTCAAACACGTCTGCGGCCGCTGTCGTCGCTGACACACGCTGACACAGGCTCGGGCAGAGAAAAGCTCCGCGAGCGCTGCGGCTCGACCGCGATACTGCACACGTCAGGTAAACACGCGTGAATAGAGGGCCTGGCCGCCGCCTGAATGCAGTGGGCGTGGCCGCTGCCTGAATGCAGTGGGCGTGGCCTCGCCGGGCGCCGCCACTTCCTGTCAGTTGTATTTTCCTCCGCCAGCTGGTTCGTTCCAGAGTGCGGTTTCCCTGCGGTTTGTGACAGCCCTGAGTGGTCGGCGGGCTGTCGGTTGGGCGGGAGACGAGCCAGGGGGGGGGGGGGCGGTGTAGCGGGAGGAGTGACCTGCACCTGTTAGTGACGATTCCTCAGATGCCCAGGTCCGCCATGGCTTTCTCAGTAATCCCATGCGGAGGTGCCACTGCCGGTCAGGTTACGGGGAAATGCCGGTTTATAGCAAACGAGACTTTCGGGGAGGGGGTCTGTACGAGTTTTATTTTTTTTATTTGATCTTTTTTGACCACCCGTTACCCCCCCCCAGCCAGGCCTGTTCCTCTTCCTTAGGATCACCAGTTCCAGGATGAAGGCACAAATCTCTGTTTCTGCCGGGACTGTCAGACTGAAGCCAGAGACCAGAGGATCCTTCCCCCCCCCCCCCCCCCCCCACAGGGCAACATGGAGCCTCAGCCCCCCCACACTGATTTTTGGTTTTAGTCATGGTGACTTAGCAGTTCTGCTGATGGCGGTGGGTGCCTCAGGGCACAGACCCCTCTCTCGCCCCCCCCTTCCAGCCGGACCTGTATCCCCTGCCGCGTCTCGCCCAGGTACAAGTGGCCTGGCGGGGGGGGGGGGGGGGGGGATGGAGGCTGGGCTGCAGGGTCTGAGGTCTGAGTGAGGCCCGGATTGGATAAACAGCAGGATTAAGTGTTTACTCAGAGCAGAACGGGGCTGCTTGTTTTTATGTGGGAGAGGGAACACAATGTGCCGGGGATCTGGTTTCAGCACCATGTTTATCGGCTGCCCCGCTCGAGACTGCATCCCGCCCACGGCGCAGCGAGTGTGAGTGTGTGTGTCAGAGTCGGGGGGGGGGGGGGATGGGGGCGGTCCTCCGGCTGCACTGCCCACAGTTCCTGGAAGTGGCGTGAAGCCGCTGCAGATTCCTACGATTACTCACAATAACAAACTCCCAGAGTGTCCTGCCGTCCAAGCGGAGCGACGCGGGAGAGAGAGAGAGAGAGAGAGAGAGAGAGAGAGTGTGAGCCAGCGCTCCACTGGGGGGTTTGTGAGTAGAGCTGCTCTCTTCCATGAAAGTCTGCTGTTTCTTTGCTGAAGCACCTTACTCGATAGCAGCCTGCATGTAACCCCTCATATCCGCTTTCATTAAGGCTCCCAAACAAACACAGCCGCTCTGAGTGTTTGTTTACAATCTCACCGCAGACGCCGACGATGATCGCTCGGCTCGCGCACCTCCCGGCATTTTCGTAGAATGCCCACCCCTGCCCCCCAACCCCGAGCTGCTTCCCAGACTCCCAGGAAACGGCAGTTTTTTCCCCACTGACCATTAGGGCTTCATGAATAGAGTTACTCAGGCGTATTCTAATCCTGCCTGCCTGTAAGGGGAACCATATGTTTACAGCCCTATATTTAGGCTTAGTGTAAACAATTTAATTTTAGAAAACTTCTCTTGGTCACTCAGGGTTTCAGCTTCATTTACAAACAACTAAGCGAAATGTCAATTGTGTAGGAAAGTGAACAGGCTTGGAAGACCCAGGTCTGAGCCTGAGCCTGAGCCTGGACCCAAACTTGGATCTGGGCCTGAGCCTGGGCCCTGCTCTGTCTGTCAATACATGGATCCCCACCTCGAGGTGAAGGCCTGGCCTGTGCTTGCGAGGACCTGGAAGGTGCCTCCTGTTTCAGGGTGTGTGCATCAGCTAGGCTCCTTGCTCTCGTGGCCCTGCCTCTTCCTCATCCCCACACAGTTGCTTCTGCCTCGTCATGCCCTGTCACACTTGTGTCACGCACACACATACTCTCAATATAGCTGTGCTTCCACCCCATCACGCCCCACACATCCCGTGTCTCTCACGCACACGCAGGCCAGGGCGGGTATGGTGTATTCCTATGTGATTGTCCCATTGTGAGTGTCCTTTTGTGATTGTCCTGTGTGAGAACCCCTGCACCCATATGAGCCTGTGATCCCCTGTGTGATTATCCCTATATGATTGCCCTCTGTGAGAACACCCTGTCTCCGTGTGAGTGTCCCTATCCCCTGGTGATTGTCCCCTGTGCGAGAGTCCCTGTGTGATTGTTCCCCGTGTGAGTGTCCTCTGTTCGAGCGTCCCCGTGTGAGTGTCCCCTGTTCGAGCGTCCCCGTGTGAGTGTCCTCTGTTCGAGCGTCCCCGTGTGAGTGTCCTCTGTTCGAGCGTCCCCGTGTGAGTGTCCTCTGTTCGAGCGTCCCCGTGTGAGTGTCCTCTGTTCGAGCGTCCCCGTGTGATTGTCCTCTGTTCGAGCGTCCCCGTGTGATTGTCCTCTGTTCGAGCGTCCCCGTGTGATTGTCCCTGTTGCGAGCGTCCCCGTGTGAGTATCCCTGTCCCCATATGATGGTCCTCCGTGCGAGCGTCCCCGTGTGAGTATCCTTGTCCCCGTGTGATCGTCCTCTGTTCCAGCGTCCCCGTGTGAGTATCCCTGTGCGAGAGTCCCTGTGTGATTGTCCCTGTTGCGAGCGTTCCCATTTGATTGTCCTCTGTGTGAGCGTCCCCGTGTGAGTATCCCTGTCCCCATGTGATGGTCCTCTGTGCGAGCGTCCCCGTGTGAGTATCCCTGTCCCCATGTGATGGTCCTCTGTGCGAGCGTCCCCGTGTGAGTATCCCTGTCCCCATGTGATGGTCCTCTGTGCAAGCGTCCCCGTGTGATAGTCCCTGTTGCGAGCGTTCCCATGAGATTATTTTTCGAGAGTGTCCCCGTCCCCCTGTCAGCGTCCCCGCCACTGTGCAAGCGTCCTTGTGTGAACACTGTTAGACTTAACTTTTAGTTTGCAGTGTCTCTGCATAGCCTACCATCGGTCAGCCAATCAAAAGGCCCCACACTCATCTGCATTCAGTGGTAAAATCCATTATTCTCTAGCTTGTGGGGACATTATTCAGGTCCCCAGAATATAAACCTCAATTTAAAAATCTGTGAATGTAATCAAAAAACTAAAAAATGATTAAGGTTGTCATTGTTGGGATTAGGGTTTTTCCCATGGAAATGAATGGAGAGTCCCCACAAAGATACACTATATTGCCAAAAGTATTGGGACACCTGCCTTTACACACACATGAACTTTAATGACATCCCATTCTTAATACATAGGCTTTTATATGGAGTCGGCCCACCCTTTGCAGCTATAACAGCTTCAACTCTTCTGGGAAGGATGTCCACGAGGTTTAGGAGTGTGTTTATGGGAATTTTTGACCATTTGTCCAGGAGAGCATTTGTGAGGTCAGGCACCGATGTTTGACGAGAAGGCCTGGCTCGCAGTCTCTGCTCTAATTCATCCCAAAGGTGTCCTATCAGGTTGAAGTCAGGGCTCTGTGCAGGCCAGTCAAGTTCCTCCACACCAGACTTGCTCATCCATGTCCTTATGGACTGGTGCATGGTCATGTTGGAACAGGAACAAACCCTGAAAAACAACCCCACACCATAATCCCCCCTCCACCAAACTTTGCCAGACAGAGAAGCGTGATTCGTCACTCCAGAGAACACGTCTCCACTGCTCTTGAGTCTGGGGCTGGCGTGCTTTACACCACTGAATCCGACGCTTTGCTTTGCACTTGGTGACGTAAGGCTTGGATGGAGCTGTTTGGCCATGGAATCCCAATCCATGAAGTTCTCTCTCTGTTCACTGTTCAGCTAATCTGAAGGCCATACAGAGTTTGGAGGTCTGTAGCTATTGACTGTGCAGACAGTTGGCGACTTCTGCACACTGTGAGCCTCAGCATGCGTTGTCCCCGCTCTGTGATTTTACGTGACCTACCACTTCGTGGCTGAGTTGCTGTTGTTCCCAATTGCTTCCACTTTGTTATAATACCACTAACAGTTGACCGTGGAATATTTAGCAGCAAGGAAATGTCATGAAGGGCCTTATTGCACAGATGGCATCCTATCACAGTACCATGCTTGAATTGACTGAGCTCCTGATCGTGATCCAGTCTTTCGCAAATGTCTGTAGAAGCAGTCTGCATGGCTAGGTGCCTGATTTTATACACCTGTGGCTATGGAAGTCATTGGAACACCTGAATTCAATGATTTGGAGGGGTGTCCCAATACTTTTGGCAATATAGTGTATAATTAGAAACCTGTGTGCGTGGCTATGGGTTTGTCTCTGTCCATATGTTAGCTTGTGTATTTGTGTGTGGAGTCCTCGATTTTGGCTCTGTGTGCCCAAAGGTGTGTGTGTGTGTGTGTGTGTGTGTGTGTGTGTGTGTGTGTGTGTGTGTGTGTGTGTTGTTTTTAGAACAACCTCAAAAACACTTTAGGATCTGTCCCTGCAAGACACTCCTTTTTTTATAGCTTAAAAATAAAACTTGAAAGACATTATCTGCTTAGTTTTTATCTGCTTGAGTATTTGTGGTTTAGGGTTGGGAATTAATTTAATTAAAATTGGAGGGAAATCCCCGCGTGTGTATAGCTATGCATAGCCTATGGCTTAGGTTTAGGGTTAGGCTTAGGGTTAGGGTTAGGCTTAGGGTTAGGGTTAGCTCTACGTTTATATCCCGTGGGCACGTCTTTCAGGACATCGCTGGCCTCAAACGTGGGTGTCTTAATTATTGCCATTTCCTCCAGCTCCCACCATAATGAGCGGTTTGCTCCTCTGCTCTTCAGTGTCCAGAAGCTACATTTGCATAATATGCTTCAACTGATTAGATTAAATTGTAATAACATCAAGGATGCTGACAGCTAAATGGTCTGTTTTCTGATTAACTAAATGAACTAACCTAATCAGTGGTGATAGTGCCATCTTGACAAAGAGCTGCCCGATTGCATTTGCAAACAGTTGTGTTCTCTGTTTGTATCACAGGGTAGCTCTTCTCTCACGCTTGTTTGCACAAACCCACTGCCAGATCTCCTGTTTCTGCCTCGTACTCAGTTTAAGCCTCCAGGACTTGTGTGTACATCTTCCCAGCGCTGGGCTCCAGCTTTGGTCGGCAGGGCTGGGAGATGTGATGGCTCAAGCGGGAAGTGGGCTTCCCCGTCCTGGCAAGGGAAGTAACACTTATGGACCCAAGTTAGGCTGCTGCGTCTGCGATTGGAAGCCGGCCAGTTCGAATCGCAGGCTCTCGGAATGATGTCACCGTTGAGCCCTTGAGTAAGATCCTCAATCCCAGTTGTTCTATGCACTGGCTGAACCTGCTCTCTGAAAAATGTCCATCACTTTGGATGAAAGCATCTGTTAAATAAATAAAATGTAAATTTGACTACAGAGGGATGTATTTTCTCCCAAGGGCATGACTCACCACACTGAACCTTTTGCTAAAGGCGCTTTTGCCAGGAAATTCAGATGTCTCTCTGAGGTGCGCAATCTCTTGTGTCCTCCTACACTTCTGCTGTCTCTATAGGGATTAATGGTGGCCCCGGTATAAGGATAAGCAGCTTCAGACACAGTCTATTGTGTGCTCTCTGTTCCCAGACTGTGTCTCATAGTCTGAAGTTTGGTCTGTGTCTGTGCTCTCTGCTCCCAGACTGTGTCTCCTGGTCTGAGGTTTGGTCTGTGTCTGTGTCTGTGCTCTCTGCTCCCAGACTGTGTCTCCTGGTCTGAGGTTTGGTCTGTGTCTGTGTCTGTGCTCTCTGCTCCCAGACTGTGTCTCCTGGTCTGAAGTTTGGTCTGTGTCTGTGTCTGTGCTCTCTGCTCCCAGACTGTGTCTCCTGGTCTGAGGTTTGGTCTGTGTCTGTGTCTGTGCTCTCTGCTCCCAGACTGTGTCTCCTGGTCTGAGGTTTGGTCTGTGTCTGTGTCTGTGCTCTCTGCTCCCAGACTGTGTCTCCTGGTCTGAGGTTTGGTCTGTGCCTGTGCTCTCTGCTCCCAGACTGTGTCTCCTGGTCTGAGGTTTGGTCTGTGTCTGTGCTCTCTGCTCCCAGACTGTGTCTGCTGGTCTGAAGGTCGGTCTCTGTGTCTGTGCTCCCTGGCCTCAGGTTGTGCCTCCTGGTGCAGGACGTTCACGGTGTTTTCTGTGAAGTCCAGCTGCACGCCGTGTCCCCGGAGGCGGACGACCTGCCACGCTGCACCCGGGAGTGGGAGGGCCAGCTGTGCATGCTGAGAGGCGTGAAGACTGCACAGAGACTGACACGGGCAAGGTGAGAGAGAGCCTGCAGGGAGGAGCACAGCATGCTGCAGGGAGGAGCACAGCATGCTGCAGGGAGGAGCACAGCATGCTGCAGGGAGGAGCACAGCATGCTGCAGGGAGGAGCACAGCATGCTGCAGGGAGCCCCTCGCCTCGCACAGGCCCCAAAGAATGTCAGTCGGGCCAATCAGAAATTCCGGAGGACCGGTCTGTCCAATAGGCTTCCTCAGATCACCTTCGTGTGTCTCTGTGCTCATTTGTCCCTGAAATAGACGGCGCCCGTTGCCAAAGCAGTCTTCTCGGTTTAGCAGCAAAAGAATAGACACAGGCCCAGAGTCAAACCCAGTCAACACAGCCATGTGACCACAGTCATGTCATGCCTGGTAACATGAACTGCCTCTTCCATGTCCTTTTATAAATAGTCAGTGCTTTGCAGCCCGCATGAGTCCCGGTCAGCTCTGTTTTGGGTGTCCCCTGCCCGTCTATTGACCGACACGTGTTCTCAAGCCGCCTCACCACACTGGTTGATCCACATCAGCTTTGCGTTAGCTGAGTGTTGCACTTTTTGGACTTTATTTCAGCTGCATTCTGCTGAATCACTTGCATGCTTCCTTTCCAGTGTGATCTATAGTCCTCTGCACTGTGCAGTGTCTTACGCCACTGTCTGCAGTCTCCAGTGCATCTGCACTGTCTTTACTTCACTGTCTACTGTCTAATGGGCCCCTAATGCTTTTTGATTGGGCATACTGTTGACCCTCCACCACTTGATTCTCTCTGGTTGTTTTGTGTGCAGCCTTCACACCCCCTACCCTCTGGGTACTGTGACAGCTCTGCTCCCCCCCTCTCCTGTGGCCCCCCCTGCTACTTTCACTGAACACTTGGCTTGGCTATCAGCTTCGCAATCTGGCTCCTGGCCACAGCTCTTCCTGTTCCACCTACTCAATCAAGGCACCCCCCCCCCCATCCCCCCGGACACGCGCGAGGCAACCGCCCCCCGCCTGCTGGTCAGGCTGCAGCCTCTCTTGCATTTTCTGCCACTGCAGGTCTGTCTCCAGTGGCATTTAACACACTTTTACCAGGATGTTCTGACCGTTACGGCTATAGGGGTGATTATCACTACAGATATGCAACTATGCTCAATAGTTGAGAACATGATATTTAATTCATTGTGATTGTTATGATGTCATATTATTTAATTAGCATTTATTATTGGAATAACAAAACGTAAGAGACACTTATTTGCAGATTCTGACACATTGACAGACACAGTCTTCGGTTTCCAACCTTCCTAACTGTGCTCGTGATTGCAGTTTTAATAATATGAATGATTTCAAGCCAAATCGTTTTCCCTGCTGAACTGTGAACCCACAAGCGAGGTTTGTACCGAGCCGTGTTCTTTGTGTATCGTTACGCCCTTATTCCGGTGTATCACTAGGCTCAAGGTTCAGGTGTAACGCTGTCTCCCCTGTGCCCCCTCGTCACGGCCGCCTGTGCTGTCTCCCCTGTGCCCCCACGTCACGGCCGCCTGTGCTGTCTCCCCTGTGCCCCCTCGTCACGCCCTCCTGTGCTGTCTCCCCTGTGCCCCCTCGTCACGGCCGCCTGTGCTGTCTCCCCTGTGCCCCCTCGTCACGGCCGCCTGTGCTGTCTCCCCTGTGCCCCCTCGTCACGGCCGCCTGTGCTGTCTCCCCTGTGCCCCCTCGTCACGGCCGCCTGTGCTGTCTCCCCTGTGCCCCCTCGTCACGGCCGCCTGTGCTGTCTCCCCTGTGCCCCCTCGTCACGGCCGCCTGTGCTGTCTCCCCTGTGCCCCCTCGTCACAGCCGCCTGTGCTGTCTCCCCTGTGCCCCCTCGTCACGGCCGCCTGTGCTGTCTCCCCTGTGCCCCCTCGTCACGGCCGCCTGTGCTGTCTCCCCTGTGCCCCCTCGTCACGGCCGCCTGTGCTGTCTCCCCTGTGCCCCCTCGTCATGCCTGTGCTGTCTCCCCTGTGCCCCCTCGTCACTGCCGCCTGTGCTATCTCTCCTGTGCCCCCTCGTCACGGCCGCCTGTGCGTGTGAACAGGGCAGGCCCCAGCTTGCTGGCTGTGCATCTCCTGGTCTCAGCACGCCTGCTGTCTGTGTCCCCGCCCCAGGTCCGCCTGGCTGTTCAGCTTGATCGACAGCCTGTGGCCCCCGGCCGTAGCCCCCCGAGGGCCCGGAGCCAGCCAAGCCTGCTTGCAGGTGGGTGTCTCCTTCATTGATCTTGCTCTGAATGGGAATCGATCTAGTTTACAAGGGCATTTCTCAGGCACCTGCTCACAGGTAGCCATATTATTGTCGACAGCCAGTGAGCTACGTGCTGATCCGAGCGTACAGTCCAGTCCCAGTCAGGCGCACACTTAACAGTGAAGGAAGCTGCTGTAGCGACTATATCGCACTTCCTGTCTCTCTATCAGTAGGTGAAATAGTCAATGGCTTTTCGCGAGTTTCAGAGTGATCAAAAAAGGGGAAATATGGCGGATCGGAGAACATACCCTGCGGATTTGGTGGGTTCTGCTTGGTGTGGGACTCCTCTCCCTGAAAGCTGCACTGAGCTGTCTGTTGGTACAGTTCTGTTGGTGTCTGCGTTGCAGGAACCGGCCAGGCTGCAGCCCCCCAACTTCTGCTGCCTGCTAAAAGGCGGCTGTGGCCAGGGGACCGTGCAGGTACTGCGGGGGGGGGCCAGCGTTCAGCTGTACTTGCCAGCCGTGCCACGCAGCCTGAGCACCGTCCTGCAGGTGATGCACACACGCACACACGCACACGCACGCACGCACGCACGCACGCACGCACACACACGCACACACACACACACACACACACACGCACCCCTGTCCCCTCAGTCACAGTGTCTTACAGCCCTGTAATCTGCTCACTTTATGGTACTGGCCTGGGGGCCAAATCCTCATGAATCTCTCATTTCAGGGTGTTTCAGGCCAGCGCTGCACCTTCACTGCCACCGTAGTATATCATAGGCAGAAGGTGAGTTTGCTGTGTGTGTGTGTGTGTGTGTGTGTGTGTGTGTCTTATCAGTGGAGCTGGGTGTGTCCCTCCTCTCACCCCACCCAGACCATATCAAACCGCAGGTCACAAACTTTGCTAAGCAGTAAAACTAACTTGCTTTTTTATGTTCTGGGTTATTTTCAAAAGGGAGATGCATGCAAAACAACATTGGGTTCACACATGAGCCAAGCCTCTGAGGCTGGCACCTGAACATCACTGAAATGATTGTGAACAGCTTGCAGACACTAATCTTCAAGTGCGCCACACAAACAACAGATACCACTGCGTGGAAATTGCTATCGTAGTAGCTAACAGCTGATGCGTTCACTACTAAGGCCCAGCATGAAAAGTCACACGAAATTCGCAGCAAGTCCCTACTCAATTTTGTAAAGTGTACTTTTCTTGTCCTCTCACAGATTCTCCAGTTCTGTAGTTCATGCTGTTTGAATTCAGCTGGGCTGACTGGACTGTTGGTTGGACAGACTGAGGGTCACTTTTGTCCCCTTTTGGCCTGACTCTTTGTCCATTTAGGGTCAGTGATTTGGGACCAGTGCCAAAAGTATCGAGAGCACAGGAGGGTGCATTCTGTCCCGGCACACACGCACACTTTTCACTCATGGTCTAATGCAGGGGTGTCAAACTCCAGTCCTGGGGGGCCGGAGCCCTGTGTACCTTAGTTCTTTCCCTGTTCCACCACAAGTGATTCAGCTCATGAGCTGTGTGGTAATTAGCACAAGTAGGTGCAAGGAGTTGAATCAGGTGTGTTAAATGAGGGGAGACCCAAAAATGTGCAGGGCTCCGACCCTCCAGGACCGGAGTTTGACATGCCTGGTCTAATGGCACCTTAGGGTCACTCAGGGTCATTGGATATGACCTGGAGTAGGCCCACGGACCAGGCCCCTACTGTAAGCTCTGCACACAGGGCTGGGCTGCAAATCAGAGCCATGACCTCTAAGATATAAGGGGGAGGGTTTTTATCACCAGACTTGTATGTTTGCAATGGAATCTGCATTTCAGCTGAATTTCCTGAAAGTCAGAAGTTAATCAAGGCCTAAGGTCAGTCTTGGAGGGGAGGGAGGGGCTTGGTGCCAGGGGGAGGACCTCCAGGCCCCCTGCCCCCCCCCCTCCGCCAAGGAGACAGACATTGATCGGCCTGACCTTTGCCTTCTCTGACGACGACGGACAGTGCTGCATGGCATATATCCATACTTAGCACACTGTACCATTCATTCCTGCATTATTGCTCATGGATGAATACACAATACATAGAAAAAAGTAATAAACGGATCAGTGTCTGGAAATCCTGGTTGTGCGCCAAATTCTTATTGGACGTCTCTGAACCATGGGAAAATAAGCTGGATTTTTTTAACACGCAGATGTCAGTTGTCCGTTGTATATGTGCGACATGACTCGATCTTATCATGATGTTGTTTATCATGGTATGATAATTGCTTTTAGAGGAGCAGATAGTGTTCACTGTAGGACCCGCCTACTGCTGGTGTAATAGATGACTTAGTAGAGTGGATGGATGATGTCCAAGCTAAAGTGCAGATGTGAATCCTGCAGGGTCTTTGCTCTGTATGAGCGACTGACCTGGAATGGATGGGTGTCTCACACTGACTGCAGTGCATTGTGGGATTTTTCAGAGTGCTGCTGAGGGCCCCTGCGAGTTCTGGCTTTTTGTCACAGACTCCAGCCTGCAAGACGGTGAGCTACAGAGAACCGTACCTGTGTACATCAGCGGCTCCTGTTCACTTCTGCCAGATGCGGCCCGAGCTCTGCAGACCCCATCACCTGCCGCCTGCTGCCTGACCTTCAGGGATGCCATTAGGGAGCATGGTAACCCAATGGTACTCCGCCGTTAGGGAGCGCGGTAGCCCAGCTGCACTCCACCTTTAGGGAGCGTGATAGCTCAGCTGCACTCCACCTTTAGGGAGCGTGATAGCTCAGCTGCACTCCACCTTTAGGGAGCGTGATAGCCCAGCCGCACTCCACTTATAGGGAGCGTGATAGCTCAGCCGCACTCCACCTATAGGGAGCGTGGTAGCTCAGCCGCACTCCACCTATAGGGAGCGTGATAGCTCAGCCGCACTCCACCTATAGGGAGCGTGGTAGGCCAGCCGCACTCCACCTATAGGGAGCGTGATAGCCCAGCCGCACTCCACCTATAGGGAGCGTGATAGCCCAGCCGCACTCCACCTATAGGGAGCGTGATAGCCCAGCCGCACTCCACCTATAGGGAGCGTGATAGCCCAGCCGCACTCCACCTATAGGGAGCGTGATAGCCCAGCCGCACTCCACCTATAGGGAGCGTGATAGCCCAGCCGCACTCCACCTATAGGGAGCGTGATAGCCCAGCCGCACTCCACCTATAGGGAGCGTGATAGCCCAGCCGCACTCCACTGTTAGGGTCTGCCATTACTGCACATTTTCCTAGGTCTTAGCTTTTTTTGATCATAGTTTCTGTGCATTTCATTTAAAGTGGAATTAAGAAATTAATGGTGGAATGCTACAGGTGGTCTTTGCAGATGTTTTCATCTGTATTGCGAAATGTTCATTCGCATCAGGGGCATCGTCACAGTGCTTCCTCTGTGTGAGCCTTTACTGCCAATCTGTGATTCTGCACCATTGCAAATGACCTGCCTTTACAACTGTGAATTTGGTAAGGAAATGGGAAGAGACAATCACATATGTAACTCAAACTAATGTAAGATATACCGCTTTCAAGTATTAGCGATATGCAGTTTTATAGACTGGATTTCAAGCTTTGTAGCCTGTAGTTATACAAAATGACATGGAGCTTGTTCCACATGCCACGTGCCCAAAAATGTATGTTTTTGCACATACAGAGAAATATGTTTTGGCACTTGAGTGGGGCCGCTTGGGGCAGCTTGTTTGTACATAGTTTGCTTGCAGATGGGTGTTTATTATTGTCTCGGTGGGGACAGATTTCGAGGATGTGAGTGTATGACTGCACAGATTGTGGTTTTGGGTGTTTCAGTGTTTGTGCCTGTGTGTGTGTGTGTGTGTCTCTGTGTATGTCATTGCGTGTATTTATGTCTGTGTGTGTGTGCGCACACGCAGGTGCAGTGCTGTGTGCTGAGCGATCCTCGGTCCAGCTGCATGCTCTGCAGGATTCAGCCCCTGTCCTGGCCTGGCTTGACCCCCTGGGGCCCGACGTGGCTGTGAACACGCTGTGCTCTGTGCGAGGTGCGTTCCAGTGCCATCAATCTCTCTCTTTCAGGCTGGGGGAGTGTCTGTTTTTCTGTGAATCCCCCCCCCCCCCTCTGAGGTTGGCCCGCCCTGTTGCTGCGTGAGCAGCCTGACTGTGGTCGCTGGAGACAAAGCTATTGTCTTTCTGAAAGGCACAACGTTCCAGAGTTCATAGGCCTCCTTGGGGTTTTAAGGCACGATGGTCCCTGCTTAGGTTGTCATTCAGCCCCCCAGCACCTCCAGAGAAGCAGCAGCAGTGCAGCTTATCTTGTAACTTATTTATGCAGCAGTGCTGCTGTCTCTCGGATCCCATCGCACATCCCATCGCACATCCCGTACAGTCTATGTGCATCTCTTGCACCCTGTGCTACCTGGAATAATGTCTAACCAGGATATGGTGTCTGTATTTGCAGGTGTCATTGTTGGTGTGGATGAGAATACGGCCTATTCCTGGCCTACCTGTAACCTGTGTGGCAGTGAGCAGTTGGAGGCAGATCCTGCTGGACAGTAAGTTTTGATGGAGCAGCCCAGGAAAGAGCTGAATATATCAGTCTGCTTGTGTAGAACAGCGTATAATACTACAGTATACAGTTAAAAATTACTTCATGCATTGTGTTGTAGCTGTGCTATACCATTAAATGTTAACGTTTTAATTAGCCACATTATGATGAGCATTAATGAAGCATTAATGAAATCTGTAATAAATAAAATGTGGCTGACACACTGGCTCAGATTCCACCCCCACTCCGGGTGTGTGTAGAGTTAGCATGTCCTCCCTTTGCGGGTTTTCTCTCGCAGTCTAAAGTCATGCCCTGAGGTGATTTGGCATCTCTAAGCTGCCTGCAGTGTGTGTTTGTGTGTGAGCCCTTTGATGGACTGGCATCCTGTCAGGATCTGTGGTGGCCTGCTTTCATATTTTGCCTGTGATGGGTTCCAGGGCCCCTATGACCCTGTACTGGAAGACGGATGGATAAAACGTTCCTGAGAGACGACACATTAAGTTCTAAACTGCTTTTTTTGCCCCCAGCAGCTCCGGGTTACTCTGCCGTCTCTGTGACGTGCTGGTGAAGGAGCCCGTGCTGAAGATGCAGCTGGAGGTCTTCCTGAGCTGCCCATCGCTGAGCCAGTGCACAGTAAAGATGAAGGTGCTGTGACTTTGGCGTGGATTAGCATGTGAAGAAGGAAAAAAAAAAAAAAAGCAGAGATGCCTATCGGCTTTCAGGATGTGAGGCCGAGGGCCAATCGAGAGAGAGAGAGAGAGAGAGAGAGAGAGAGAGTGCTATGGCTGAAGTTCTTTGCCAGCCCTCAAGAGATGATGGGAGATCTCTCACTGCTGGGGGGGATCATGCAGCACGGAAACACTGCCAGGATTTAACTGTGTTTTAGCATGAATAACCATAACAGCCTGCAAAAGAATTGTGTAGCAAGGGATGGGAATAGGCTGTAGTATGGATAACCATAACAGCCTGCAGGGGATGGTAATGGAATGTAGTATGGATAACCATAACAGCCTGCATGGGAGCTGCACAGCAGGGTATGGGAATACACTGTAGTATGGATAACCATAACAGCCTGCATGGGAGCTGCACAGCAGGGGATGGGAATACACTGTAGTATGGATAACCATAACAGCCTGCATGGGAGCTGCACAGCAGGGGATGGGAATACACTGTAGTATGGATAACCATAACAGCCTGCATGAGAGCTGCACAGCAGGGGATGGGAATACACTGTAGTATGGATAACCATAACAGCCTGCATGGGAGCTGAATAGCAGGGCATGGGAATACACTGTAGTATGGATAACCATAACAGCCTGCATGGGAGCTGCATAGCAGGGGATATGAATACACGGTAGTATGGATAACCATAACAGCCTGCATGGGAGCTGCATAGCAGGGGATGGTAATGGACTGTAGTATGGATAACCATAACAGCCTGCATGGGAGCTGAATAGCGGTGGATGCTAATACACTGTAGTATGGATAACCATAACAGCCTACATAGGAGCTAAATAGCGGTGGATGCTAATACACTGTAGTATGGATAACCATAACAGCCTGCATGGGAGCTGCATAGCAGGTCATGGGAATGGACTACAGTATGGATAACCATAACAGCCTGCATGGGATGGGAATGACTGTAGTATGGATAACCATAACAGCCTGCATGGGATGGGAATGACTGTAGTATGGATAACCATAACAGCCTGCATGGGATGGGAATGACTGTAGTATGGATAACCATAACAGCCTGCATGGGATGGGAATGACTGTAGTATGGATAACGATAACAGCCTGCATGGGATGGGAATGACTGTAGTATGGATAACCATAACAGCCTGCATGGGATGGGAATGACTGTAGTATGGATAACCATAACAGCCTGCATGGGATGGGAATGACTGTAGTATGGATAACCATAACAGCCTGCATGGGATGGGAATGACTGTAGTATGGATAACCATAACAGCCTGCATGGGATGGGAATGACTGTAGTATGGATAACCATAACAGCCTGCATGGGATGGGAATGACTGTAGTATGGATAACCATAACAGCCTACATGGGATGGGAATGACTGTAGTATGGATAACCATAACAGCCTGCATGGGATGGGAATGACTGTAGTATGGATAGCCATAACAGCCTGCATGGGCACTGCATAGCAACTGGAACCAGGTCATCTGAGCATGTGTGATTTGGAGAGCAGGACATGATCATTTTCAATTACTGAATTCACAAAATAGTGACCCCCATCTGTTAATTTTCAAGTATGGAATATGAAATAACATCTAGAGTATTACATTTCTTTTATTATAGCTGCTAAACCAAAAACATCGTATTACTCATGCATGGGTGCCTACTCTCTTATCTAGCAGAAATAATTCTACTACAGACAGAAATGCTTAGATTACAAGACTCATATGTTTTGGAAAACCGGCTGACAAAATAAGTGACCCCAGCTGGTTGTTTTAATAACTAGTTATATGCTATCTGTATTGAGAAAGATGATGAGAATCTAAGAGAAATGACATTGGGTTTCAGACTAGCTGCATTAAGACATTTAATATTTACTAAACTGATTCTTCTTGCAGAAGTTTAGAATAACAGTAATGACTGCATAGCAACTGGGCCAGAGGTTAAAGTCTGAATGGGAATAGATCTAGAGATTACTGATGATAAAGTTGCTCTTATCCTCTTATCCTCTTTGAGTAAATTTGGTGGCACACTGTCAGCTAATGTCAAGGAACGGCAATGCAGGTCAGTTGCATCATCAAGGGTTTCTGGGATCTGATTGGATCACAGCAGTTGTAGTGGTATTTACATAAAATAGGAAAACGTTATGGGCTTTAAATTGGCATTTGTGTATCCAGTATATTGAGCTTCAGTTAAATGCTAATTTCCAGTAAGCAAATATTGTATTGTCTCTACGAACAGTTGATACAAGAAACCATCCAGGCCATCCTGAGCTGGGCGGATTGCGGACACGAGGTGGGTGACGGGGCGGGGTCCTTGTGCGACGGCACGTTTATGGGCGCAGATGTCGCACGTGGGGAATGAGCGCTGTGTGGGAGGGATCTTTACTGTCAATCAGAAGCATGAGGGTTCCTCATAGGCTGGGCGTGCGAAAGGGAGGGGCCCTCAGCCATAGTGGGAAAAGGCTTGTTTACCTTCTTGGTAGAACCTGTTGGACTGGCCTTTTTAATCCAGGGAGAAAGGTATTGTTTGTGGTTGCTAAATATGTGACTGTCATCTTTCAATCTCTTATCTCTGGTTGGCAATCGCAACAGCCATCTCTAAACATGGTGAAAGCTATATGGTGAGGAGCCAGGCTGGGGTGGGGGGGCTCCCCGTGGGCATGTCCGTCCGGATAGTTCCTCCTCATCAGTCAGACGGGAGCGACGGGTTCAGCTAAGCTAATCGCCGTCACTGTTTAACCGGCGCCGCCTGCGTTTGTATCCTCTTCCAGGGCTACCAGGTGGAGGGTGTTCTTGGGGCGGAGGTGGGCCCCCTCTCCGCCTACGTCCGGGTGGTGATGGGGCGCCCGGCAACCTGGATTGGCCTGGAAGAAATCAGCATATGCAGCGGAGTCTCACACGAGGGGGGGGCGCGGGGGGGCCCTGCCTGAGCTCGGTCACCTGCGATAGAGAGGGGGAAAGACACGTGGCTTGCGGCCAGCCCCCCCCCCCCCCCAGCCTGCTGTACCCTGCCGACACTGGGACCTTTGACCCACACTCCTGTCTCCCGTAATAGATGGCTTCACTTTTCTGCCTTTGGCTGTTTTGCGGGGGCCCTGCACATAGCGTTCATTGCAGTAGAGTTTATTTCAGCAAGAGACATGGCTTTCAAACAGGCCTGCATCAATACACACTTTTTTTCCCCCGAGTAATCTCACCAGTGGCTGTGAATCTGACAAATGTCAACATGTTGCTGTGCTAAAAAAAAAAAACTCTTTTACATGCCCTCTATACCATTTCTGTACCCTGTGTTAATGTTGCAGGATTACATTGTAAAAACATGAAAGTATGACCCACACAAGCATATCTGATACAGATTACTGGGGTCCTGCACCCTACCCTTTTCTCTGAGGGTAGCAGGACATACTCCTGCCACTGGTCACCCAAAGCTCTGGTGACCTTTGATCGCACTGTTTTCACACCTTGCCGTGGTCTGCATTTATTGCAACTTTTCCCTCAGCCACCCAATCACCACCCCATGTACAGATGACATTAAAGCAGTTTTATTTAGATTTTACTTACAAAAAGTCAAAATTATGTACAAACAATAAAAAAAACCAAACATGCTCTCTCTCGTTCCTTGCAAACATACAAAGGTTTTTTGGAATTGTAAAAGGCGTACCATAGCTAATATGACTACAAATTTAAGTCGTAAAATAATTTAAAATAGAAAATATCTGCCTGAAAAAAGTGATTATGACAGCTATATCACAGGCATCAGCTGATATAGAAAAATACTCGGTACTCGTATCAGTGCTATACTGTCTCGAGTAACTTTACAGTACATCTGCTACAGATGGTTTATTGGTAGTCGGCTTGAGGTATCGTTGTGGGGGTAGGGGGCGGCTTTGCTAAGTGTCACCGAATATCCGCGGCTGCAGAGTCCGGGAAGGTGGAGCCGGGGACCTGTTTGAAGAAGTTCCTCAGGCTGCTGAGCTCTCGGCTCAGCTGCTCGATGGTCTTGTGCAGCCGCTCGTTCTCGGTGCTCAGCTCCACCATCTTCTGCTGCATCTCCAGGTTGCGCTGTTTCGCCTTGTCCCTGCTTTTCCGCACGGCGATGTTATTCCTCTCTCGCCTCTGCCGGTACTCCAGGCTGTAGCGGTCCACCGACTTCTTGCCCTTCTCCTTGGCGACCTTGCGGGGCGACGGCTGGGCGGCGCCGGGCTCCGGGGTGGCCGGCGGCGTGGGCTGCCCGGTCTGCAGGGTCACCGTGGTCTGCGCGCACGTTTCGATCTGTGACGGCAGCGAGGCGGGCGTGTCGCTGTCACTCCAGTCGGACTCCTGCTTCACGGGAGCGTTGAAGGACCCCCTCACGAAGCTGTCATCGCCGTTCCGGAGCGGCTCCTTCAGGACGGCCGGATGCTGCGCCACGCCAGTCAGGTGGCTGAACTCGCTCTTCTCCTGCTTCACGGTGCTGAACAGGTCGGCGAAAAACTCGTCGTTGCACAGCTCCAGGTTTGGCACCGAGGACATGGAGTCGATGTAGGAAGTGAAGTCGATGGCGCTCTCGTCGTCGTACATGGCCGGAGCGGTGCTGAGCTCGGTCAGGCTGCTGTCCTCCGGCGCGGCGGCGCCCCGGCCCGGCTTGTAGACGCCCTGCAGCGCGCTCGGTCTGCTCTCGTAGAAGTTGGCAGGTTCATTCCCCCAGCCGATGCTGCACGGTGGCGAGACGCACTCCGACTCCAGCATGGACACACTCATGAATGGAGATGACAATTCCACGATGCGCGGCGAATAAACCTCGTGTCTGCAACAGGTATAAAACTGCTTAAAAAGTCCTTAAGCGGTGACCATGAGGTTCTGCGGAGGCTGATCGCGAAACACCTGCACCAGTACAAAAAAAAAAAAACACACACGAATGCTCACTTTTTTAATTCCCACTTTGATCAACCGCTTGTTGATCAGCTGCTATTCACGGCTCGATTAATTAATGTGTATCCCCCGATCACAGGCTGTGTATGCAGAAAAGCTTCATATGACTTATACATTTGCCCTAACTTCTCAAGTCTCTGAAGGTTTTGGAGTGCGTGGAGTATTTATGCGCGTCTTGTGCTGACGTCAGAGGTTCACCTCCCCTTCTACGAAGCCAGTAACGTCCAGCTCCAGCCTGACTCCCTCTGCCGGCTCCTATTTGAGGAGGGGAGGGTGGGCTCCCTCCTCCCCGCCCACCACAGGGCTGAAACACGCCGCCTGCCAAACTGACGCCAAGTTAAACCTCAACTTTTTCTCCAAGTTGTTGGAGTCGATCTCCCGGTGCCCCCCTCCCTCTACCACCACCTCCTTCCAAGGAGAATCAGTCCCTGTTTTGAATTTCACTGGTTTGTATGACAGCTCGTGTAAACAGTCAGACTGCAAAAACATGTTACTAACTATAGGAAAGTGACATGTTAAGGTGGGTGCCATCAGATTGTTTTTCTTCTCCCTTCTTCCCCTGAACAATATGAAAATATGCTGCACCGACAAGGTGTGCTTTTCCAATTTTATTTTATAGTCAATATTCATAGCTACATACTCAAAACTACTGTCAGTTATTACACTGTGCTAACGCCATTTAACGTGCGCCACTAATAATGTAGTTTGTTTACCTCCAGAATTCGTTGTGGCTAAAATAATATGACATGTAGAGCAAACTAAATATTATTCAAAGCTGCACCCCAGGAGCGTAATGTGTGAAGTATTTGTATGTATATTATTGTCGGCGCACTATGTCCAGTCACGTTTTGCCTCTGCGAGGAATGCAGCTCGTACTTTTCCAGGCGGAAAAAGTTAAAGGATTAAACTACGTTTCCGATTTTACCTTCGCCCTCTTGTGGTTGTTCGAGATGAGGCGCCTAGCGAGCATCCCGCGTCTGGACATAAAACCGCAGTAGCCTATGAGTATTAAATTACAATGTTTATCACCGTTGCAATGTAAATACATCAAAAGATGTAGTCAGAACTGGCGATGGAATTGCTGGACTTATTCCTGCTTGGTAAGTCGGTGATACGAGGCTGTGGCACGTTCGGACAATGTCACAATGTTTTGTTGATACGTCGGTGGCTTATTCCGAGTATCCGGCGCAGGGCAGTCGGATCACATTACAGCCACCACATTCGGTCATCTTCAGAATAATGTGTGCTCTCCTTTGCTAAGAGGAGCACACTTTCACCTCCTCGAGAGTGCAGGGCTTTAGGTGTGGCCCTTGGGTGTTCCCGGGCTAATGAATGTGCCCACTTAGATTCTATCAGTACTCTGAGGCTCTAAACTCTCCTTCAAGGGGTGTGATCACCAGCAGAACCCCCACACCCCTCCCACCAGAGAATTTCCCCTAGGGGTTTCCAACTGGATCAGGCATTGTCCAAAATGTCACAGACTGGTCAAACTTGCTGAGGGGGGTGGGTGGGGTGAGAGTGGGGTGCTGATGGTGAAACTTGTCTACCTGGGGGGGTTGATAGGTTTTTTTCTGGGTGTGATTGGAAGGCATGTATGCCTGGGGTCAGAAAAAAAGGCGTGGCTTGAAAATATATACCTTTTTTTTAATTTTTTTTTTTAAATGACCAACCCCTCCCCCAAAGCACCAGCATCAGCCATAACATTAAAACCACTTGCCTGGTGCTGTGTAGCAACAGCAGAGCCAGAAATCATAGCATGTGTGAGCCAGTCCTGTAATAATTCACTTGGCAACAAAATCACAGTACAGACTCGACTGCATATATTTTTTTTTCAAATCAGTTTTTAAATGACCCGTGGTATTACTATGACCAAAGAAACAAAGTGAAAGAAAAATCTATTTGCCTCTAAACAGCCCTTTCCCTCTGATTGCTCTAATCATGCACACACATACCTGTCAGACACAATCGCTTTATCGTGTTGTATCGCTCATTGTGAAGGCTTTGTGGGTGGGCTGAGGACCACCTGGGCCCACCTTCGCCACCACGATAGTTGTGCAGGTCCACCTCTTGCTACAAAACATCTCTTACCCGGGGAGTCATGGACTCCACAAGACCTCTGAAGGTGTCCTGTGGTATCTGGACTCCACAAGACCTCTGAAGGTGTCCTGTGGTATCTGGACTCTACAACACCTCTGAAGGTCTCCTGTGGTATCTGGACTCTACAAGACCTCTGAAGGTCTCCTGTGGTATCTGGACTCTACAAGACCTCTGAAGGTCTCCTGTGGTATCTGGGCTCTACAAGACCTCTGAAGGTCTCCTGTGGTATCTGGACTCTACAAGACCTCTGAAGGTGTCCTGTGGTATCTGGACTCTACAAGACCTCTGAAGGTGTCCTGTGGTATCTGGACTCTACAAGACCTCTGAAGGTCTCCTGTGGTATCTGGACTCTACAAGACCTCTGAAGGTCTCCTGTGGTATCTGACGTTAGCAGCAGATCCTTTGCCTCCTGTAAGCTGCCAGGTGGAACCTCCTCGGATTGGGTTTGTTTGTCCAGCACATCCCACAGATGCTCGATTGGGTTGAGACCTGGGGAATTTGGAGGCCAAGTCAACACCTTCAACTCTTTGTCATGTTCCTCAAACCGTTCCTGAACAATCTACAATGTGGCAGGGTGCATTATCCTGATGAAAGAAGCAACTATCATCGGGGAAGGAATGTGCTCAGTCTGCAGCAGTGTTTAGGTAGGTGGTATATGTCAAAATAAGATCTACATGAATGCCAGGACCCAAGGTTTCCCATACTGCCTCCGCCGGCTTGCCTTCTTCCCAAAGTGCATCCTGGCTCCATCCCCAGGTAAACAAGTGAGGTCAGCAAGGTCAGACCTGGGCCGCAGTCTGCTGTATTTACTGGCCCAACCGATTAGTAAAATATAATTAAAGCTGTTCAATTCCAAGATAACTAATCGATTTTCTCACAAATCTTTTTGTGAATTTACAATAAATGCATAGTAAAATCTAACAAGTCTATTTCTGTACCATCTCATGGGACGAGAAAATAATCATTAAAGATTTGCCCAGGCCTGGTCAATATCCCTGATATCTAAACCAGTGTCCTGTCATGTAGGACAGCAAGGCAAGAGAATCTGACAAGATGGCACTTCAGATGGAATTGTAGGATTTCTATGTGTCTGTTTTCTATGTATGACTGTTCATGGAAGTAAGATATACCAATGTGTGTTTCTGAATAAGGCAAAGGTAGTGGGAGGTGCTTATGAACGTATCCACAAAGATAATAATGTACCAGTAAGCTGTATATCTTTATGTTTGTAGCAGTTAGTGTGATTTCTGTGTCTGTACACACAACGTAATTGTGTGCGTGTGTGGGGATCAAATGTCCCCCACAATGTAATAAAAACCTGTTATTTTGATGTTGTGGGGACCATTTTTCAGGTCCCCTCAAAAATCTGTGATTGCAGTCGAAAAACTAAAAATTGGGATAACCTCAATTTTATAAAAAAAAATCTGTGAATGCAATCAAAAAAGTAAAAATGACAAAACGCTTTTATTTTGATTGGCTACTTATGGTTAAGGTTAGGGCTGGATAGGGGTTAAGGCTGTCATGATTTGGATTAGGGTTTTTCTCATATAAATGAATGGATGGTCCCAATTTAGATAGGCATACCAACACGTATGTGTGTGTGAGAGAGAGAGTCTGTAGTAGAGCTGAAAGGGCAGCAGCCACTTACAGCTTTGCAGGCCTTTAAAAACATCAACAAGCTGATATTTAATAGAGCCTCTGGGGCATTTTCTGTGAAAGGATGACCAATCGCTGCAGAGAATGCAGCTTTGGGGGAGGTAACTGCTTGGAATGCTCCTGGGTCTCTTTGCAGTGTGGGAGGGATCCGCTGAGGGGGGCTGTGTTATGTAACAGCCAATCCAGACGGCAGGTCTAGTGGATTCCTTTGGGTCAAAGAGAGGTGGGCGCTGAGGCTCTCACCAATAGAGCGGAGAGGTGTGGTGTTCAACATAAACGCATGACAACTTGGTCAGAATATTCTGGAATCTTCCCAAGCAAGTAAACAGAAAATTCTACACAACAGTAGTTTTGCTGAGTAATCTTAAAGAGTCTATACCTATATTTACCCAGGCAAATCACAGACCTCAATGGTCTTAATTTGGTCTTTTATCCACAAAGTGAAAGCAGGCGGGTGATAATTGTACATTTATGACTTCATTTTTGGTGTAAATGGTGTTAAAGTTGCAATAATGTGATGACGACATGATACAAAATTTCAGTAGTTGGCCAGCAACCTGAATTTAGCAAGACTTGCAGCAGAACTAATAAAATAATTCAGCCAAGTAACAAAATGTCTTGGCACGTGAAATCTGGTGCAAGAGGTAAGGTTGTTTTTACATTTACTATTTAAAAAAAATGCAAGTGTTTTAAATATGCAGTAGGTTTAAATATAAATATGTCATGTATGTACAAATGACAAACACAGTAAATCTGCTTGTTGAATGCAGTTTCACACCCCATAACCTTCAGCGGTCTGAGAAAAAGCCTTGAGGTCTGACAGCACAGAACTTCACCTTCACCTCAGTCTGCCTGCTTCAGGTTCTGACACGCGGTCAGCTTCACTGACCCTTATAAGCTTAATTATTATGCAGTCACTGGCCGCGTACCAGAAAAATTCACAGGAAATGTGACCATATTCATAAAGCCTCTTAGAGCAGGAAATAGCGAAGCGCCTGGAAATTCCATTCCAGAGTTATCAATGTGGGCGCTATTTTTAAACCCGAGAGTGATTGCAAACTGTCCATAATGTGCTTCAAGCATGGTTTACATTTAGAACCCTTTTTCTCTACCTGTCAAAGAGTATGTTCCAACAGAAATCATCATCAGTCTTAGGAGTGATGCTTATGAATACCGGCTCATCCGTGAATGTGCATATGTATCTAACAAAAAATGCACTTCGTTGCACGTATGAGCCAAACAGCAAACACAGCTGCATGCAGATCTATTATGCCTATCAAACAGATCATGGCGATTCCTTTCATATCACACACCACTATGGTAGCTAAAATCACTATGACACATTTTAATGCAATATGGAATATAGAATCTAGGCATTCTTTAAAACTTTGCTGTGCTCCACAAACACTCAGGACTCATGCACGTCTCTATAACAGCAATAATGGAATCACCTACAGCCTTCCGAGCGCAGGCTGTTCACTTGCTTTCAAACGAGCAAACAGTGACATCTGCAGGAGTGAAGACGTAGTGCAGTGACGTCCTCAAAATTGAAATCACCCGGTTGTATATGAAAAGTAACATCACCCATAACTTTATTCAGTCAGCTGAATCTGAAAAACGATATATCTGACCAATTATGCCCAAGCAACTAACAATCATTTACCAGCATTTTCAATTTCTCCCCATATCAAGCTGCTTTCACCACCTGTCTGTAATCTACCACCATTGTTCATGTGCCCAAAAAGTGCTTTGAGAGACTCATACATTAAGACCGTCATCCCGATCAGTCTGGATAGTTTGCTTACGGAGCAAACAGCCCAAAGCTCACTGATGCACATGGGGAGTGAAGACCAGCCAGTCTGGTTCAGTCCCACAAGAGAGCTACTGTAGTACAGATTGCTGAAAAAGTTACTGCTGGCTGTGATTGAAAGGAGTCAGGACATACAGTGCATAGCAACTTGCTGCAGATTGGGCTGTGCTGCTGCAGATTAGTCAGCCATGCTGACCCCTGTCTATTGCCAAAAGCGGCTACAATGGGCACATGAGTGTCCATCAGGGACCATGGAACAATGAAAGGTGGCCTAGCCTGATGGGTCATGTTTTCTGATACATCATGTGGACGTGTGTGTGTGTGTGTGTGTTGTTTACCTGGGGAAGCGATGGCACCAGGATGCATTATGGGAAGAAGGCCAGCCTGCGGAGGCAGTGTGATGCTCTGGGTATAATTCTGCTGGGAAACCTTGGGTCCTGGCATTCATGTGGATGTTACTTTGACACGTACCACCTCCCTAAACGTTGCTGCAGACCAAGTTCACCCCTTCATGGCAATGGTATTCCGCAGTGGCAGTGACCAATTTCATCAGGTTAATGCGCCCCTGCCACACTGCAGAGATTGTTCAGGAACGGTTTGAGGAACATGACAAAGAGTTCAAGGTGTTGATTTGGCCCCCAAATTCCTTAGATCTCCATCTGATCAAGCATCTGTGGCATGTGCTGGACAAACACATCCAATCCAAGGCGACCCCATCTCACAACTTACAGGACTTAAAAGGAGTATTATGCCTTTTTATAAATAATTATAGGCATGTTTATAATATTTTATGAATGCAGTTTAATGCATTATGATGACTACTTTAAAGCACCATCAGAGAATGAAGTTTCATTCCATCAGTGTGCAACTCACCTATAACGTCAACCTGGTTTTGGCAAATGTTGTTGCACGTTGGCCTGGATTCATGCATGATGCTTCTACTTTATGAAATGGCAGGGTAGGACATAACCTTGAGGTTGGGGCCCTTTGGGGTGGATGGCAGATTGGTATGTTGAATATACACATATTTTTAGTACTTTGAGATGTATGTCAGATGTTCGGCTGGTATGTCCCAGTGGCGCTCAAAGGAGACGGAAGCACTGGCTGTTAACCTCATAGCACCTCCCACGCAGTGAAGAGGAACACTGGTTCAGTGGGGAGCACGGAGCAGCGCATTCAGTGGTACAGCGCCAGGTGGCTGTGTTTGGACATGTCGCGTGGCATTCTGTTATACCACCAGGCAAAGGTGTGCAGATCATACTAGCATGCTGTGTCCTGCGCGACATAGCCTAACGACACAAGCCCCCCCCCCGAACCGCCATTGGAGGGAGAATGTGTGCAGATCAATGTAAGACAGACACAGGCTCTTTGACTGATTCTTTTAACAAAGAGCACATTTCGTCCAAAGTCCCTCTGATTCCCCCCAAGCGTACATTCATGGTCCTGAGCTCATCGACAGACTGAATCTGTAGGTCCATTACGGTTTCTGTGAGGATATGCACCCCCTAGTGGTAATTAATGTGCTTCGTATGACGGGAGCCGCAGGGGCGGATGGTGTCCTGATGGTCCGACGTCACCCTCCCGCATCTCGGTTACTGCATATACCCGCCTCCGCTGTGTCTGTGTCCCATGTCCCATCCGTGTCTCTCTCCAATTACTGCACCCGACCTGACGGCCAAATCAGAGTGTCCCTGTCAGGGGTCCACCACTAATATAATTTTTTCGCCTCCGATTTTATTATTATTATTTTTATTTCTGTCATTGTCCGGCTTGTCAGAGGCAGCCACACACCGCCATTCTAAATTTTTTGTCGCACCGACAGATCAAAGTACTACAACATAGTATCTTTTGGTGATCCTCTACCTCGGACAGTAAAGTTCGGACAGTTACTCTGTGGAACCCATTCTACATCCATTTGCAAAAATAATGTGCCTGGATATATTTTATATGTGATACAGCTATATAGTGTACCCTAATGATACCCTGTTCTTATCTTTTACACAGGCAAATTCTAATTCTAGAATGAATCTGTGTTAAATTATAAACTATTTTTTACATTCAGACCATCATTATGCATTTAACTTTTTGATGAGTTTCTCTTTTAAAAGTGATGGCAGGCATTCTGCCAAGACTTATAAGCCAATTATAGGAGAAATCGGGGATCAATCGATGAATAAACTGCATGTGACGCAAAGGAATAGGGACGCAAGAACACTGGATCAATGTGTTTAATATTAATATATTTATCTCTTTGCTTTGTTTTCGCAAGACAGTCTCTGTTGTGTAATGAAGAACTAACAGCCAAACTTTAAAGAACAGGACTTCTCGTGCATTACCTCGGTGATTATCTGTGTCATCTTTATTGCTAAAAATAAATCACAAACCACAAAATAGTACATAAAATATAACGAATGAAAAACAGTCGAATCTCAGAAAGCCCCGACCAATATAAAAGACAATACATTCATATTACGGCAACCAGGTAATCCATGTCAGTGAGGACACTTCCAGCTACTTCTGGTTTTTCGAACTACTAAAAACTGCTTGGCTCATTATACCGGGCTTCCGGTTTTTGCCGCGAACTTTTGGAATAAACCAACAGCATATAGGGGTTATTTAAGTAAACGTATCAATAAACACACTCATAACAAAACGTGGCATGATTTTGAAACAAAAATACAAAATAATACCTAAATATGTTTACTGTTATATTATCTCATGTTGAAGTACTTTAGTCTTTTCTAAAAGATACAATTCTTATTTTTCGGGAATCACCCTGTTGGACGCATAACAAAACAGTATCGTCTATTGTCGAAACCCCGCGAAATCTACGTCACGGACACATTTCGCGCGCTTATTTAGTAGCTTCTGCATAGACTTGTGGATAGGAAGGTACGGATTGCGTTTTGTTTTTCCTTCACTAATATAAGTGTATGTTAGTTTTTTTTTTATATATATATACGGCCGCGGTACGATTTAGAAGTGGTCGCTGAAAGTTTAATCTATGCGTTCAATTTGGTAGCCTAATGTTAATACAATATATTAATATAAGTTCACTTACGGTACTGTGCTTAAATTTCATTGTGTAATTGTTTAGTTTTAGATCGTGTCATGGTTTTTTTTTACTTGTAAGTTTTCAGTACGGATGCGCCTGATAAGCTGTTATTTGGAGTGTTGTTCATTACAGGATGTATAGCGCGATGCACTAATACTTTGTCTCGGGCGCGCTGATGTGAAAGTACATATTTGTTGTATGCTTCCTTTTATTGTGTACTTGACCGTTATGTAGCACGATTTATGATTTTTGGATTTTATTTTGGCAGCGATCATGTCTTCACCTTCTTCGACGCCGAGTAAGGGCAAACGCGGGAGACGCAGCAACCCGCAGACCCGTAAGTGGCGGTGTTTCTGTTTTTAGAAACTCAGTTTCGATCTGTGGACATGTGGGATGGATGGTGTGGTGAGCCAGACCACTAAGCCCCCTTTTGCATATGCAGCCAGGAGCGACGATGTCAGGTCTCCCCCGTCCCAGCGCCGCCGGACCGATGACACCTCCACGGGCGACCTGCAGCCCATGCCGACCTCCCCGGCCACGGACATGCGCAGTCCCGCACGCCACGACACCTCGCTGTTCTCCAGCCCGGTCCGCTCTCGGCGCTCAGGTGCTGCTTAATGTGCAGTTAATGTGCAGAAATTTAACAGCGTTTGCTGCCTGCTGGTATTGGAAACAGACGAGTGGATTACAATAATATTGAGGACAATGAATGTTATGTGAGTTCTGTGTTTCCTTAGAACAGCATCGATGGCTCTTTTACATGCTAAACTTTGACACATAACGGTATAAACCGTGCGGATTGAATAATTCAGAATTTCTCAGTAAAAGTTGAACTGGGGGTGGCCAGATAATCTGTTGGGGTGGGCACTGTCCACTTGTCAGGCCGCCGATTAGCATAGTAAATATTTTTAGCTGTATGGTTCATCACTGTCTTTGTCTGTAGTTTTCTTGCCCGGTTGTGAGTCTGTCAGTGACCTTGGCTCCCTGTGTGTTTACAGCCCCCCCCAGTGAGATTGACGTCAGCTCCCCCCTCACGTACGGCACCCCTAGCTCCAGGGTCGAGGGAACCCCCCGCAGTGGCATCCGCGGTACTCAGGCCCGGCAGCGACCCGATCTGGGCTCCGTCCGCAAGGCCCGGCAGGTCGACCTGCACTCAGACCGGGTGGGTGGATGCGCCGTTTCGGGGGAGGAGGGGGGGGGCAGGGACACTGTGAACACTGCTGCAGTGAGACGGGCTCCTGCTGGGGTGCGAGCACTGACGACAGAGCTGTTAACGTCTCGTCCTTCAGGCTGCTGGAGAGGAGGCCCACGCCAGTGAGCAGTCTGTGGGCCAGAAGCTGGTCATCTGGGGCACAGACGTCAACGTGGGGACCTGCAAGGAGAAGTTCCAGGTAATTCATCAAGCTTGATGTCTGCCAGAGGGAAAAAGCTTGTGTCTTAAGTGGCCAGTAAAACCATTGCAGCCGTATCCGGAGAATGTTATCAAGTTATGAGATCGTATTACCAGATTAGGTGTATCACTTGCGAAGCCGGACTGGTACTTATCTCCTGTGGTGATAATCTGCTTGTTGGCCTGCAGCGGTTCCTCCAGCGGTTCATCGACCCCACCTCCACCGAGGACGAGAATGCCGGCTTGGACCTCAACGAGCCCCTGTACATGCAGAAGCTGGAGGAGGTGGGGCCCCCGTTTGGCCCCGACTGTAGCCGCCGCCCGACCACGTATCCGTAAGCGTGACCCTTTCGTCTCCCGTGATCCCTCACAGATCAACGTGGTCGGGGAGCCCGTGCTGAACGTCAACTGCGGCCACCTGCAGGCTTTCGACGCTGATCTCTACAGGCAGCTCATCAGCTACCCCCAGGTACACTGGCGTCGCCTCGTCTGCCGTGTCGCGGGGACATGGGATGGCAGTCCAGCAGGGTTATTTGGTGGGGGGGTCAGTTAATGCCAACGGTCTGTTGGACTTTCACTGCTACCGCTGAACTGCTGTGAATTACCGCAGCATAAAGACTGACGTTTTTAAGCCAAAAATATTTACATTCCAAGAAAAATAGAGGTGTTTTAGATCACCTTAATTATGGCTTGACGTAATGCAAAACAACCTGAACTGGTAGGATTGTAAATCACTTCTAGATGGTTCTATTGGGCAAGTATATATTGGGGCTGGAATGAAATTTTAGTTGACGATAAATTGTCATACAAATAAAGACAATTTAATTGAAATTCTGTCAGTTTTATAGCACATCATAGTCTTGGCCTGACCATAGATTAATACACATACACCTCATGAAGAAGATAAGCTATTAGCATGGAATATTGAAACACACATGAATAAAATTTTTGTTTGCTTTTAAGCTTTGTAAATAACACTGGTACAGAGCAGATATGATAAATTAAAGTTAAATACCTTGTGAAAAAAGTGTTGTCGCTACTCGCACTGTACCACCTACCCAATTTTACATCGCACGTCTGCACTGCCAGATCTGTTCATCCTACAGCAAACTATATTGTCTACATTTACAGCACACTAAGCCAGATAACTTTTTGGAATTAAGGTAGTCCTGGCTTATATATAAATGAATGAAGAAAGTCGATTTAAGCTGGGGTACCTTAAATCCGACAAGTTATCTGGCTAAGTAAGAGATCCTGCTTCGTGAATCTTGACCATACTTCCTGTAACTTTTTGTGGGGTTTGTTGCGTCACAGGAAGTCATCCCGACCTTCGACATGGCCGTGAACGAGCTCTTCTTTGAGCGATTCCCCGACTCCATCTTGGAGCATCAGATCCAGGTGCGGCCCTACAGCGCCGTCAAGACGAGGAACATGAGGAACCTCAACCCTGAAGGCGAGTGCTGACCATGGTGTCACATGGTATCGTGATGAAAGCTTGGATCAAGGTGGCTTTTGACCTTATGGAGTGGGGTTCCTCGGGGGGCTGGTGATGGCGGGCGTTAGACGCAGGTTCATGCTGAAGATGGTGACGTGGGTTCGAGCCCGTGCCTTGACCTGGCTCGCCGCCCGCTTCCTCAGATATCGACCAGCTGATCACCATCAGCGGCATGGTCATCCGCACCTCGCAGCTCATCCCCGAGATGCAGGAGGCCTTCTTCCGCTGCCAGGTGTGTGCCTTCTCAACGCGCGTGGAGGTCGACCGCGGGCGCATCGCCGAGCCCGCCGTCTGCCGCAGCTGCAACACCACCCACAGCATGGCGCTCATCCACAACCGCTCGGCCTTCTCTGACAAGCAGATGGTGAGATGGGGGGCGAGGCGAGCGAGTAGGGGCTGGGCACCTGTGGTCAAAGGTCTGGCTTTACTGCAGGGATTGATCTAAAGAAAACCAGGGGTCTCCAACTCCGGTCCTGGAGAGCTGCCATCCGGTAGGTTTTCTATCCTACCCGGCTTCTGATGAGCCACACCTGTTCTCAGGTAAATACCAGGAGCAGGTGTGACTCATCAGAAGCCAAGTAGGATAGAAAACCTACTGGATGGTAGCTCTCCAGGACCGGAGTTGGAGACTCCTGGTTTTAACTTGATTAGAAAGCAGCTGTAACCCTGAGAAGTGCTGCTTGTAGTACGTGTCACTTTTTCCGTCGTGTGGCCTAAAGCAGATATTCCTGAGAAAAATGTGGAATTAAAGCTCCTTCGTGGATTTGTGGAGCCTCCTGTGCTCCGGTGACGTCCAGGCCGTCTTCGTCCCCAGATCAAGCTGCAGGAGTCCCCCGAGGACATGCCGGCCGGACAGACGCCCCACACCACCGTGGTGTACGCCCACAATGACCTGGTGGACAAGGTTCAGCCTGGGGACAGAGTGAACATCACAGGTGAGACCTTCCCTCTGGGGTTGGAGGGATCCGTTGATCAGCTCTGAAGATGGTCGTGTTTGAATGAAGACTGCCAGTTTGTACTCCATCAGGTGATAGATTTAATATAATGCAATGGATTAAGGTTTTATGTCCATATCTTATACGTTGTTGGTTCAAATCCCTTGGGTGCCTCTATAGATATAGATATAGATATATAGATATAGAGATATAGATACATTGCCCCCTATTTTCTAGGTATCTACAGGGCAATGCCCACGAGGCTGAACCCTCGGCAAAGCAACGTGAAGTCCGTCTACAGGACCCACATAGACGCCATCCACTTCCGCAAGACGGATGAGAAGAGGCTGCACGACCTGGATGAGCAGGCCGAGGAGAAGCTCTTCACCGAGGAGCGGGTGCGAATCCTGCGGGAGCTGGCGGCCAAGCCCGACGTCTACGAGCGCCTGTCCTCCGCGCTCGCTCCCAGCATCTACGAGCACGAGGACATCAAGAAGGTGACCCTCCCTCGCTCGCTCATATTCAGGAAGGAATATTCCACAGTTAATCATTCCGTGCTGAAAATCTGAGAGTTTGGCAGGTGGTTTTGGATACGCTGAGTGCTCATAACGGCTAAAAATTCAGCCTGAATTCAGAAATTCATTTCTGACTCATCTGCTTGTCATGTTAATAAGGCAGAGGGGTATTGGGCAATCTCGCTGAAGAGGAAGAATAAATTATAAACTCCTTATAGCGGTTTTCTATTTTTTTTCTCCTCTATCTATGGCGTGTTTGTTTTGAATCAGATCAAACGGTAAAACAGCCCTCAAGCGTTACAGCGTTGGGTCTGCTCCAGGCTAATGTGTAGCATTTGTATGATCTTGTTTGTACATGGAGAGGTCTGTACTTCTATACAAGGACCTCTGTTTCCAGTCTCCATTATTTACACATGTTGGGAGTAATGTTCCGTGTTTTTTTTTTTGGGTGGCTTGTACAGTTCCTGTTTGTGTTATTGGAATTAATATGTTCTGTTTAAGCCAAACAGGACTTGTATTTATATGGACATGTCTGTGACGTCTTTGACTATAGTTTCCGCTCTACTTCGAAGTACCTTTAGTTAATACTCCCACATACTGCATTTCCCTTTATCTTCTCTATCTGCCCACGCTTCTCTCCTCTTTCGTACTCTGCTGTGCCACCTAATTTTGTCACCCAATAGTTTAATCTCTTCTCTGCAGTAGTTGGTAAAATATGTGTTAGCCAGACGTACACTGTTGGGTTCTTGGTCTGTCAGTTTAATAAGCAGGCTGGGTATTGAGTGCATGTTGACTCTTGCTGTTGCTGGCAAGTGTACAACCGGGGATTCCAGATGTTAGAAGCTAGGCAGGATCTGCCTTCAAATTAATCTATTTGTTGAAGAGGTTCAATAAATTAGTGTTCTGTATCAGGAAAAAGTACGGTAATGTGTGAATTTAACGATATTGAGCACATGATTCCAGAGTTTCTTCCTGAACTTGGCTTATCTCCAAATATTGAAACTTGTTCCTTTCTGCTGAATTGGATATTTGAAGTGGTTGGGGTGAAACGGGGGGGACAAAAGTATTCATTGTAGCAGTGAGAAAGCAGAACTTAATGAGAATGACAAAACCGGACCCACAGGTAGCTAAAGAAGGCTGTACTGGAGCTCGATTACTCGGTGGTCTCGTACATCAAAATGCAAATTATTATTAATTCGCACCTGCCTGTGAAATTCTTGACCTTCTTATAATGCAAGTTAATCTGTACCCCTTTTTCCTCATTTAAATGCTACTCTTGATGTTTAAACCCCCCCCCCCTACATTTTGGCTTCCTCAAAACTGCTCCGTTAAATTGCCTCCTGTTAGTGTTTCGCTGCATTCCAACGTAATGTCGTGCTGTCGAAAGTATTCTTGACACTACTTGGTGTCGCCACCATCTTGACCTGCCAGCAGTCTCTAGGTGACGTTCTGCTTGTCATCTCCCGTTGGTTCTGTTTCCAGGGCATCCTGCTGCAGCTGTTCGGCGGGACGCGGAAGGACTTCAGCCAGACGGGCCGCGGAGGCTTCCGGGCCGAGATCAACATCCTCCTGTGCGGCGACCCCGGCACCAGCAAGTCGCAGCTGCTCCAGTACGTGCATAACATGGTGCCACGCGGCCAGTACACGTCGGGCAAGGGCTCGAGTGCCGTCGGCCTCACCGCCTACGTTATGAAGGACCCCGAGACCCGGCAGCTGGTCCTGCAGACTGGCGCGCTCGTGCTCAGTGACAACGGCATCTGCTGTATCGACGAGTTTGACAAGATGAGCGACAGCACCCGCTCCGTGCTGCACGAGGTTATGGAGCAACAAACCCTGTCCATCGCCAAGGTAGGCCGGTGTCTGGGGGCATGGCAGGGGTTGCATCACAGCTGCAGCCCCCCGGGGAAAATGTGACCTTTGTCAACTTCTAACAAATGCATTTTGGCTCTTCAGGCAGGAATCATTTGTCAGCTGAATGCCCGGACGTCCATCTTGGCTGCAGCTAATCCGGTGGAGTCTCAGTGGAATCCCAAAAAGACCACAATCGAAAACATCCAGCTCCCCCACACCCTGCTGTCCAGGTCAGTGTCTCCTGCCAGCACCTTCTGCATACTTCTTACCCCGGCTTGCATACTTTCTGCTGCCATGCTGATCTTTAAAAGTGCTCCTCTAAACCTGCTCAGTGCATCATGTGTTGGCCAAATGATGCTTTATGAACCAATTGCTGTATTTTCTGACACCACTAGATGGTGCCCTCTGTTCAAAAAAGGGCTCAATCCATGCACTAAAGCAAACCAAGAGTGCCCTCTAGTGGGGTCACAAAATACAGAAGATGGTTCATGGAGCGTCATTTAGCCGTCACTGCCATGTGCTCCTCTCACAGGTTCGACCTGATCTTCCTGATGCTGGATCCTCAGGACGAGGCCTACGACCGGCGCCTGGCCCACCACTTGGTGTCCCTGTATTACCAGAGCGAGGAGCAGCTGGAGGAGGAGTTCCTGGATATGGCTGTGCTGAAGGACTACATTGCTTATGCTCGCACTTACATCAGCCCCCGTTTGAGCGAGGAGGCCAGCCAGGCACTTATTGAGGTGTTACACGCTAACTTCTCGGTCTATACTCATGTGGAGGTGGTATGTGGTTCTGCAGGATGGGACCCAGTGTCTGTGGTCTGTAGATGGCTGGTTCAAGTCCCAGCCTCGGCAGACTGATATCACCGTTGGGCCCTTGAGCAAGACCCTTGACCTCCGATTGCTCCAGGGACACACTGACACAGTACCCCTACCCCAAACCATGTTCTCACCTGTATATGTCTGTCTCAGAGAGCGTATGATGGGATAGGTGATAACTACACAATTTCCCCATAGACAGTGTTAGGGAAGTTACTCACAGAAGTAATCCATTACAGACAGAGGTGGAAAGTTTGGGTTCGGAAAGCACAAATCCAGACCGAGGATTTGCTTCGGCCAACCAGTTGAATAGTGATTGACTGTGATTGTGACTGGTCTGGATTTGTGCTTTCCGGACCTGAACTTTCCACCTCAGTTGGCTTCTGATGAGCCACACCTGCTCCTGGTATTTACCTGAGAACAGGTGTGGCTCATCAGAAGCCGGGAAGGATAGAAAACCGACTGGATAGTAGCTCTCCAGGACCGGAGTTGGAGACCCCTGCTCTAAACGATGGCAATTTCAGGTCCAGAAAGTAAAAATCCAGACCAAGATTTTGTTTCAACCAACCAGTTGAGTACTCTGTGACTGTGACTCTTTATGCTCAACTGGTTGGTTGAAAGTAAATCATGGCCTGGATTTTTACTTTCTGGACCTGAAATTGGCATCTCTGGCCCCTGATTAGCGTATATTGCAGCATACGAGTATCAGTTGATCGGTCGATGCATTGAAGTTCCTCTTGCTGTTACAGGCCTATGTGGACATGAGGAAGATCGGCAGTGGGCGTGGCATGGTGTCCGCCTACCCCCGGCAGCTCGAGTCCCTCATTAGGCTGGCCGAGGCTCACGCCAAGGTGCGCTTCTCTGAGAAAGTGGAAAACATTGACGTGGAGGAGGCCAAGAGGCTGCACCGGGAAGCCCTGAAGCAGTCCGCCACCGATCCCCGCACCGGCTTCGTGGACATAGCAATCCTGACCACAGGTATGCCGACAGCAGGCTGCTGTGAGTCTGTCAGGGGCGGGGAACCTGTTCCATGGAGGGCCGGTGTAGGTTTTTGGGAAGACCTCGCAATCAGCCAATAATAAAACTCCAGTCCTGGGGACCCACGGTGATTGGCTGATTGAGAGGTTATCCCAAAAACCCGCACCGGCTCTCCATGGACCAGTTTCCCCACCCCTGGTCTATGTGCACCAACTAGTGCAGCGTTATCCCGATTTGGTCCTCGGGGACCCACAGACAGTCCATGTTTTTGCTACCCTATCGAGAACTGGGAGGGAGCAGAAATGTGGACTGTCTGGCAGGGAGCTCAGAGGGAGCAAAAACATGGACCGGCTGTGGGTCCCTGGGGGACCGGATTGAGAAACGGTGTACTATAGTGATGGTTAGGGTCTGCACTGCACCACACCAGAATGTTTACAGTGCCAGCTGTATTTACTCATTAGAATAAATTATTTGTACAGATAGATATGAGGTGGTTTGTTGATTATATTATAATAGTTGAAGTGAACTGCAGGCCCTTGTGGGAGTTTCCGTAAAGCTGTCGTAGACACGTCCTCCTTCAGCAGACCAGACCAACTATAAATCCATCATTGACCCTTGGTTGAGGTACTCTAAGTGCCCCTGCTTTTGCCACCTGTCCCCCCTGCCAGGAATGAGTGCCACGGCGCGTAAACGCAAAGAGGAGCTGGCACTGGCCCTGAAGAAGCTCATCCAGTCCAAGGGCAAAACCCCCGCCATGAAGTACCAGCAGCTGTTCGATGACATCCGGGGCCAATCGGATGTGGTACGTGTCAGCGCTGCACTGCCACCCGCTGTATTTATGAGGGAATTGCGTTCAGAAAGGCTAATCGTGGGAATCGCCGTCATGACTGTTTGTTTGATTTTACAAAAGCCTCAGTCTCTCTTCTTGATTACGTGCCAATATGGTGGAAGGAAGACTGACTCAGGAGATGGATGTCCAGATAAAGAGCAAAAACCTCAGTTGTGTGGAAGCGCTCCACGTTTAGAATGAATGAAAATGCAGTCGTCTGTCAGTGTTGCAAAGCAGAACTTAAATATTTATCACCACAACACGACAGCAATGCAGATGCACCTTGAAAGGAGACAGTCAGGTTTGATGGACTCGCCCAAAAATGCTAAGTTAGCTATGAATAACTAAGCTATATGTTGACTTGTCATTACTTTGCTATAAATCATTTTGCGTAATTTACTCTGTACAATCTCACGATAATCGCCACTAAAGCTAAGGCTAGCCCAGTTGCTTAGCTGTTTCATCTTGCATAATACGGCATATAATAACTATGTTCCTGTTCCTGTTCCTTTCTACTCAGGCCATAACGAAGGACATGTTCGACGAGGCCCTCCGTGCCCTGACCGACGAGGACTACCTGACTGTGACTGGGAAGACTGTCCGCCTGCTCTAATTCATTGAAGATGAATCCTGCAGTTGCAGTTCTTGCTCATTGTATCTCCTGCTTTGTGTCACTGCTTTTTATTCCCTATGTTATTTGCTAAACATAGTATGAGATTTGTGCTTTCGATTGGAAATGTATGTGTTGTGTGATAAAGGTCTGGGGTCACTCTTGTCAAATGGAAGTGTCTTGCCCGTTTTGTTCTTTTGTCCATAGTACAGGTAGATCCATACCTGGCATTTGCACCTTGCTGCAGTTTTCATTCATAAACTACAGATGATTGATTTGTGCTTGTGATACAAATGTTGCCAGTTCAAATCCCATGTCTGGTAGTGTGATGTCACTGCTGAGCCCCAGAGCAAGGCTCTGAAACCCCCAACTGCTCCAGTGGGCTGTCCAGCTTTAACAAAAATGTACGTAGCCGTGGATAAAAACGTGCTAACGTTTATTTGTAGCAGAACATGCTTCTCGGATCAAACTACTTATAAACCTATGAACCATGTGGTGTACGGATATGGTGCAAATGCGAATGGCTGCTGAGCACATTGCGGGATCTCCGTACCCCATGAAGAGTAACTCGATTGATGGCAGTCCCTTTCTGTGCTGTGTAATAGAATGTTGAGTCAAGTCCTTTCTTGTATGAAAGTGGAATGCAATACTGTCTGAATGACAATGTTGTTCTGCCAGTATTGCGGTTTGAATTAATAATTGGGGAGTGTTATTGCCATTGTGGGGCATTTGAAAAGGTAAATAAAGCTATTTATTAATGGGCATCAAATTGTCAGCTGCTCGGCCAATCGGATGTTTGGGGTAGGATGTGGCCATAGGATAGCGAGCGCCCTCTTTGGAATGCCAGTCCAGCATTGGCGCTGCTCTGGGTGTGATTTTCTACTCGGGGGGTGTGATTCTGCAGCTGCGTGTCAATCCATGTTCTGGATATATGCAAAAAAGGAAGGATTACAAAAATGGCATATGCAAATGTTTACAGAGAGGAGTTCCAACGGTCCTGGCCTGGGGTCGTCGCGGGCTGAGGTTTTAGTGTTTGTTGATTTATTTATTTTTTCCCCCCCCTCCGGTTATCCTAATTTATCTGACCAAATGCAAGACAAAGTTTAAAAATTAAGTGAATGTTGCAGTCAACTTCATGAAATCTTGATTTTTGAAATATATAACCTTACCACCTAATACGGCTGCTCCAGATTCCTCAGTGCAAGTTGTTCAGAGTTTACAAAAGCTTTACAAAGTAATATAACAATGGATGGTAAGAAAATCACTGTAGAAAACCCAGACAGTAACATACGTCATCAATTAAAATGCCTCCAGATTCTGTCCTGCATTGCAAACCAAGTCAAATCACACGCAATCACACCTCATGGATAAAGGTCAGGTGTAACTAGTGGTGATTATCGTTGTGCTTTGGTCACCTACAAGGACAAAACAAGCATAAAAAATGACATGACTTATTAAATAATCCGAATCAGAAAACCATTATTCCAGAGGAAATTGTTACACACAAGTACACAAAAAGACAAATAGACATACAGTACCACATACAACAATCATATAACACATACAAATGGTAATGGGTAAATATGACAATTAGTACAACAAATATTACAGAGATAAATCTGGAAATCTGGAAAGAACATGCTAACTCTACACTCACAGAGCAGTGCTGGGATTCAAACTTCTAACCCAGTGTGTGAGTTCTATGGGAGGTATTTTCTGCAAAAAATAAAATGAAAATGAAAATGATAAAAAGAAAATACAATCTCCACTTTGCCATTTAGTTTCCATAGTCTGTGCGCAAAAATCCTGCAAAAATGAAAAAGAAATCAAAATAACACCATTTGCATTTTCATTTTCCACTCAGGCACGAGTAATTTGTGCAAAAATTAAGTATAAAATTAAAAGAACACTTTGTCTTTTCATTATCTCTTTTGCATTTTCATTTTCAATATACTCGCGGTATTTTAGTGTCATAATTAAAATGAAATCGCTAATCGGTAAAAGAAAGAGCAATATCGACTTTGCATTTGCTTTATCTTCACAGCATGCACATTAACTGCTAAAATGAAAATGAAAATGAAATCTTTTCATCATATTTACTTTTCTGAGGCTTATCGGTACATCTATGACAATATTAAAAAGAAAACTCAAAATGGATAAACCGAAATCAAAGTGCCCGTTTGGATTTTCATTTTCAGCACAAACAGCACTGAGGCTGTAAAAATGAAAAGACAAACACAAATGAGTTACAGCGCCATCTACTGCACTTTTCGTTTTCCATTTAGCATTTTCGTTTCCTACTTTTCATTTTCGTTTTCAAGTTCACATCATGCAAATATATGCTAATAAGGCGGGTGGGTCGATGGGCGTGTCTACGACTACAAACCAGTAAGGGTTCAGTCCCAAAAAGGCAGCTGGCAGGAGAAAGTGACGTCACAGGCACCCGTCAAGGCAGGTAGCGGCAGCTGCCACTTCTTAGCGGCAGCTGCCACTCCGTTACAGGCACCCGTCAAGGCAGGTAGCGGCAGCTGCCACTCCGTCACAGGCACCCGTCAAGGCAGGTAGCGGCAGCTGCCACTAAGGAGCTTGGCAGCTGCCAGTTCTTAGTGGCAGCTGCCAGTTCTTAGTGGCAGCTGCCAGTTCTTAGTGGCAGCTGCCAGTTCTGTCCGTCGCTAGTGGCGCTTAACAGTGGCAGGTCCCGTTCGAATACAGTGCCTGCCGGGGTACAGAGACAGCCACCGCCACTCGTGGAAGTAAACCCGAGATGCTGTGCACGGCTACGATAAACTGGAATACGGAAATAAATTGAGGACTTGTTTAATCTTTGTATGACTACGAATTATATTATTGTTGCTGACTCTACATCTCTTTAAGATAGTATTTGAGAAAGCAATGATTGTACTGTCGCTAGTGGCGCTAAACAGTGACAGGAGCCGTTCGGGAACAGTGCCTGCCGGTAGTGGCAGGTCTAGTGGCAGCTCTAGTGGCAGGTGCCGTTCAGATACAGTAGAGAGGTACCTACCCGCCACTCCTGGAAGTAGCTTAAACCAGAGATTCTGTACATCGGCTAAATGATCAAAAGCAATGATTGTGCTGTCGCTAGTGGCGCTAAACAGTGACAGGAGCCGTTCGGGAACAGTGCCTGCCGGTAGTGGCAGGTCTAGTGGCAGGTGCCGTTCAGATACAGCAGAGAGGCACCTACCCGCCACTCCTGGAAGTAGCTTAAACCAGAGATTCTGTACATCGGCTAAATGATCAACTGCAATAGTTCGGTAAAGTTGGGACGATATTGGCAGATTCGAACTTCGCGGCTCAATAAATCTTAAACAAAACGTTCTTACAACACAATATACGGGTCTATTTAACAGTGGTAAGGTAGACAATGAGCTACAACTGGATTTTCGTCCAAACAATATGTATTTACAGAAATACGGATAACATTGCTCCCTATGAGCAGTCCGCTGTCTGAGGAGAGCTTAGGTACCGTCTACAAAGTGCAAATCGACAAAGATTACAAAGATTAAACAAGTCCTCAATTTATTTCCGTATTCCAGTTTATCGTAGCCGTGCACAGCATCTCGGGTTTACTTCCACGAGCGGCGGTGGCTGTCTCTGTACCCCGGCAGGCACTGTATTCGAACGGGACCTGCCACTGTTAAGCGCCACTAGCGACGGACAGAAGTGGCAGCTGCCACTAAGAACTGGCAGCTGCCACTAAGAACTGGCAGCTGCCACTAAGAACTGGCAGCTGCCACTAAGAACTGGCAGCTGCCACTAAGAACTGGCAGCTGCCACTAAGAACTGGCAGCTGCCAAGCTCCTTAGTGGCAGCTGCCGCTACCTGCCTTGACGGGTGCCTGTGACGGAGTGGCAGCTGCCGCTACCTGCCTTGACGGGTGCCTGTGACGGAGTGGCAGCTGCCGCTACCTGCCTTGACGGGTGCCTGTAACGGAGTGGCAGCTGCCGCTAAGAAGTGGCAGCTGCCGCTACCTGCCTTGACGGGTGCCTGTGACGTCACTTTCTCCTGCCAGCTGCCTTTTTGGGACTGAACCCTTACTGGTTTGTAGTCGTAGACACGCCCATCGACCCACCCGCCTTATTAGCATATATTTGCATGATGTGAACTTGAAAACGAAAATGAAAAGTAGGAAACGAAAATGCTAAATGGAAAACGAAAAGTCAAAGTGCAGTAGATGGCGCTGTAACTCATTTGTGTTTGTCTTTTCATTTTTACAGCCTCAGTGCTGTTTGTGCTGAAAATGAAAATCCAAACGGGCACTTTGATTTCGGTTTATCCATTTTGAGTTTTCTTTTTAATATTGTCATAGATGTACCGATAAGCCTCAGAAAAGTAAATATGATGAAAAGATTTCATTTTCATTTTCATTTTAGCAGTTAATGTGCATGCTGTGAAGATAAAGCAAATGCAAAGTCGATATTGCTCTTTCTTTTACCGATTAGCGATTTCATTTTAATTATGACACTAAAATACCGCGAGTATATTGAAAATGAAAATGCAAAAGAGATAATGAAAAGACAAAGTGTTCTTTTAATTTTATACTTAATTTTTGCACAAATTACTCGTGCCTGAGTGGAAAATGAAAATGCAAATGGTGTTATTTTGATTTCTTTTTCATTTTTGCAGGATTTTTGCGCACAGACTATGGAAACTAAATGGCAAAGTGGAGATTGTATTTTCTTTTTATCATTTTCATTTTCATTTTATTTTTTGCAGAAAATACCTCCCATATGAGTTCTAGTAATCATTATAATAAATATTCAACCAGTTAGAAGAATTTTAAATAACTTAAGATTAGACCATTAAAATATATGATATATATCATAAACTTTATCGATTCAAGGGGGATATTCTTCACTCAATCAAATAATAATAATAATATAAACAAATTTTACAGAGTACTTGACGAAAACGTTTTAAAACGCTTAATTTCTCATTCCGCCTTAATGTTCTATAACACCTACTTATGCATTCACTATATAATCACTTTTTATTACGTCTACACTGGCCTAAGCGGCACGCGAAGGAACTCCGTCCCAAACCCTTTCCACGATGCCGCCTGTGACGCGTTAGTCACATGACCGCCAGGCCCTACGCGGTTACGTAGCGCATCCCGCTCGTTCCACTCCGCTGCTTGTGTTGCGGCGAAGACGCGCTAGTCATGTGACCGGCGTGTCAGAACTCCGTTTGGTTCTGGATTCGGCTGGACAAGATGGCGGCCTCCTCAGGTCTGTCTAACAATCAGTGAGACAAATAATCTCCTTTAATGCTGTTTGGGCGTGCCACAGTCATAAGAACGAATGCGCTGGCTTGTATATTTAGCTTAAGCGAGTAGGAACTTGGCTACTGTCTGGCAGTCAAATACATCCACCGCTTCTTAGCTAGTTGCCGAACAGGAGGAAGGTCTTCTGTGCTTCTTCACTTATTAATTATGCTGTGAATGTTGCTGATCGGAATCCGACAGTTATTATTTAGAGGGCAACTTTGGGTGCGAGCGGGCCAAACGTAGGCGTGCGGATGCGAGCAGCGTTGCGGCCGTGAGTTAAACTGCGTCGACACCTCGTTATTGAGGACTTTACATGTTAAATTTGAAGAAGACGGCGTGCACACGGCAGCACGAGTCGCGCCGCAGAGCTCCTCTCTTCAGTCAGGAAGTGCCCGAGTTCCGACTCTCGTACCTTTAATTTCTGTCGCAAATGTCGCCGACCTCTATTTTTAACGATTGAAAAGCGGGCACATCTTTACAGGCTCGGTGACTAGTTATAATGGCACCCCATAAAGAGTGTTTTTCGTGATTACTCCATTGTGAGGTCGCTGGCTTGCTAAGCTAACAGTCGCGAGCCGTTTCCGCAGAACGTTACGCCGCTCGCGCTTAGGCCTCGCCGACATTAAACATGCGTACTGCAGGCTCGCGAAAAAAACGATATTTTTATTATGCGCCTCGGTCGAATTGGTGACAGTTGACGCAGAAAAGTTTTAATGCGTGTTTTTTTTTTAAGCTGGTTGGATGGCTAGCTGCGCAGAAACGTGCTTTGTTCTAGCTGGCCTTCCATACTGCTGGGTGTGCCTTGGTAGCGCACATTGGATAACCCTAAATACCGAGGTGGGGGAGATACCGATCGCATTTCTTTGAGCTGCTGCGTATTCCTTAAAAAAGCAGGAAGAAAAAAAGACAAGTAATGCAAACCCTCTGCTTTCGACAAAATCGTCCATGTCGAGTAAACGGGGTGTCAGATTTGTTTGTTTCATACACGATGGAGTAACTTGCCATAGAGGCCACATTTAACTATATTAAGCAACGACATTTAAACTCCGGTCCTGGGGTCCCTCTGGCTGTGCCGATCCTCATTAGGTTGCTCCGGCGGAAGCCATCACAATTTCTGTAATCTTATAAATCCAAGAAGTTGATAGGATTGTTTTTTGCTAGTAACTCTACTTGTTCCTCTTATGATTGCTGTAACTGATAAACTTTAGCTAGATTGTATAACTATGCTTCTATAAGTTCTCTTGAACAATTGGTGATTAATAACAGTAATCCGTTTTGGTCTTGTCCTTGTATTGCTCTTCTGATGTATGCACCAATCAACTGAAAGCAACTTATTATTCAAAAACAACACAAATGCGGCAATGCAATTTAAAACATTTTTAGGTTGCAGCTATTATTAGATGCCATATATAGGTTGCCAGGACTCAGGTTGAGAACTGACCTGAATCACCCCATCAGTTTGCCTTTCTCGTCACTGTTTGGAAGACAGATCTGTCCATTGACTTTGTAACTGGTTAACAATGATGCTTTTGTGATAATTTATTTTGTTCTCTGGAGTTCCAGATTGCTTGATTACATACTGTAATTAAAATAAGATGGCTAATAATTAGTTCATAAGACTCATTTGAAAAGGGGGGGGGGGGTTTAAAATACGCTTACTTAGTTTGCCTTGTGTTTGATATTTATATTTTCCCAGTGCTGTTCAACAAAACTATTTGACGGTGTTTCATTTTTGAACAGCTGTAATAATAATATTCATTCAATAAACTTTGAGGCTATTGAACGATGGGTACAACAGAGTAAATGGTTTTCAAATGTTCCAAGTAACATACTTTGGTTAAATCTGTGATGTGTGGTGTGATCTTGCTCTGGATTTTGTACCAAAGACATCAGACAGCTTGGAACTTTTTCTCAAGATTTGGTTTTGATTTTCCTCATTCAAGGAAAATATTTGTACGGGAATGCATTGCTGCACCTTTCAAGCAAGCTTGAAACCATTTACTCCTGATATAATGGGCAACCTGTCTGATGTGTCACTACATTGGTAGATGGTTAGGTTTAGTTTTTAACTAAACATAAAAAAATGCTTGTAGTTTGGTTTTAATCATATGCACGCATACTTTGTATTTGAACTTCGTAATATGATTGTTATAGCCAGTTGTCACAGTATCATTTATTCTACTGGCAAATAGTGACATTGATGTAATTCGTTATGGTAGTGATTTTTGCTGAGTTGTAGTCAGCAGTGACAAATGTCAGTGCTTGTACTCAAGAAAACTCATATCAAGGCAATGAAAGGATGTCATTTGGACATTTTACTGTGGATAAGCTGTGAAAAATATTAGAGAAACAAGATTATTTTAGCAATTCAATTAAATATAGTCTTATTAGTATGTTTTGGCCATCAACCGCATAATAAGTGAATGGAAGAGGATTATATAAAGTCTTGGGCACAGTTGTGGATGGCTGCCTAATGTATGAAGTAATTCACTGCTCTTTCAAATCTTGGTGGCACTGCAATACCAGTGATCTCATCAGTATAATCAATGGTTGTGCAGTTTTGCTTCAGATATATAAGCATTTGCTAGTTGGTCAGTATAGCTTGATTTTAATTGTCTTTTTCTGCCTCAGCTTCTTTTTTTTCCTTTGACCCAAAGTAGATGTCTTGGAGATATATTATTGTGTGTAGCTAGATACTGGATCATTTTTGAAATTGGATACATTAGGTAGCAATTGCTTTTGAATGGGAACATTATCATTCACAGTTTATTGGAGATTGTACCATGTGCTTTGTTGAACTGTTCATCTTAGTTGAAACATTTACTTTACAGGATTAAGTACAGCATAAAAGTTGCCCCATAGCTAGAAATGTTACAGTAGAACATACAGCCAGTTGGTTTTCTGTGTAATTCATGCATGTTAGGTATTTACATTTGGGAAGTGGTGAAAGATTTGCCTCATTTTTCTTGTGATCATTTCTTGCCTTTTGCCTTGTCTTTCAAATATTTTGGATGAACGCAGATGTTTCCACATGCAGCTTAATCCCGTGATGTATTTTATTTGTCATTTGTAGAAGGTGAGTTAGCATAGCTTTTGCAGGAATCGCTAATTTCCTGCAGCAATCTGTGCATTCCATTGCTGGCTGTGCCCACACCCTCCCCCACCCCCCATGCAGGGCCTGAATAGGGGTTGTTTTTTGTCCTAAAGTTGTAAATGAACAATGGGATGCTCATCTTTTATGGTACGTGCACATTTGTTTGTCATTACAAATACAAAAAGTTATGTTGAGAAATGCATTTTCAACCATTTTAAGATGCTTTCTGCAGTTCTGCAGTGTTATAAAAAGACACCATTTCCCTTGTAAATTGCCTAATTGTAAGCATAGTTGCAAGCACTGTTTTGCAGTCATTGAGAAGGTGCAATGTAGGGGGGGGGGGAAACATCCCTGTGCTAAATGCATATTTTCATGACATTGTTGAATGTCAACTCGTGTTTATCTAGAATAATGTATACATTGTTTTTTTTATTATTATTTAATCCTGTTGACTGTTTGCTTTGATTTGTTTATTATTGCAGGAGTCAAAGTTCCCCGCAATTTTCGTTTGCTGGAAGAGCTTGAAGAAGGCCAGAAGGGAGTAGGTGATGGAACGGTCAGTTGGGGCCTGGAGGACGACGAAGACATGACTCTCACAAGATGGACAGGCATGATCATTGGACCTGCGCGGGTGAGCTTGCAGCCAACGCAGCTTCCTCTAGTCGACCATAAGCTCTTCGTATTATGCATTCAAAGAGCTCCTTCTTCGTCTGTTAGCTGATCGGTATTATAACATTATTCAGAGTCCCATAAATAACGGCTGATGAAAAAATTTCAACAAAACAAAATAAACTAGATTAGATTAGATTAGACTTTATTAATCCCACAATGGGGAAATTCTTTGAGAAAACAGCAGCAATAATGAAAAAAGACAGTACAAAAAAAGGACAGGATCCATAGGATCAGCAAAAAAATAACAATACAGATAATAAAAACAATAGAAAACAATTTCTAAAACTGTTAAAAATATATAAGTAAAAATGTAAGAAAAAAAGAAACATTTACACAATGCTAGGTATATGAATAGCAACTTTAAACTACCATTTAAAGTTGTTAAATCTGATTCCTGTCTCCATGTAAACATTTATTGACTGAACTTAGTTCTAGCTCTGAGCCAGAGATGCTGATATGGCAATAAACTTTAGCTACCTACCTACCTAGCTCAGGGGCCGGTGCATGTATTAATGTACCTGCCATTCAACAACAGTAGCAAAGGGTAGTGTTGGTAAGTGGTGAACATCCAAAATTGCTGCTTAAAATTTAAAGGGTGGGGGTACTATAGAGTTATAAGGTCCTGAAATTGGATGGTTTTGCTGCATTGGCCATTAAATAATTGCAGTTATACGCGTCTGGCACCCTTTTAAGAATGTGATGCATCTCATAAATAAAACGGAGGTGGCTTTTTGAATAAAGGTAACTTTATGAAGTGACAATTCATTATGATTTTGTCTGCCCTCCCATCCTATTACTTGATTTAATATAGCTTGACTGTACTTGAGTTTGGTTACGCTTTGAATAAGCCTCCCTTTAATTTCCTTCTCGCATGTCTAAAGATGTCATAAGTGATGTAGCTGCAGAGCATGAGATTGCCGCAGAGTTTAATTTTTGCAGCAGCACTGAATGCTTTGCTTGAGGTTGGCAGTATTGATGACAGCTAATTTTGGCCTCTTTAGAATTATTTAAAGAATATCATGAATACATTTCTATATAAGTATGTCTAGATCTGCTCATTTTGGCTTCAGGCTTACTTCATTACTCTGCTTTTCATATCTTCCTGGAATGAGAACCAACTGCTTCTGTGGTAAAACTCCGGAAGTATACAAATCTGTAGACCTTTTTATAGAAGGGAAGGACAGACGTACCATTTCTCTATTATTATTATTATTATTATTTTTTCTCTGGTGTAAATAGATAAGCCATTTTCAGTACATTTTGTGGTTGGACCTTAACACATCGGAATGGTATGCTTCCTAAATCACTCCCATAGATTGGTGTAAAGTGAACATTACTTGGCTGTAAGATGTAGACGATTTCTCGGTCTTCTAAGGGTAGCTTAGGTCTTATCAGTTACCTGGCGTCTGATGATGAAGTGCTTGGTGGGATCATTTTGCAAAGTTTGCCGAGCAGCGACTCGAGGATTAAATAACGCAGTCCTGTGTGTTTCTTTTCTAGACTAACTATGAAAACCGAATATACAGCCTCAAAGTAGAATGTGGACCTAAATACCCAGAAGTACCACCGTCTGTTAGATTTGTAACGAAAATTAGTATGAATGGCATAAATAATTCCAACGGAACGGTAAGTTGAAGTTATGTATTTTTGGGGGCTCATGTTCTTAGTTTGCATGCTTGTATTATTCATAATACAATTCTTTGTTTTTGAACACTGAAATTGCATTTTATAGACTTAAATTGGTGTTAGTTTATTGCTGTGTTATAACTGCCATTGTTATTATATTATCTTAGTTGTCACGGAGTTTAAGGCAGTTGTTCAAAGCAGGATCCTATATATGTGTTTAAGTGGTTGTGTAGCAGTGTAGATTGTATTTGCATTCCCTTGCTTTTCCTGATGGCATGAATTATGCTGCATTGAGCCACTGCCATCCATCCAGGTCAAAGTTGCTGAGTGTTATAGATCTGACCCCGGCCCAGTCTGTTGCTCTCTGTGTAGGTCAGCACTTTTACTAGCTGAACCAGTTCTATGTAATGTTCCATCTGCATCTTTACAATCCTTTCCCTTTCAAAGGTGTCCTTGGCTAATGGAAGATGCCGGAATTGTGGCATTTGGAATTAGCATCCGTTCTTGCTGATTAATCAGTTTTTGTCCTTGCAGGTGGATGCACGTAGCATACCAATTCTAGCAAAATGGCAAAATTCTTATAGCATTAAAGTTGTTCTTCAAGAGCTGCGGCGTCTAATGATGTCCAAAGAGAATATGAAGCTTCCACAACCACCAGAAGGACAGACCTACAGCAATTAATTCTAATAGATCCTTTTGACCCTCTGTCTTAAATCTCCTCTTAAATGTCTTGTAAATTTTCACAATGCTCACCAACCACGCAAAGGATTTCATCTTAAGGTCAGGATTGGGACATTTTTGTTCATTAAATCAAAACATCCAATAAAATTTCCTGTTCTTTGTGGCAGTTGAAAGATTGAAACGAGAACCGCTCCGAGTAATTTTGTTCTTATTCAAGGCACTCAGAATATGAACGTGGAAACTTAAGACGGCTTTCTGCTTAGAGAAAAGCATGACCCACACGGTCGTTGCTGCAAACCTAAACGTATGTTAAGATGACTGGTCACCATAAAACATAGAATGTGTATATAGAGGCATGCTTTAAATGACATTAATAATGAGCTGCATATTAAGTTGTATGTTAGTGAAACCTAGCGGTACACTAAACTATGTTGCAGAATCTGTTCATAAGTATTAAAGTGTGGCGGTAGACTACTAGTAGTATCACAGAGTGTTAAGGGTTGTTTTCCATATCTGTATTTATGACACAATACCAGCTGATTTCTGTTAAGCAGCTCTGTGTATGTACCAGTAATTGCAGATTTGTCTTTGTTCTAAACAACATGCATTTAACTTTAGTGAAAATAAGACAATAGGTGTATGGAAATGTCATTTTCTGAGATTAAAATCGGTCTGCAATTTAAATATGGACTTTCTTTTTTCCTTGGCAAACTATGTATGCCCTCATGGTACATTCTTCCATATACAAAAATGATTGGTAATGTTTTATTGCAGTGCATGTGGGAAGGAATAAGCCTCTAATCACAAAGGGACTCATGATGACCGGCTGCCAGTTTAGTTTTCGCTGTATGCTTCTGGTTGGTTTGGTGTTTGTTTGCTTTTGTTTTAAACACGAGCTGGCCAGATCCGCACATGTCCCAGTCTGATGATGTCTATTTCTGAGCCACGTGCTTTTCTCTATAAACCATGCATTGGCCTTAAACATCTAGTGGTTGAATCCAGGGAGCTTAGCCTTTTCAAAATGCCTGCCAAGCATCTACATATGGATGATTGTTTTAATACAGTTTTTTTTTTTTGGTCCAGTTATACTGTTGAGAAACTCAGTTTTGTTACATGTATGGTGTCTCCCCTGATGCAGAACGTAGGTTAAAGTATGACCTGTCGGAGGCTTAAAAATCGGCCACTTAAAATGCTCTTTGTTGAGTGGAATTGACAATATTGCTTTAAATGACTTTGTAAACCTACATCCTTTGGGTTTCCAAGATGTTTGTTTTTCTGTACTTTTCTTTTGTTTGTTTGTTTTTATTTTTTCTGGTTAAGCTTTAACCGTTAAGGTGCCAAGACAGACACAGTGGGCACAAATGTTGGAAAGAAGGTGAGCGATTCTTGTACCTGCAACGATTAGCTGTTAATAAAGATTCTCTGTACCTTACGATACGGTGGACCAGAATCCACTGGGTTGGAGTGTTTGATTAATAAAGCTTCAAGTCAAACTGATGCATTGCTGTGGAGGTCCATTGAGCTGTGATTTGGGAGGTGTGTCATGTGATGCAAAGCCCACTGGCCTTTTATTCCCCGTAAGCTTTGAACCACCTTAAACTTGCCAGACCGGATTGTTAATCTATAAACTTCTCTCCAAGCTTCAGTGAAGCTATTTATGAATTCATGCCACTTCGCAAGTGGCTTCCAGTGAATTGTTTTGATGGCGACCAGGTGCATGTAACATGATTTGGACGACAGGTGGCCTATTCCCGTTACTCCTTCCTGTACGCTTGCCGTTGTCATTACATGAGCCGTGCGGTAGCATCACCTATTGAATCCCAGCTGACCGCTCTATGTAAAGCTGACTCTTCTTATGTGATACCTTGTTGAAGTACATCTATCTGGATTTGTCTTCTCGGGGGGGGAGGATTCACAAGATTACTGCATATAAATGCATCAATTAAACAGTGAAATTCAACTCAAATCGTGTAAAAGATGCAGAATATGTTTTCAGAATCTAATGCTAGTATGTTACTTGTCAGTCCAGACCGACTTCCCTTAATTTAAGGCCGCAATTCCCAATCTGGTCCTTGGGGACTGGATCTTGGAGGGAGCAAAAACATGAACCGGCTGTGGGTCCCTCAGGACCGGATTGGGAAACACTGTTGTCCTGAGTTCTCTTAGAGCAACATGCCTTGTGACTTCAGTAGTCTGTATTGGTCGATAGTATTTTGATTAAAAACAGAAACGTTGGGGGTTTTCGGGATGAACGTGATAATGTAAGACTTCTCATGATGAATTTGCAAGCTCGATTTCATTATTTGATTACTTTTGTCTTAAGTATGACTGAAAGCTGTGGATTATGTTTTGTCCATCTAGTTATGGGGGCAGTGAGTTGAAAGGCCTTTTATGCAGGCATTCTGTGGACTGGATTAGACTGATTTGTGGATGCCTCAGCATTTTGCGAATTTTGAGGATAGTTGGAAGGAAGCAGAACTTGGGGCTTCACAGCTGTGAAGTTTGTCGTATTAAGCTTATTAAAGTAGAAGAACATAAAATGAACATTTTCATATGGTTAGTCATATTAAGGCCTATTGCAGTGCCATTATGTGCCAGATGGAAGCTTGTTATTGGTTTAGCTTGATTCAGCACAATAACCTTGAAGTTATGAGAGTGTTTCAGCCCCACGCCTGTAGGTGCCTTTCAATCGCTTTATATTTCTACAGAGTTGTGTAGCTTGTGCATCTCCACAGGGCCCCATTTTTTCTGACTTGTCTCGACTGTTTGTCAGACCTTGATGAAGCATTTTGGTTTGCCGCTGGATAGGCCTTGTGACAGCTAGTACATATTCACCTATTCTTTGCCAGGAAATCGGGCACGAGGCGAAACGCAGACACGATGGCAATTTAGTACAGCGCACTGGGACTGGCACCTGTGCACGTTGAGGGAAATTTAGAAAGAGCAGTTCACCTAAACGCATGCTTTTGAACTGGGGGAGGAAAGTAGAGGACACGCGGTGGACCATGTAAGCTCAAATAATTCAAAATGTGCTTTGAAATACTGTTTCGCACACGAACACATTATTAGCATGTCCTTACCTTCTTCATGCTCATCCATTTTAACTGTGCTATTAATGTGTACCGCTTTACATTTTTGAAAGCATCAATATGGGTGCCTACCTGGCTGATTGGCCCACTGTTACTTACTGGTGAAGATCCACCTGCATGTGCTAAATATCACCCTCCTTTAGCTGTTAAACACATTCTGCTATATCTGCCTTAGGCAGACTTCCTGTTTTACTGACCCGTTAGAAGATGTTTCAGAGAAGTTTAGCCTGAAGCTTTTTTTTTTTAGATCAAATGCTAATCTTAAGCTTCTTAACTCCTTGTAACATAGTGATTTATGAAGCTTCCACCTTTTCCTTTCTTCAGTGTTTTAACACCAATTCCCATTCACCATAAATATAGCCGTAGTTGTTGGCATGGCATTAAGCATCAGTGTCACTAACTAATGCAGCAATATGACCAGCCTTGTTTCCATGAATAGAAGCAGCAGATGTTCATTCCTACATTAGATTTGCACGGCGACTAGACTTTCAGTAAAATGAAATGTCTCCTAGTCCCTTCAGCCGCTGAGTTTTTTTTTTCTTTTTTTTTGTTCAGGAAAAACAAAAGCCTCCCTTTCATACAATGCAGGGTCCTTTGTATATATATAATTGACCCGTCACTGGAAAAGTAAGGAAGGGAAATGTGGTATGGGTGCCCAGATACCATCAGTGGAAGATTCTTGATTAAGAGATGACACTGGCCATTTGGCTCCAGTGCTTAGAGGAGGCTTTGATTTTCCATTTTTCAAACTTCCATAACAGTTTATGCAGTGTCAGGTCACTGTAACATTTGACTGTAATTTTTTTTAACTGTAATAATGGGGCAGTGTGTGGCTCAGTGGGACAAGCTTCTGTACCCATGATCAGAAGGTCACCGGTTCGAGCCCAGCCTCAGCAGAATAGTCACCTCTGTGGGTCCCAGAGCGACGCTTCTAACTCACAAGCTCCTGATGGCTACTGTTTACTATCAAGCTTGCTCTCATCTGTGTCATGGAGAGCAAGTGTAGATAACAACTGTGACCATTAATATGTTAACAGAATGTATCGTGTTTAAATGTACGCTCACGAGGCACCTTTGTTAGGGACGTTGACCAAGGTCCCAGCAGCTCTAAGAAGTAGGAACCATTACTTTTACTCAGGACTCCAGGCTTCCTGTCCACTGTAATAAATCATGCAAGGCACTGGGACTCAATTCAGAAAAGAAAACGGCTGAATACTTAGCCGCTCCATGGGACCATAAAGCTCTCCTTTAGCTTAGTTTGATTTCTAGAATTTACTACAAGTATCTCCGAAAGCAAATGCAGAAACATCCTTTCTGTTTTCCCACTCTAAGCACAGACTGCTGGGTGCTTTGAGGGCTTCATAAAAACCGTCTGGCTGGACCTGCACAGAAGAGTGTTTTGCGAGTAGAAGATGATGCACCTCCATGCACTGTTGCACTCAGAACCTTGGGTCTTCACCCACAGCTGTATGACATGTTCTTGTAGACATGGGTGATGAGGCCTTCAGCTCCTTTGAGTACCCTAAGACAGCCTCTACTATTGAGTTACCACACTAATGTTACCAATTTTAGAAGTGCACGCTAGCAGGAAATGCACCCATTTTTACACTCTCATGGAGCTTTGAGCCTACCCAAGCCACCCACATGGGGGGGACGTACTCTCAGTGAGATTGCTCTTTAGATAATCCATCCACCTTCCAGCCATTTCACCTGTACATTTTCACAGGGATTGACATTGCACCCTTGCCCCGTGTGTGGAGTCGGCATGGTTTCACTATGCCACATGGGTTTAGGTTAGGCTAACTGGCACCTGTAAATAGCCTGTAGCGTATGAGTGTGTCTGCTCTGTGATGGACTTGCATTCCATTCCAATTGTACCCATAGATTTCAGGTCCAGGATTAACGATTGGAAAATGGATGGGATTACGTTGGAGTTTTGAAGTTTAACCACTAGGTGCCACTATTGCTCTCTGCTTTGTAGCATGTTGTACTTTATCCATTTAAAGAGAAAAGGAATCTTGCTTTTGTTGCCGGTTCTTACAATTCCGTATGCTGTCTAAAGGTCTCATTTCTTGATGTGACATGAAAAGTTTGTTACATAAATAAATAAAAGAACAGCTATCTAGGGATTTTTGGTGATGCAATCAATAAGAAAAACTACTAATTATTATAGCATCAGCGGTTATACATCATTCTGAGGAATGTAAATGTATGTGTATGTGTCTTAGCAAATAAATAATGTAAATAAATCTGACACAAATGTTATCGGCACGATGTTTTGGAGTTGCTGAAATATGGATGAATGTTGTGGATGAGTCCGAACGGTGCGGCAGCAATGGGTATGTGGACAGGAACCCAGATACAAGGTGAAATGAACACCCTCCAGAATGAAACAAACAGCCACACCTGCAGTTCTGTTTGCCGCCACTGTGGGGCGTTAGCAAGCCAGAGTGGAAATTGCCACGCGTCTCCCAAGGACATTCTCCCTGCCTGTTGTTTTCGTTCCAGGCTATGTGATGTTACTGCCACATAGTCCCGTTCATCCCAGAAAATCCCCCCTCCCAGTAACAGGGGGCTGAGTGCAATAGTCATATCAACAACTGACTTCCTACTGACTGGGTGTCTTTCAATTCTGCGGGTGAAACTGCAGTTAATAAGCAGTATAAATGGTGTGATTTATACCTCATGTTCATTATTCTGTGGTATGAACAAAATCAAGACCAGCCGGAATCATTTACCATTTAGGCAAGATATAAAATAGATTATACATACACGTACCCCTACTATACATATACTCTTGGGATACATTATTTGGCACCCCTACTATACATACACTCTTGGGATACATTATTTGGTACCCCTACTATACGTACACTCTTGGGATACATTATTTGGTACACCTACTATACATATACTCTTGGGATACATTATTTGGTACCCCTACTATACATATACTCTTGGGATACATTATTTGGTACCCCTACTATACATATACTCTTGGGATACATTATTTGGTACCCCTACTATACATACACTCTTGGGATACATTATTTGGTACCCCTACTATACATACACTCTTGGGATACATTATTTGGTACCCCTACTATACATACACTCTTGGGATACATTATTTGGTACCCCTACTATACATATACTCGTGGGATACATTATTTGGTATCCCTACTATACATACACTCTTGGGATACATTATTTGGTATCGCTACTATACATATACTCTTGGGATACATTATTTGGTACCCCTACTATACATACACTCTTGGGATACATTATTTGGTACCCCTACTATACATACACTCTTGGGATACATTATTTGGTACCCCTACTATACATACACTCTTTGGATACATTATTTGGTACCCCTACTATACATATACTCTTGGGATACATTATTTGGTATCCCTACTATACATATACTCTTGGGATAAATTATTTGGTATCCCTACTATACATACACTCTTGGGATACATTATTTGGTACCCCTACTATACATACACTCTTGGGATACATTATTTGGTACCCCTACTATACATATACTCTTGGGATACATTATTTGGTACCCCTACTATACATACACTCTTGGGATACTCAGGGTTTGATGAGTTGTGCGTTCAGAGTTGACTTTCTTGCATGGAACTGTTCTTTTTGCACTTGTGGGCTTCCTGATCGTTTTAACGAGTCTGGCCATTCTCATCTGACCTCCCTCATTAACTAGATGTTTTTGGCAACAGAAACGCCGCTGACTGGATGTTTTTCATTTATTGCACCATTTTCTGTAAACACTGGAGAATGTAGTATGTAAAAATCCCACGAGGCTTGTCTGTTTCTGAGATGCTGTAACCACTGCGTCTGGCACCAACCATCACACCACGTTTAAAATGACTTAGATCACATGTTTTAGCCGGTCTAACTCTTGGCCACACAGTAAGTCAGCTTTTCGACTGTGTCTGCATGCTGTATGTATTTAGTTGCAGCCACATGATTGGCTGTTCGAAGGAGCGGTCTGTCTGTGTTAATGAGCAGGTGTACCTAATAAAGTGGCCACAAGAGTGTAGGTTTGCAGAGGATCGCCGACTTTATTTTGTGTCGATGATAAATGGCAGCAGGGAACCAGTTGCGTTACTCTGCATTAGATGCAGCTCGCTCCCAGTTGTTGGAAGAGGTACGTATGGGTTTGCTGCTGTCAGTCTCTTTCTTGGAACCCCTGTTCGCATTCCGGTTCTGTGCTCTTGCATTAATGAAGGAGCACGTCTTCATATTTCTCAACCACGCACACTTATCAGTATGAGCTCTGCATCCCGGTCAGCAAACCAGAAGGCTCGCTCTGTGTGGAGGCCAGTAGGCCTTCATTTAAAGTGGTTAAGATTAACAGTCTTATTTTTATAGACCTGTTAATGTAAGGACTGAAAATCCCAAACGGTTCAAGGTTATGGGCTATGAATTAACGAGCGTTACAGAGCCCAGTGCCTGTCGTGCTTCTGGTCCTGCGTTGCCTTGACTTCAATACTTGCATGTCTAGTGTAGATAACACAGGAGAATTCCGTGTGTTTCCATGCTTGAAAATGTGACTGCTCTATTAGACGTTTTATGATGTATTTACTGGGATGCATGGATGGATGGATGGATGGACAGACTGACTTCATCCCATGGGGAAATTCAGTTAAACAAATGAAACAAAATAGCTGTAAGCTCAGTCGTACAGTTTCTAGATTTCTCCATATGGGGCTGAGAATTTACGTAAAAATCCATTTGTAAAAACACAGGACCCTGTTTGTGCTGTGAACTGTCTCAGTTTCGTACATTATTTCCATTATTGTATTGGTATTCTAAGTATTATTTTTGCATACATTTCAGTTATCCCTCTCTAATAATTGGTCAGAGATTCCTACATGCTGGGTGCAGACCAGTATCCATACTGGTCTTCTAACTGTTAACAAGGCAAACTTCTATATTAATACTCTGCTCAGCAGTGGTCCTGAAACCCATCTGGACCCACATAAAGAGCCACTATGGTATCTTACCCATATTATTGGGTGGGGATAGTTATCAGTGGGGTAGGAATCTGTGCTATACCCAGAAGGTTGCTGGTTTGAATCCGCTGGCTGGCAAAGTATTCATATCACCGTTTCAGCCCTAGCTGCTTTAGTGGAACTGGATGCTGGCTCTTGGGCCCCAAACGTTCCTCACTTGTACACTGCCAATGACAAAAACATCTGCTAATTAAATGTAGATGTATTTCATTGTTTAAATATGTCAGACTCCTGTGGCAGAAGTCTGTGTGTTGCAGACGCATGTGTTTAACCGGTGGCATATTGGTAAGAACGGAGAGACACGATCTGTAATCCAGTGAGGTTTTGTTCACCTGATTTTTCACCATGTTTTCCAGGTAAAAGTAAAGAGCTGCCTCACAGTGACAGTGCTAAACATGTTCTGACTCCTGTAACAACAGCGACAGTCATTGGCTGCGTCCAAGTCCAATCTCCTTTCTCGAAATGCATTATGTAGATGGCTCAGGACTTGGTTGACTCTGTTGCTGAGGAAGTATAAGCATCCTTTCTTCCAAAAAGACCTTTATGAATGCTTACTTTGCCTGAGCCCATCCATGCCCTCCCCCAGTGTGGTTCAGCTCTGCCTGTCCCCCCATGTTCTCTGCACTGAGGGGGGAAAAAAATGTAGTGACTTCAATACTCCTATTGTTTCTGGATTTGGACTGGATATGTGTTGTTAAAGTTGTATTTAATGGCTTTCAGAAGCTGCTATTTTGTGCACTGAGAATGAAACCATTGTATCTTGGACTGCGAGTTGCCATGCGGTAATAAAGCAATGTGCCGAGAGTCGATCTCACCGTCAACAAAAGGGATTTTTACTAATCTACTCTGCATGTCTGAACAATTAAGGAGGGCATAGCTTAAACCAAACAACTGACAGCCGACAGCTGGGAACAGTTAAATCAATGTAGCAGAAGCAAGCGATTTCACAATAATGTCCTGAAACAGAGAGTTAAACAGAGAGCACATGAGCACTGCTGTGCCTGCAAAGGATGCAAGAATGAGCAAAAGATGTGGTCTCTGTTATCAAGCGGCATGCTTCCGGGTCGGATGTGACCCGGCCAAAATAAACACTGTTCCTCTAAGCGGAGCCAGTGTCTTGGTGACTGATATGTAAAGAAGTGAAGGGATTTCAATATGCGTAACCGAAAACAATAACTGTTAAAGTGTTTAATTTCGTGTTATGTTGGAAATGTGACTTTGGTTAGGGGTCATCATCCACTGGTTGGAAAAGTTAAAAGATAATCAGCCGAATGGCGGTTTGGTGCATAAATGCAGTTTTCGCAGTGTGAAATTTCCACATACATGCACTCTGGTGATTCTGCCGTTCGATACTAAATTTAATGAGATTTTTAGAGGGATGTTAAATATAAGTAGAGTCTGTAGACTAATTAACTAAAACAGAAATACAGAGGACAACAGCTGTAAAACTATAATAATTAATATAAGCAAAATTTGAATATTTTTATTGGAAATTCTAAAAAGGTAATAAAGACAGTAAGCAAAGTTATTATTCAAGCAAGGTGATCATATAATTTATCAATGATTTGTCACAGTTATAATCTAGTAAAGTTAATGTAGGTATTGATTTAAAAAAACTTGTGCTGCAGAACTTGTAAAGTCCACAGAAATGGGGAGGGAATCTCCAGTGCAGTGCTGATAACTGCATTATGACCGAGCTTCCCTGGGGGGGCATGGCGGAAGTGAGGCCAGCAGATAGGGATATAGGGAGCAGCTTTTCACATGTAATCCTGGGATATTTCACCTCCAGTGTTGATGCAAACAGGGAATCGATGGGTGTATGTAGACATACATAAGACATAGACATACAGTACTGTGCAACATAAAATCATGTTTAAATTATCTTTATGTTGGTGTAAAACGATGATATTTTGCCTGTCAGAGTGTGTTAGCTTAGCCGTTTCGAAACCTCTGCTAAAATCACACCATTATTTCCGGCAACCTTCCAATATGCCCACGTATTTTTTTTTTTAACTAATTAAGTTAATTAATAAAGTGAGCCGGTGGTGAAATTTTATAAACACACGGAACGCCTGAGGTGCCCCCAAGGAGAGGTTTGGGAACTGAAGCGCTGTTCATCTGCTCATCCAGCAAGACAGCAGTGACTTTTTCAAGAATGGAAAAAAAGTCTTGCTAGTTTTTGTTTTGTTACTCTTCATTTGCATACGTTCCAATGTTATCTTGTGTTTTTTTGTTCTGAGCAAAAGCGCACTTACAACCCAGATAAGTAGCTTGAAACATTTCTTTTGACTGCCTGAGACTTTCACACAGTACACAGTATATAACATAGAAGTGTCATAATTACAGTATACATATTCAGTAACGCTTTACATTAACTGCACCTTCATAATGCTTTTATATTGCATTCATAAAACGTTCAGTGCACCTTCATAATGTATTCATTAAGTATTCATAAAACATTCATAAACATCATGTATGTATACCTTAACATCCTAACATCCCTTAACAGCTGTAATATGCATTAATAACAAACATTATATAATAATAACAAACATTATAATTGTATAATCATGTAATGTTTGTTATTAATGTATATTAAAGCTGTTAAGGGATGTTAGGATGTTAAGGTGTACTTGCATCCTGCTTATGAATGTTCTATGAATGCATTATGAAGTTGCACTGAATGTTCTATGAATGCATTATGAAGGTGCACTGAATGTTCTATGAATGCATTATGAAGGTGCACTTAATGTAAAGCGTCACCACATATTCAATAATTAAACACTGATTGCAAATTGAAAACTTTCAAAAATGTTTTTTAATGTGTTTTTTTTTGTGGAATCGACACTAAGACTGTCAGTTGTGGCCCTTTTCTTGAACGCGTGACCTCGGAGAGGATGGCTGGACAGCAGATCCTATACAGAGGCGCCATGCACTTACAAAGCAAAAGAGCAAAAGGAAGCTTGTCAGCTCACTGTCAGATGCTGGAGGTGTTTTCCATATAATGTGGAGACGCTGTCTGTGGCACCACTGCAGAACAGTGCTGCCTTTGTGCAGTGAGAAACAAATATTCCCTTGGGGAACTGGATTTTATAGAATGCCATTGATTGCAGACTTTCCTGGTTGGGTCCATCTCGGCTGCCATGGATCAGCAGTGACCAGTGGTGATGCATGTGTCATTCTTGCAGGCTGCTCACACAACTGCATTTATGCTGCTCCTTCTGGGTGCAAAAACGCACGGAAGCAAGTTTACTAGGCACTTCCTTTATTCAGATTCTTTAGTTACTTGTCATATGCACTGATTATTAAATTTATTTGTTTTTACCCTGCTGCTTTTAAAAAAAATTGTTGATGTTACTAATTTCTCAAACATATTAATGTAACCATGAAGAGAAGGTGCTTTTGATATGTTTCCCTGATATAAATAGATATTAAAATCTATAGAATATTTTACTTGTCTTTTGCACCTTGCAAAACACGAGTGAAATAGAAGATTAATGAATATCCAAAGCTTACATACATTTTCTGTAGCTGTTCATGACCTTGTACATCTTTAAATATTATAAGGAATAAAGTGCAGTATATATAATGCTGCTTGAAATATAACAATAGATTTTTTTTTATTATGAAATGTTTGCAATGAAGCAATTGTTGGATCAGAGGAAGTAGATCCACCACAAAGAGGATTTTGCGGTACTCGCTCACAATTGCTGCTGTCATGTTTGGTGGCCCCCAGAGTATGCCCTTCAGAGACACTCCCTGAAGGGGCCGTTGGGTAATAGTGTCTTGTATACGCTTGTATATTCAGAATGCTACATGTGTTTACATTCCAGCTCACTTGCATTTTTCGCTGAAGGACCGGCGAATGCGCCCTGTGCTCTGTTTATTTCTCCCGGGCCAAGTGCTGGCGTCCCGGGACCATCTGCAGAGGAGAAGCCCCTCTTCCAAAGTCCTGGGGCTGGAGATGCAGCAGCCGCAGGGTGGTCCGTGAGGGCAGGACCTGTTTACAGAGCCTGGTGACCACCTCTTCCTGTTTCAGCACAAGGATTCACTCGTCCACAGCCGAGCGCCCGCCTGTCACCCCACAATGGTCCTGTCTGCCTTATTTATATTATTTACACTACATAATTGTGCTGGGCTTTACTATTTATATAAATAGTTTATAGATACAGATAATTCCAGAAACAGGACACAACTGGTTCTTGAATTTTCTGCTTTCACGCAAAAAAAAAAAAAATCTATCCAGAATCTCTGAGCCATAAACTTTGAAGTTGCAACCTTTACAACTTATTAAATTGGCCATATTTTTCTGCGAGTAAAGCCCTCAGACCATGGGCGTAATTAGGTTCGATGGTTTCGGGGCTATCTCCTATAGCTATAGCCCCCAGAATTTCACCCTCAATGCCAATCTTCCTTCAAAATAATAAAAAAGTCACACCCCAGGTAAACTTGATTTAGTCCCTGATTTTTTTTTTTCCAATAACTAGATATGTCCCTGGCCTGCACTGTAATGTATCCCGGCAAGAGGAATTAGAATTTCAATAAACTCAGTAGTCACTTCATTATGTATGACTAGCTAATGCCAGATAGGAGCCGTATTTGCCTCAGAACCTACAAGGACTGGTGAGTCGTGTGGCTGGTGATGCCATCCTGCACCCCGGTGTTCTTCTGAGCCGTTAACTTTGCACTTGTGGCCTTCATGTTGGCTTTTATGACTTTGGCCACTTTCCTCCAGCCTCTCTCATTAACAAGGTGTTTTTGGCTGCAGAGCTGCCGCTGTCTGGATGCGTTTTGTTTATTGTGCCGTTCTCTCTAAACTCTAGACACTGCAGCGTGTGAGAATCCCAGGAGGGTGACTGCGCCGGAACCGTCACATCTGGTACCAACAAACACACTGCATTTAAAATCACCTCTAAGCCACACAGTAACTGAAATTGTCCCGAGCGGGATAAGAAGCTGGATGATGGAGTGACGTATGGAAATCTGCAATGTATCACACATTATTAGCCATGACTATGAAGGCTGTCTATACTATTTGTAACAAATTTAATGATGATACTATATTAACCCCTATGGGGAAATTCTCTGTGCACCGAACCCATCCTCCGACTAAGACACACATGAGCGCAAGCTTAGGAATCAGTCACTTATGGGGCCCATGGAGCTGGGGGCTAAGGGCCTTGCTCAAGGGCCCCCGGACATGTGAGTATTCTGCCAAGGCCGGGCATGAACTGGTAACCAACCGACTTTTGGCTCACGGGCATAGAACCTTAGCCCACTGCCCCATGCAATCATTATCATTATCGACACATAATTTGCTTCTTAATTTGAAGAAATTCACATGCAATGGACTGCAAAGCAGAGTTATCTGACTGTCTGATCATAGTCATGTTTCCAATCAAGTGCACATTATGATCCTTTATTTTTAATTTTTATAAATGATCAACTAAGCTACCAATAATCAGTGATAGTACGGTGAGGGACCAGGGGACACTGGGCATTTTAATGCAACGTTCTGTCTACTGGAAATGAGAGTAACAGCTTTCATTTGCTTGGCACCTAAAGATGCGTGTCAGAGTGAAACTGGAAAAGTGCTACTTCACAAACTGAGACGCAGAGCAGCGCTAATGCACCGTTAAAAATGCAGTCCAACACTGTCAGTCTTGATATTGTTTTATTACAGTGTAAATAGCATCCTTTGTAAGTGTTTATCCACCACATAATCTGTGGATACTTAATGGGATTAGAATGTGAAAACAATGCAGTGATTCACTTATTGGATGGTTTTAAACAACCCAACACACATTTATGCTGTTGTCTGTTCTTTCAAAACGATTCCTGTCAAAATATTGCAATTTGTTAGATTCCCACGATGTAGTGGGCTGGTGAGCATGAGAGGGCTGTATCAATCACCTAAATGGTGGACTTGTGAACATTCTGGCGCAAATTAATCATTCGTATGTCTGAACATCACATGGATTTTGGCTTGCTCTGCTTGTTTAAACAAGGCAGTGGTCCGAACTATGGTGTATGGCCTTAATGTGACTGGAATTTTAGTTCTCTTTATCTTGTTTAAATGTGGATTGTGTTTTATTTATCTTTGCGATGCAGTTGAATATTGAGATCAGTGATTAGGCCACATAATGGGTGGTAACTATGCTGCAGTGGAAGAACCCCAGCCCCCCCCCCCACCACCACAAGACAACATGTTTATTATTATTGTTTTTGCAACATGCAACAGCATACGTGTCAGCCGTGCAAGCAGCGGCTCTCCACACCACTACAGCGTCAACAAACAGCGTGGAGAGTAAACAGATTCTGCGTCTCTCCCGAGTTTCTTTAGCATAAATACAACAGTCCAGCGAGTCGGACAATCTCAGCCACATACGGGGATAGATTTCCGCACAAGGTCTCCCCGTCTATATTGCAGAAAATACATTGGATTGTATTAAAATATGAGAGCGAATCTCAGGGGTGTATGAAGCAGGTCAACACTGTGTCAGTCATCAGGCATGTGAGGGGCAGAGAACTCTCCAGAAACGGAGGGTTATTGACCTTCATAACTTAATCAGGAGTTGGGGAAAAAAGTCATGAAAATGAAATTTATTCTATTCTACAGAAACAAGGGCCGTTAAAGTTGGTATTACTTCACTGACACGGGAAAATGTTGGCAAGAAAAAGCAAGGATGCAAAATATCTGGAGGAAGTAACATGCGGGTGTCTTCGCAATGTTTTCAAAACCACTATTAAATGTTACCCCCCTCTCACGAAAATGCAAAGGTTGGAAGAAGAAAAACATATTTTGAGGACAATGCACTAAACGTTGATTTGAATTCACTGAGCAGAATTTGTATTACGATTGTAGCTGTGTTTTATGGTCTTAAAAAACAAAATTGCCTTCTGTATTTGTACAATGGTTTCCTAAGAGTGATCCTTATGTCAAATGGAGCCTCCTCTTTCCGTGAATCATAGCTCTGGGGCTTATTGCGCCATTGCTTTGCACCCGTGATTCCTGGAATCATGAAACCCAGCAAGTAAGAAAACAACAGAAATGCTACATTAGCCACGAAGATAGACGGGTAAGTTTCAAGCCAGCATCTGTAGACCATGAGCAATGGTTATATTCTTTAATGATAATTTAGTAATGGAAGATTACATATGTCCCTTAATGGGGCTTATGAGGTGGGAATTAACCAAATATAAATGACATATCAGCATGAATACTTCACTGGTTGGAAAGGTTATTTCATAACACTTAACTTAAGGCCATGTTTTTAGTCATTTATAAATACATTCATAACAAATAATAATGCATTCATAAAGCATAATAACCATGGCTATGAATATTCATCAAACAGCATAACACATTATAGCCATGTTTATTATGCATTATGAATGCTCTATGAAGCTCTCATCTATAATGCAATATAGATACCTTTAAGGATTAAGGATGCTTTGTACTGCATTATAAAGGTGTCCACCATGCGTCATAGATGAGAGCTTCATAGAGCTATAATGTGTTATGCCTTTTGATAAATATTTATAGCCATGTTTATAATGCTGTATGAATGCATTATGTTTCATTATGAATGTGTTTATAAATCACTAAAAACATGGGGCTTAAGCAAAGTGTTACCTGTCATTTTTGTATGTGATCTATGGCACCTTCTTCGTTGAATTTTGCTAGCTGAGGAAATGAGCCTTAAAGGTACGGTAGTGACTGTCTCAGGTCGCTTTCACGGCCTCTGTCCCCGCTTCCCCTCTCTTTTCTGTGCTGCAATTTTTTCTGTCCACCGGTGCAGTAGAATATTGCGTAATCTTCACCTTTTCAGCAGCTGCAGGTGGCCCGATCTATTGGCAATTTCAGCCGCATCAGCGACGGGTGACGGCTCAGGATCGCTCGCTACTGTCATCTGCAATTAAACATTGCGCGTTATATTACTTGTAACTGCATTCGTCATTTGTAATCCGTAGCTGTTCCCCAGGAGTGCCGGTCAATCTTATATTTAACAGAATCCGGAATCATTTTCCCAAGTTTGTAATTCATTTCGTTTCTGAGCTACTTCAATGGTCATTAATATATCTTACAATAGGAAGTTTCAGAAATAACACAGCAAAGAAAATCCAGTCCAAAGTTGTAGTCTTCTGTATGTAACACGTCAAAGGCAGGGCCGACAGACTACTTATCCCTGCTGTTTGAAATATGTTGGGGCTTTTATTTTATTTAGGGAAGAGGATGGAAGCTGCTTGACCACACAGGCTGTGCGGAGACATACAGATTCTGGGAGTATTAGCAGGTGGTTGCTGTATGCAGGCTAATGATCAGATCTCACACTCTTTCCGGAACGGAGTTACTTTACGGGACAGTCTGCATCAACAAAGCACCTCTGCTCATCGAAGGCCTGGCTCCGTTCCGGCAGCTGCCGCCAGGTGTTAAACGGGTCCTCATTCGCTAGACCTTCTCATCCTTTCTGGAGGCTCTTACTCATTTGTATACAGAGAAGCCCGGTGCTGCATTTCCTTTTGATGTCATGCTCTTTCTTCTTCTCCCTCCTCGGCTACGCGCTGCTTAGTTTGTCATCACTTAGTTAGTTTGTGTTGGTGGCTAGAGGCATAAAATTTAGTGTGTTAGTAATGGAGGAACGATGACTCTACTAATTCAATAGAAAATGTATGAAGTAGATTAGGTGCATTTTTAGTCGATATTAGTTGAGTTAGATGTTTTTCATCTGTTCCAGTGATTTGATCAAATCGCCAGGCTATGTTTTAGGTCAAAATAACATTTGGAAAGGCTCTCCAAACTATCACCACTGTGTTTACTCTGACATGTCTGCTAACTGGTGGTCAGTTGATCTTTAGAGCATCAGCAAGCTGCAGTCTTGGGCGGTTTTTGAATGTGCAAATCTTTGTGGTTAGACCATTGGGTCTGAACATCTCTGAAACCGCAAGGCTTGTTGGGTGCTCACAGGTCGATGGCGGTGAGAGTTTCCTGGATTAGGCCGCTGACTCCCTGTGATGGTGCACTGGATGAGCAGTTAAGGCAGATGAATGGATGGCTGCGTGTATGATGGATAGACACATAATATTATATATATTGCTATCATTATTCAATAACTGTTTGCTAGTTTTATTTCTCTGTCCTTGGCTACAGCTGCAATATTTACATCTCTGCTAAAGCACAGCTTTGTACCCAATACATTAGGTACAAATCGAAGAAGTGGTGTAGATTGCAGTCAATTTTTGAATACTGCTGGAGCATCTGGTGCCTTTAAATGCATTACACTGTCAGAAAAAAACAGTGCCAGTTTCTACCTTTGCTCGTCATTGGGTTGTACCCTCAAGGGTCTGCCAATTTTACCATAGCCGCAGGTAAAATGTACCTGTTGAGGTACAGAAATGGACTATGAGGAACATCCCCAGGATACGAACAACATTAATGTCCCCCGATTGGTACAAAAATGTTCCTCTTAGTCCATTTCTGTACCCTTACCTACAGTAGATACAGCTAAAGGAACGAGTGCAGACCCTTGAGGGTACAACCCCTGGGACAAGCAAAGGTACAAATTGGTGCCCCTTTTCTGACAGTGTATATGCGGTTGTTTGGCTGTCTTGGTGGACGCTCTATAATGATCCTCGCGTCTGGTGCCAGGGTGTGAGAACTAGAACGGCAGCTTTCTGTAATCCGCTGTGATACCGACAGCGGAAAACTATAATTATATAATTATGATCCTTCCTAGTGATTCTGTACAAGGCACAAGTCTGGAGAGAACAAGGAAGCAGGGTGAGCGTAGAGAGAAAATTCAGATGAGAGCCTACACACCGTAACCGATCAGAACCGTGTTAGCTTCAAAGCTCTGCTAGAAGTGCAACTCAGTACTGGAAGCCTGGAAACAGGAACCTGCTGTCCATGCAGTTGAGTGCATGTTATCAGAGGAATACCACAGCAATCTTTTGAATCTTCATTAGACCGAAGAGGAATATTTTGCCAGGTAATATAAAACTGGCTGGTATAGCCGCAGTAGTGAATCGTTACACTTTGAGGGGACATGAATAATGTAGCAGTACATGCTTACTTAATGCATAAATTAACCAGTAACTGAGTGTTTGTTAAGTACTGATCCCATGTTCATTCATCATTAATCAATCATGTATTTCATGAGAAAACCAGTATTAGTTCATGAATTGTTCTTGAGTAGCAAATGAGTTCATTTTTGCACCAAGTGAAATTTTGCCATTATTAACTAATTAGTTAACTGTTAACTAAGTGTCCGAATTAAATAATGAAATCATTATTGATTAGTGATGAACAAGCATGGTATCAGTATTAACTAACACTTAGTTACTGGTTAATTAATGCATTAAGTAAACATGTACTACTTCTCCATGTCCCCTCAAGTAAAGTTTGACCGTGAATCAAAAAGACTTGACATAAGACAAAATGTAGCATTAGCAAACCATGAAGGAGACGTTCATGAGTGAATGTCTTTTGTTTTGATTGCATGTCACTGGGAAATAAAATTAAATGCAAGAACAAGTCATATGATTGGATAAATATTTTATTTTTTTGGGCATTTATGGTCCGTTTTCCTTAAGTTCTATATTTTTGGCTGTTTTGATACATTCCGATTAGATGCTAGTTGTACCATTAGCCATCAGCCTTTGTTGTGTGTGACGTTATCTGCAGTGCCAGTTAATCCAGTTAATAAACTCTCGTCTGGCTGGACCCCCTGTACCCTCATGTCATGCTGTTTAATAATGTGCCTGCCCACTATGTTCCCATCTTCGCTTGGCACCCTATGCTGATCATTCCGTTTTGGCCTGCCGCACCTAAGGCTCATTTCAAGACCCTCCTTCGGACCGACAGAACCATAAAAAACATTCTGACTCCATTATCTGCAGGCTTCGTCACCTCTGCCAGACGTTTCCACTCAGAAATGACTTGGCACTAAAAGTGTGCCTTTCTAGAACTTGCTGTCCATATCTCTGTCCTTCTCCGTTAATGACTCTGACATGTGGAATGAGCTCCTGAAATCCACCAGAATTGCCCAACCACTTCCCTATTGTCTCAAACTAAGTCGAAGATTTTTACCCTAATATAACAGACCATACCTCAAAATTAATACATCACTTTTCTATTTTGGTTTAACCAGTAACCCAGTATGTCCTGCGTTAATTAGCATTAATATCATCAGTGTAAGCAATGTTGTTGCTTATTTTTTTTGCACAGGATTAAAGACAATAATATGGGTAACACTTTACTTGAGAGAGCACAAGTAATACAGTATTATGCTCTTACTTATGTAATAATTAGCCACAAACAAAGTCTTAGTTACATACTGATCTCATGTTTGTTCATTATTAATGAATCATGATATGGCACTTCTTTTATCTCAATAAATTAATATGTTTGTTACTATATCTGATAATTATGTCAACCTTTGTAAACTACTGAAGGAACAATTAATGAATAAGACAAAGGAGACATTAAGCTCATGGAGGTTCATCGTTACTGAATTGCGACATCTTTTATCTTTTAAGTAGCTACTATATTCATAATTTGTACTTTGGTAGTAACTGAGTTAAATCTAAGCATGTGTGCCTCGTCAAGTAAAGCGTTACCATGATATGTGAAATATTATGTGCATATTTTAGAATTTTCTAGTATTTCCACTAGGGGACCAATAAAGCTTTATCTTATCTTATCTTATCTTATCTTATCTTATCTTATCTTATCTTATCTTATCTTATCTTATCTTATCTAGCCTTGTCTTGTGGGACAGTGTAGCTCCACTTTTGCATGGCATATCCCAGGATGCAATGCTAAATCGCTAGCTCTTGACTATCGACCTGCCCGGATGCTTTCTTTGGGCTCTTCAGGGGGCTCATCGTCGGCCTTTCCTCTGGCCCCTGGTTCTCTGCAGCGGAGAATTTCTTTGTTAAAAAAAATAGCTTGGAAATACATGGATTCATATAGAGTTCATTTAAATACCACATCCCAAGATATATTATTATTCAAAAAGTAATGTGCTGTGTGACCGCTGTATATGCTTACACAAGTAGTCCATATTGACAGTGACTTGTAATTATTTACTTTATTCATATTCAGATTGAAGTCCTTGTCAAGTCCCATGCATTGGCAAGCTCCATCTACTAATTTTATACTCTATTAGATGTTGCATTTTATAGCCGTTTGGTTTCTGTTAATAATTACGTGCACTTTCATCTCACAAAGTGGAACCATCAGAATAGGCTCAGGCTCTTCTAGCATATCCTGGTCCGGGCCTCCAGCTCGGACCCATTTCATGGAGGCTGCATAACCCACACAGTCTCATTGTTCCTTTGCCCGAAATCCACCTTTTTATGAAGATGCTTCTAAAAAAAAAACAAAAAACAAAAATGACCTCAGAAAATAAGAGTAAGCGTATGAAAGTGTCCACTAGATGGCGGTGTATTCACTTGTTCAGCAATCTCCGTTCTCGCTGACGCTCTTGGGACTCCACCTCATTACGCTGCTCTTATGCCTGAACCTAATTCATGTATATACGGTGAGTTACTTATCACTGAGTTCACATCTGAAGATAATTATTTTGTGCTTGAAAAGGAATGACACGCTCCATTGACTTTCCCAGGGAAAGGTTGGTAGCGTTACAGTCGCGAAAAGCGTGTCACCTTATTGTCAGTCATTACGCCCTACATCTACACATTTCCTGTCTTTTAAATTTCATAACCAATACAAAACCTCTTTGAGACAGTTGGAAGTAATTTATTACTGTCTAAGTCTCTCTTTTATGTCGTCTCAGTAAAAGTTAACAAGGTATCTGAAGATTAAGGCAAACCAAATTAAAGTCATAATTACACGTCTTTACAGAAATTGCATGTGAATGCTTTTTCCGACATGTGGACTATGTCGACTGCTTAAGCAGACCTTGTGCCTGAGTTGCAGTGAGAGAAGCCAGTTTCCCAACAAAGGCTTGGCCTTATGGCTGAGAATGAGCGTGATTTATGCATCCTGTTACTATAAATACAGCTATACAAGAGTCAGCCGCTATTAATTGTTTTTATATTTGATTGAATGGCATTCATGCAACTGATATACAAAATGCATGCTGTCCTAAGCTGGCCAGCCAAACCAGAACTTGCCACAGCAGTTTGACCTTAGTGTTTAAGTGTTCAAACAGAAATATCCAAGAGAAAAATGAAAACCCGGATCCCTTTGAATTTCCCTTTAAAATGCTACAGTGGGTGTTGCTTTTAGTGCTGACAAGATACCAGCAGCCCTGCCTGGGTTTAATTTCTACGCCGCCTATTTAGTCGCTGGAAATCTCATCAATCTCCAATACGTCTGACAGATGCTTGCTGATTTCCTCTGCTGCCTTCCTCTGATTTTTATTAATTTATCATAAATGTGCGCGAAGCGGCTACTTTTCCTGTCCCTTGAGCACTTCCCTACTCTGATAGTTACACAGAAATGGGGGAAAAAAAGAGACTTTTAGGAAGGACAATGCCAGACCAGAGCGAAATTGGTTGAAAGAAGGAAATGAGTAATGCAGCCTAATGAGACTGTTCTTTTTGTGGTATTTACTATAGCTCTTTATTGGAGCAAATTAATCTGCCGGCACCAAATGTAAATTACAGCCACATTTAGGGCAATCAGAGCTTATTAGTGGGACAGGAGGAGGACATGGACCGACTGAGTTTAGCCAGAGCTACAAAGTGCCTGTTTTCCTTAAATCAGACAGAGAGATCGGCACTGATAGGCCTGAAGTTATCAGGGTTCTGAAACGTGCCCCACAGAATTCGCCGATGGTCACGTCCAGTATCCATCCATCGATATAACTCCATACTCTGTTGTGATTGGTGGTTATGCAAACCCTGCTTAAGCTTGCAAAATAATTGTTTTATTGCCTATGAAGACCCGAAATACAGACCAAGCAAATGAGAACTAATTCATTCTCAATTGTGATCCTTCTCCTTCTGGCATTGGCTGATGTAAGAATGAACTGACTGTCCGCTGATGCCACAGGCTGCAGGGTGATGCACTGCTTGACCGCTTGGAACCGTTAGGGTCAAATGTCACTTTGTTTTTAACCCTGTCACTGGCCTTTGGTCTTCACGGTGCCACCTTTACTCCGTGGACTTAAAGGAACTTCAGCCATGGGCTCCACATTAAACCTATTTACAAGCACATTCCTATAATATACATAGTTTATATTATATAATTTGTATTGCTTATGTGTAGTGATCTTGCCAAAAGAATTAAGTTCTTAATAAATTTCAACATCTTGTTCCCTCTGGATTTTGCTCCCTCTGAACTGCGAACATGTCTTGTCCAACAGGCGCTAGCTGACTTAAGGCTATTGATGAGGTAATTCATTTTGTCACCAAGGCTCATCCCCACTGTGTCACCCGCAGCCTCCGATGACGAGTCTCCTACTCGGTGAGGTGATCATACTCTCTTGGAGTTGACCTGAGGCCACAGAGCTCTCCTGATCAGAAACAGAGCTCTCTCCAAGGGGTACCTAACGCACGAGAAGCCCACAAGTCTGCCACGCATGCAGGCATTGGGAAGAAGGGGAATTTAAACAAACAAACAAAAGAAAATTCTGGAAAAAATCCTAGGGCTGTTTTCTGCTTTCTTGTATCTCGTACCTGTTCCCCGTGTCTCTTCTTCAGAAATTTATTCAGAGATGTATTCTGTCCAGTGATTTATAAAAGTACACAAGTGTTCCTGTAAGATCCTTGTAGCCAAATAAATGTTAAGAGTGTGATGCTTATATATACAGCCATTCAGTCACCACAGGAGTTTAGTTCCCTTTCTTCAGAGTAGTAGTGCAATCCTCTGGTATTTCAGTCTGAGGTTTTGCAAAGTTCCTAAAGCCTGTTCTTTTAACAGCACTCCACCTGCTCCTCTAGGGAAAATTAATTAATTCCACAAAAGGTATGAATTATAACAATGACAACCAAGCAAGAGGAATCGATGCTCCTGAAATCTGTTTTCCATTTATTTCTAGTGACATTTGGTGCACAAGTAGCAGAGATTCACCACAGTCCTTTGCTGGGATTTCACTAGGGCCTTACTGGCAACTGGTGGGATTGGGAGCACCAGGCCCCGATTCCTAGCGGTGTTGACTGTGATGGAATGCGTCAGGGACACATGGTGTGAGTCTGCCGCCTGCACACTGGTGCCAGCCCTACTTAGGAAGCTCCCAGAGCTGTGACCTTTAACCCCGGGGTGAGACGCCCTTCTCAGAGTCCCGTTCCTCTGCGGAAGTCACCTCGCCTGCTCTGGGCTGCGCTTCCTGGATACCAGTGGCAACTTTATAACAACAGTTAAATGGCCAAAACCACCTGAAAAAGTCCTACTTTAGCTTTTTGCTAGCTGGAGTCATTCAGGTCTTTCCATCAGCAGTTCAGTCTCACAAATAGCGAGAGGTGATTCGGAATTCTCCTCAAAAACTGCCATAAAATAATCTGCCTGCTGGCATCAACTGAAAAATGCTAACGGTTGTTCAAATGTCGTCGACAATATATATTACCTGCTCGCTCTGAGTGAGCGAGATAAACATTACAAGCAGGGTTGTATACTCACGGGCATCTTATGGGTGTCTAGTTGTTTTGCGAGGCCCCGACAGCGTGCGTTACGTGTTTGGTTTGTAAATTTACAGTGTGGTATGGAGGTGACCTCCTTTCTCAGCGTGAGGGCGGCTGATTGGAAGCACATGGTTCCTGGGCTGATTAGAAGCGCAGGGACGGCCTGCGAGGTCTTCCTGAAGCGGCACTTACTCTGCCGGAGGGCGATTACGATGGCACTTCATCAGGTGTGCCACGGCGGGCAAAAACGGGTGAAAATAAAGTACAATAAAGGCTCAGCAGCGATCCTGGGGTGTGTTCGCGGCCCCCCCGCCTGACTCCACTGGCCTTATGTCTGATAGAGGGGGCCACACATGGAATGTGAGCGTGCACAGAAAAACATAGGGCAGAAAAACAAATAATCTCTGTGTTCACTGCGTTCTGAGTTATTCGCACAGAGCGAAAAGGCTGCAGACTTCATGTCTCTGCTCAGTGGGAACTATTAAATTACTGGTGGATGTTTTTAATTACACCACACATAAACGTTGGAACGGGGGCGCTGCAGTGCTGGGGAGGGCCCCATTTATTTTTTTTCCCCCTCGTCTTGGGGGCAGCACAGGCTGCCCTTGGAGGGCCAGTTTCAGCGGATCGGGGCTCTCTCCCCTCTCCCTCTGTGGGCTGGCGCACGGTGGGGGGGGGCGGGGGGGAGGAAATGGGTAATAAAACAGGCTGAGCAGCTCGCTGGAGCCAGGGGTTCTGGGATCCACTTAATTGCTCTTAAATGAAAAAGATTTTGGGTTCCCGTTCGCAGTATTTAAAGAAGAAAAAGTCGGATCCCAAATGTATAGCAGCCAAGCCTCAAATTTAATCCAGTGCTTGCAGTGCTAACCCCCCCATTTACCTCCCCATCTCGTCCACTGGTGCCATGAGTAATATTATTATTAATTTTGGGAGGACTCGACAAAGCGTCTTCATGTAATCAGACCCCTGATGAGTCAGACCGCTGAGTGCCACTCTCCCTCCTAACCCCCCCCCCCCCACCACCATCCTCGGAGTCCTGCTTTTCCCATCCACGCTGGGCGGGATTCCCGTCCTCCAACGGGATGCCATTCCCGGCCCATTCGTTTAAAACGCTGCCGTCGCCCTGGGAACGGTTCGTCCCTGGTGGCACTCGGCATTTTACCGCACGCTTTGACGATGCCGGGCCGGTGCCGCTCCGCTGATGGCTTCCCCTGCTGGTGTGTGTGTGTGTGTGCGTGTGCGTGTGTGTGCGTGTGTGTGCGTGTGCGTGTGTGCCTCCGCCTGTCATTTCGTAACTAAAGCACATCAAGCCGCAAAACACAGCTTTCCATTATGCCAGTCATGTCCCCGCAGCAGCCGAATAGTAGATTAGTGTCAGAGCACTCCAAATAATACCACTATGTCACTATTAAGCACTCCAGGAGCCAGAGAGCTAACATCCAAATGGTTTGGCTAAAGTCTGCGGGGTGCAGCTATGCTGACTGCCAGCCATAAAGCTTATAGCTGTGGACCCACTAAACGTTTGTGACTCTCCCACAATCCTCCTGGGTTATTCACTTGGAGTGGAATGTTAGATGCCATCGCAGAGTCGCTCTCTGGCCCCTGAAGGAAAGCCTGCTGTCTGTTTATACCCACCCCGAGACAGAAACATGACAGGGGGCCCGTCCCACCCAACACTCAGCCTCTCAGCTGTGTGAAAGACTCACTGCCGTGTTTCCTAAAGTCTGCGCAGGCAAGTTACTGACCGATTCATCTTGGAACGCCAAAGAGATAGTTTTATACTTTCCCACCATAAATGGACCAGGCAGATGAACAAAGAAATCTGGTTTGCTTCACTCCCAATAAAAAGACGTAATTTGTAGGATTACAGGGGACCTAGATATGTTTTGAATAAAAGAATTGAAACCAGAATCCTGATTCAAAAGCTGTATGTACCAAGTGCCTAATACATTTATCAAGTAAATATATTTAAATCTGATACTAATTGTCAGACAACTCCATAGAATACTATGTATTTAATATATCACTCACTAGGGGGTGCTGCAGAGTGAATCATTCGATTTAATTAACTTCGAGAGAGCTAACTCTTTACTGTGTGCCACTTCTTAATAGTTTTTAAATTGAGTTTAAATATAAGCCGTACAGTTAAAAAGCTACATAAAAGCCTTGTTAAGTACAGCTACCAGTGAGTCTGTTGGACTTGATGTGCCATTGCTTCAAAGTAATTAAAAAAGAGGTCTGAGGACTGTACATCCATCCATCCATCTTCCAACCATTTACGCTGCGTGGGGGGGGGGGGGCCCTACATGGGATGCCAGTCCAGCACAGGGCGGCAAGACTTTGTTAAGAAAAAAATCAATAAATTTATTGACATGTCTCTATATGGTAACAGCACGATACAAGGTATGGGTATTTTGCAAGTAAACTCTCTGCAAATCAATGCATTCCCAAAGCTTTACCAAAAATTTGATTCTTAGCAATACAAAGGTGTATTGCTAAGAATGTATTCTAAACTGTACAGTGTCTCCTCCATCCTACACCTAATTAGGCATTTAATACAATATGGATTTTAAAAGGTAATACGGTCTTGTGCCACATAACGATATTTCGATTCAGTGACGGACCGCATATACGACGGTGATCCTGTAAGATTATAATAATTGATAATGATAATGTTACTAAATTACTGGTTTATTTACTATTCTGTACTGTTTGTTGTTGTTTTAGAGTGTACTCTTTCTACCTATAAAAAAGTTTGCTGTAAATCTGTAGTCTGTGTTATGCATAGTGTGTAAGTACACTCCATGATGTTTACACAACAACAAGATAGGTTAATGACGCATTTCTCAGAACTCACCCCCGTTGTTAAGTGATGTACGACTGTATAAGTCAAATAAGGAACTTGGAGGTTTCACTGACAGTTGTACACTCTGAGAGAGAGTATACTATACTGGTCTATACTGGTCATTTTATACTCTGAGAGAGAGTTACGGTCTATGCTCGACATTGTATACTGTGAGAGAGAGTTATGGTCTATTCTCAACATTGTATACTCTAACAGAGAGTCATGGTCTATGCTCGACGTTGTATACTCTGAAAGAGAGTTATGGTCTATACTGGTCATTTTATACTCTGAGAGAGAGTTACGGTCTATGCTCGACATTGTATACTGTGAGAGAGAGTTACGGTCCATGCTTGACCTTGGGTACTCTGAAAGAGAGTCATAGTCCTTGCTCCACGTGTACTACGAGCGTGTCACTGTTCTTGCTCCGCGTTGAGTACTCTGAGAATGAGTCACAAGTTGTAGCTTCATGTTGTATACTCTGCGAGTCAGAGTCCTTGCTCCATGTTGTGTACTCTGAGAGTCAGAGTCCTTGCTCTATGTTGAAAGCGTCAGGGGTCTTGAGGTTCAGTCACTGAAGACCAGAAAAGGGAGTGCGATCAGTTTCAGCAAAAGCCTTGTACACATATTGACCTCATTTTACTTTCAAGTTAATATCCATGCAATCTGGAAAGAGCAATTTGGAAATGGTCTTTCCGTACATCCATCTTTATTGTTTTTTTTTAAAAAAAATACAGATTCTAGGTTAATGAATCGTAACTTCAGTTGAGTTTCGCCAATGGAACTGCTCTTGGAAACGACATCGTGCTTTCATTTAGCTCGAATTAGTGAAGAATTAGGAGTGGTTCACCCACTCATGTTCCATGGGAATTTTTGACAAATCTCCTTAAAAGCATTTCCCTATATTCCCATTGATCATCAGACATCTTGAAGCGCCCTTGTAGACAACCCCCCCCCCCCCCCCCCAAACTGATGCTATTTTAGCTGTCTTTGCAGTATCCTTCCTTTAAATTGATCATCGACTCCACATGTACTTTGGTGTGAAAGACTTGTAATTCCGACGGGTGACAGAATCTACTGTGTTTGATTTATTTACAGATTCATGGAAAAATTTTCATGCAAGTTTTTTTTTTTTTTCTTTTGGTCGGGCTTGTGAATCCACCCCTCTGCTTCCTGAATGATGTAACTCTTGTTTTATTTCATTGATGAATCCACCCCATGTAGATAGCACTTGGCTTTAATGGTTTTTATTAGTTTTACTTTTTAGACAGTATTTGGAGCATAAGAGATTTGATCAATGTAAACACTGGTTGCCCATCTATAAAGGAGAAACAGGAGACTCGGGGTCTCTCACTAACATCATCTCACATGGGATAGGTGTCCATATATCGTTCATATCCTCATGCTAAGTGATCACTCTGGACTCCGCACACGCTGGATGCATCACGTACGTTGCCCCTCCAATGAAGGTCCTGAGAAGCCCTAAGGGTGCAGATGGCACCCCTCACTTCCGGATCCTTCTGGGGTCATCGAGGGTTTCTGAAAGTCACCGCGCCTACGCCGCCGCACCCTGCGCTATAAATAACAATTGTAGCCGCGCTCCATTCACCGCCTCCCTCACGGGGGCCGGAATACGACACGCGAGGCGTCCGCGGGGGGTGTCTGTGCTTTCCTGCACCCCCCCCCCCCCCCCAGGCCGTGCAGTGGCGGCTGGACAGGCGGCGGTCCCTGCGGCGCAGCATTGCCCCTTCTGCCGGAGGCGGTATTGCGGCCGCGGCCACGGGCCGGGCAGCAGCCGGCAGGAAGCAGGACAATATGGGGAAGGAAGGGGAAGGGACCCTGGACCTTGAGCTGGAGCCTGGTGGCTGCACTGCGTAACCTTGTGTCTGCACACGCACTGCAGCATGCGGCCTCGTCAGACCTCGGGGTCACTGGCACCGACTATTTCTGGCCAGCAGAGACGAATGGAAAGACTCGGACACGAAGTCTTAATTACAAACGCTAACGCTAACGCTAACGCTAACGTAAGCCGAGCTTACTCATCAGCTTGTGCTCATATGTCTGACATCCAAGATTCCTATTGTGATTGGAAGACCCAGAATGGAGCTGTAGAGGGCAGGCATCGGCTTCTTCTCTGTGAGTGACTGATCGGCCCTCCCCTGGTGATCTCCGCAGATCCCCCCCGTAAGACTGCCTAGATCAATGATTGATTTTAATTTCCCTTTTCTGGCATCTGGAATGGAATAAAGCAGTTTGTTCAGGTGCTGAGAGACAGATTGTCTGCAACCTAATGATTCATGGAAGCCCCAATACTCGGGAACCTTGTGGCTGCCAATAATGGTAATAACTACATCTAAAAATTCTCACTTGTTGTGGGAATTTCCCAGGAACAATTCTGATGCATGAATGCATGAAGCTCGGACTAACACAACACATGCTCCAGAATAACAAAATACTTATGTGCTCTCTTGAATCACTTAATAATTCTATTGGTTCCACTGCATGCTTTAATAAATATCTGTTTTATTTCATTTAATTTTGTACACTTATGGATATTTCGAGTGTGCTGTCCAGTGTTGTCTAACATACATTACAGCTGGGGATGACATCACTGAGGATTCCTCAAACGGAGATGTAATTTCCTGTCGTACAGCAGTAGGTCAAGTTAAATCCTACCACATGTTCACAGAACATATACAGGTACTACAACCCAGAGCAGACGTCACTGTAGGGCAGGGGAGGAACTTTTGAAGTGGGGGGGGGGGCACCAGACAGTGAACATTTTGATTGACACCAGCCAACAAACATACACTGTTACTTTGCAGTTAGCCACAAATGGGATTACAGCATAAACAACAGGTAATCATGTCTACATTGTGTTGCGAGTTTATATTAACTGCGCCCCAGCATATGGCATATGTGAGGACACGATTATTCTAACAGCCATAATCTCATGTCACGTCAAACAGAGAAGAAGTGATCAGCTTTGTTCCAGTAACACAAATCAGCCTATCTGAGATAAGGGAAAAACTATGTTGACGATTGCATTCAGCGTGGAGTTGGTATCGCTTGTATTAAACTTAAATCTGCGATCTGTGAAAGAACGTTGTGATAGATCTTTGTTTTTCCCCCGGATTGCCGTTGTTTCTCTATTGCATTACTCTGCTTTAGTCCATGTGACCAAAAATGCACCCAGGACAACTTAAGGCAGCTCAGTTATCAGCTTCCTCAGGACCCAAACCCACAACGACGGAGTACAAACAGAATGCACAAAGTCAGCACTAATGTGAGTAGTTGTGTTTGAATAAAATGTTTTAGAAAGGGAAATCAGTGTTTGAGTTATTTGTCTTTGGTTAAATGGTTGGGTTACGTCGGGCTATATCCTTTGTTAAATCGGTAGAGTGGAAAAGTTTAAAGCTAGGTGTAGGTTAATAGGATGCGTGTATTTTACTATGTCTACCTGCAAACGGAGATAAAGGGAGACAGTGGGATCGCGTGTGTGTGTGTGTGAGTTTACTCCTACCTGCAACGACGACACACTGAGAGTAGTTTGTGATGGCTGACACAGTTTGACGAGTTCAGACGTTTTGATCCAACCCTATTTAGGGATGTTACTTATCATAGTTTTACATTTTTCCCTCAAAAGTTGTAGTGGAGGGGGAGATGCAGATCAGGGTACCTATATGACTGGGGGGGGGGGGGCGTGTCCCACCCACCATATGCGGCTCTGCGTCGCTGATAGTTTGAGATGCTGTAACGATGATCCACGTCATTAGCTATGCCACATCTGCACATTTATGAAATTGGTAGCGGTTCATTTTAACACATTTCTTGTGAAAATCTTTAACCTAAAACAGTCTCAAGATTAATGTGTCTTGGCATCCGGAAAAGGTGATTGCAAATTTCCAGTCTCCTTGACCCTTCGGGTTGGTACATGGGAGGATTTTCTTGAAATCCGATGGAAGTGAGTCAGGCTGTTAGACAGGCTGGAGCTGATGAGCGCTGAACCCAGACCCTGTCAATATGGCAGCAACATCAGCTTTCCCTGTGTCACGCAGCAAAGCCCAAACGTAACGCCGATTGCTTCATTTCCACTGACCTTTCACAACGATTCAGAAATACACAGCGCCCCCCCCCCCCCCAAAAAAAAAAGACCTGTAAATGATCTAAATTTTGCCCCGCAGAGTAGTTGAAATAACAATACTCACAAAAGAAAAAGCTGAGATTCTAAGCAAACTCTCCAAGTGACCACATGAAGATGTGGCTTTTCTCAACCATAAATGATGATGCGCTGGATTAAATTTAAGGCGAGGAGGGGGAGAATTAAAAAAAAGCCAATGTTCGCATATTTCCACGGCTCCTGTGGGCCCCGGCGGCGTGGTTCTGGCATGAGCTCATGCGTGTGGCTACTTTGTGCTCGCCTCAGCACAGCTCCCAGCCCACGAGCATCACCGTGAGAGTCGGCCAAACCCCCCCCCCCCCCCCGCTGGCACCGCTCTCTGGAAAGCTCCGAGGAGCCCGGCCTCCTCTCAAGTCCAGGGAGGTGCGTGAGGCGCGCGGAGGGAGCCAGCTCGGGGTGACGGTCTGCACAGTGTCGGCGTAATGCAGTCCTTGCAGTAACGGGGCCGCTAGACACGGACGGCAGCGATGACTCAGCAATAGGCTGCGTGCGGCTGAATCCTTGCAGGGATTGCAAGACCACTCAGTGGGCAACATAAGCAACTGCCTAGTGTACCATCTTCTGAGGAGGGGCAATCACTACCACCACCCCTTCCCACTCCAGTCAAGGCTGGACTTATGCATGGGCTATCCTGGGTGGTAGCCCAGGGCCCTATATTGGGCGCCATTTTTTTCTGCTTGTTCATGCTATAGGTTTGGTCCCAGCAATGACTTTAGCCTTTGGGTCTAAATTCAGCACTGGGCTCAGTAAAATAGGGGGGTGAAGTTTGCCTAGGGTGCCACATAGGCGACCTGGACACACATGGGGAAACCTACATTAGTTCATGATTTGTTCTTGAGTAGTAAATGACTTAATAAATCATTTTTGCCAGCTAGTTAGTTAACAGTTAACTAATAAAGCAACTAGTATAACTAGTATAAGTAAGCATGTAGTACTACATTATTCATGTTCCCTGAAGTAAAATGTGACCATCCAGTAAATATTTAGAGAATCTAAAGTTGAGTACGTCACGCAAATTACGCAAGCTGGTTTGTCGAGACATTGACTTTTTCACTTTTAATTTTAGTGAGACAGTGATAGTGAACAGCAGTTGAATAAAATGGAAATTAGATTTATGCTCCTAGTTCAGGGTGCAGTAGTCATGTTACACGAGCATGAACACGATGATGGTTGTCAAATACATTTCCTACGTGTGCTTCCTTGGAGCGCGTAAGTCATATTCTGTGTAAGCTCTTAAGTTTGGGTTAAATATTTGCAAACGATTGCCAAAAATCCAGTATTTACCTACTCCATTTTACGATACCCCGTAGGGCTGTACTCTTTACTTGTGAAGCTCCAAATCTTACAAATCCATATGCTCATAAAAGGGGTGCTTATTCAGAAACCCCCATTATTTGCCGTATATTCATTTATTGCTATGGCTTAAAAATAAATCTCGCGGTACCTCGCACATCTAGGCCGTATAATGTTACTGTTGAACTAGGAGGAGATTTGTTTTGATAGTTCACCTAAAAGTTTCAGTTTACTTTCACAAACACTGGACACTTCTGTCTAATAGAAATACAGACGACCAAATCTCACCAATTAAATGAAGCCAGCCAGCATAAAATCAAATACAAGAAGTCCGTCCGTCCATCCATCAATCAATCCATCCATCCATCCATCACTTTTCCAGTACATGGCTGCATGAGTCTGAATCATCTCTCAGGAAACAAGGCCACAAGGTACAGGACACTCTGGATGGGATGTCAGCCCGTTGTAGGACACACAATCACACAACGAGAGCAATGAAGAGACATCAGTTCCCACGTTTTTGGGCCGCGTGTAGAAACCCACGCAGCAGGGGGAGATCATGGAAAATCCGCACACGCAGCGCCACGGGTGGGGGCTGTGAGGCTGTCCTCCCAGCCGTCGTGGCAACCCGCCATTAAAACAAGCATGTCCCTTCAATTCGTATTCAAGATGTTGGCTGACTGGGATCACTGAGATCGATCGGAGACAATTCTGCTGCCAGGTCTTGAGGGCAAAGAAGTAACTGTCCAAGTTCACTGATAGCAGGTGATGCTCCAGGCCTCTCCGTGATCAACAGAATCAGCAAACCATGAGTACGGTGACATTTTGGTTTGGGAAGCGCTGAAGGGGTCGGAGGAATGCATCAAGCATCGTGTGTCCTGAACAAAACAAACATAAAGTCTTGTCATAGAAATGGAATCTCTCCAAAACCAGGGAAATGTGTGTGTGTCTGTGTGTCCATTCATACATTATATAGTGTGTGTGTATATATATAAATATACACCATATACATATATCATTGTCCAATTTATTGTTGGCTTTATGTCTGCGTCTGGGTGTGTGTTGAAACGCTGTATATCCCATACAGCCACAACAGCAGATAAAGACAGAAAATAAAACTTTACAGTTTATAACGTGTAGTTCTGCGTATCACCACGCAGAAACCGAACTAAATCTCAGCATGAAAGTGTTCCATGCTCGTGAACCCTGAGCACTATAAATCGCCATTAAATTCAGCTCTAATAATGCAAACATTAGGGCCGCAGGAGCCAGAAATAGCTCTTTCCTGCAAGATGTGGAATAGATTAGAGTTAGGGGTGGGGGGGGGGCTGAGGGAGATGGGGGGGGGGGGTAGGATTGCTGTGTGTGGGTAGGGGGGCTTTGTGAAAAGGAACTCATAAAAGTCACATTTGTTGGGGATGCATAAGGAAGGGAAGCCAGCTTTGGCACACGTGCCCATAGTGCTAAATTAACTGTTAACACAAATAATCAAAGTGCAGGACCCATACAGCACTGGCGCCAGCAAGGTGGGGGGGGGGGGGTGACTGGTTCACAGAGGAGGGGTGTCAGCCTAGGACAGAGCTGGGGGATTGGCCTAGGGCTGTGGGTGGGGTGGCAAATAGGACAGAGGAGGAGCGGAGGGGGGGGGGGGGTGTTGGGGTAGAGGCTGGGTGATTTGGAGGGGGGGGGTGTTTGAGAGATATGGCGGTGATGTCAGAGGGGGCGAGGACAGAGCTGGCGGTGACATGCGGGGAGGGGGTGGGGGGGGCTGGCCAGTCGTCGTGCTGGGCAGCAGGTGGAGGCTTCCCAGGGACTTTCACAGGACGGAAGTGCTTACAAAACAGGCTGACCCCCCCTCCCCTCCACACCCCCCCCCCCCCCACCAGCAGAGGGAAGCGTCTCTCTCCTGCTTCCCAGCCATTGTGTGCTCCGACTCTGCTTTTAGCCCGGGCACAGAACCCGGAATCAGAGCCCGCGGCCCGGTACCGCTCCAGGGAGCTCAGCCGGGCTGCTCGGGCCTCGGCCGCCACATCCAGGCCTGTTTGTGTTTGTGTCTGAGGGGGCGGAGCCTTGGGGGGGGAGGGGGGGGGGGTGGCAGGAGGACAATTACAGAGGGTTGGAGGGCAAACCGCGGCTGCAGCGCAGTTTCCTGTGTTGAAAATGGCCCACACTTCATTAGCTAATGGTCTGTCTAGAGCGGCTCCACAAACACAGACTGGGTGAGAGTTCAGTAATACTGTGACCCCCTTGCTGGGGTGCGAGGTCCCCCCCACATTCTCACATTACAGCACATGTGCGCTGGGTCCCTGAGCTCAAGGGCAATATTATCTACATATAACTCACTTCTGCACTCAGCCCGCCTCACGCTCCCACAGGATATGGAATCGGCATTAGCGTAAAATATACTCCTAATCCGTAATGCTGGCCTTTTTCATAAAGAGTAGGAAGTAGATTAACCTATTAAAGCTCAGGATTCCTCACTAATAAAATAAGCAATGTTTGTTTCAGTTTGTTTGCTGCAGGGTAGACAAAATATCCTGTAGACTATATAGAATATACAGAACATTTAAAGATGGCTGTTTCATTATTGTGTTTGTAGCCTAGTAGCAGGGATATAATGACTAATGGGGTATAATGGCTCTTTTTAAATGATTAATTCTTCCTACTAACTGAATCATATTTATGTCCAGTAGGGCCCCACTTGTACTGGGGGTAAACTTAATTACATGAAATGGATTAAATGTAATGAAGGGAACCTTTGCTATGAATTTCTGGAAGAGGATAACTTTTCTTGGGAAGTTCAGTCAGCCATGCTGTTGCTTAAGAACTCAGAAGTGCTTTTTCCGATGTCCTCACAGTCTCCTTCAATCTTAAATATGTGCTAATCATGTGAATTAGCATCTGTAAATTGGTGTTAGAATCAGAAGCAGATCTGGACTGCAAAGCTACTAGATGAGAACTGAAGACATGGGTGCCATGGAGCCATAATTTTGTCAGTTGGAGTTATTTCAATAGTTACAGGTGTTTGTCATGTTATTAAATTATACATAAATAACATAAGGGTGACATCCTCAGGGTTGTGGGTTTGAATCCCACCTTCACTCTGTGTGTGGGAAGTCAGCATGTTCTCCCTATGCCAGTTTACTCCACAGGCCAAAGACTTGCACTTAGACTAACTGGTGTCTCTATGTTGTCTCTACATGTGTGTGTGTGTGTCCTGCAATGGACCGGCCCCCCATCCAAGGTGTACCACTCCTGTGTAGGAAGTTTATGTTAAATAGGTGAACCTGTTAGTTACTAAGCCATCTTACTAACTTGTAGCAACTGAAACAACTTTTCTTCCTTTCATGTTTTCCTTATTAGATCGCTGTGGAAATGTTCCCAGTCATATTACCATGTTGAAATGTGCTGAAAAAATCAAAACCAATCAGCTGGAAAAGACGTCATCGTGGAAAAGAACAGCCCCTTTCAGCTTGGGAGATGCTGGTGTGTGTGACAAGGTGTTAATATGTGCTATGGGAGTCATCGCTCTGATTAGACCAAAGGCATCCATTTCAATGACAATGAGACAGTTCCCATACTGACAACATTATGGGCTGTTGGTCTAGTTTCCGGCTCTAAGACATCAGCAGGGACACCACATTGGCGTTATCTAAATGATATAATCACATGCGAACCCAAAACTGAGGAAAATGTAGAGCATCACTTAGCTCACGCGGGTGGTTGACACACATGTATGTCTCACAAAGAGTTCCGAAGTCGAAGATTGTTTTTCCGCGTGCGAACAAGTTTAATGGATTGCCGAGCGGTATTTCAGTGTGGTGGGGTTTTATGGCGGTGCGGGAAAGGAAAAAAGCAATAGTTCAAGGGACCCTTTTCCCTTGATGTACACTGTAACTTATACACTAGCATCTTTAAGCTATTTCAAATTATTTTTTCGCGTATGTGTAATAGATGTTTTTGCAAGATTGCGATCAACATCTCTTTGCCAACGGAGAACTGGCCAAAGGACTGGGGAACAGGGAAAATTTAAGCACTGGCATCAGGTTGCATTCCGCATTTTCTTGAAATGTAAAAATAGAATAATTACGGAATATGAAACAGTCACACAGAGATGGCCAATGACCTAAACTGGGTACATATCTCAGGTAGCATTTTTTTTGTTTGCTACTGAAGCTCCTCAAGAAACACTTTGTTTAAAGATAAAGTAAATGAATATTGTACCTTAAATTGTACTTTTCCCTATACAAATATAGGAGAGAAGTATTCTTCTATTGGTATACATTATTTATAGAACCAGCGAGTTGTCCTGTGTCACAATACAGTGGACGATGTACGACTATTGAAGTTATATAATGAGATGAACTTGGAAAGTGTCCACAATATGTCAAACTGGAAATTGCTTTGCTTTGAAATTAAATTAAGGAAACTGATGTGAGGCCTAAAGATAAGTTTGTCTAATTTATAGTGCTTGTGTAACAGCTTGACCTATGTTATCTAAATGCCAAATAACGCAGGACCCAGAATGGGACCTTGTGGGACTCCTTTTCTTACCCTTATCGATCCAGAAATCCAAGCACACTTGGTTCTGTTAGACAGAGAAAATCTGCCTTAACTAAGAGAGAATATGGTATTAATGAATACCAGTGCGTCGTTTCAGATTATTTAAACCTTTGTTGTTGTTTGGTGCTTGACAAAAATGCCGCAGTAGATGTTACAACATTACAACAATCCAACTAGTTGAACTGTACTCAGCATTTCATTTTCATTAAATGCCTTAGTCAAACAATAAAGTGGATACCCATCAAAAAAAACAATCAATACTTTTTGCCAGATAACACCCCTTGCAATATCTGTTACACATAGACATTGACTGTGCTTTTCTGTGTCACACTAATCTGAGCTTGGAGGACAGCCAGTCCCAGCTGCTCGCTGTGTCTCTGTCACTGTTAACTATAACAGAATATGGTGATAATCCATTCAACATATGCATCAATCACATACAGATTAAATAATCGATTTGATTCTTATAAATAAAATATTTATTTATTTGTTGTTTTAAGGGCACCAGAGGACAGCTCAGACCAATTCTAACTCTTGCTGGTGCAGAGTATAATGTAATTAATGTTACTCTTTTATCAGTCTTGGCTAGCTTTTAGGACGGTACTCCTCCAGTACGATACTTGCCAGGCAGATTACTTTCCTTGCGCACATCTAGTGACCGAGCTCCCTGCAGAGAAAAACAAGTCTAGAGAAACTGCTTATTTATATGTAGTTCAGTGCATTGAACTTATAAAAGGCATTGTGTCTTTACATATTTTGTACAATTTCTAACCCATATTTTTTTTTACAAGCATTTAAGGATTCTGCAGCTTTATTGTGCAAGTAAAACTAAATGCTTGCTTGCGTACCTCCTTGCAGACTTCAAGAACATATAATGATAAAGAAAAATAAATAAATTGCTAAAGCGACTTTGTCACGATCAGGGCTATAAAAGGCCATTAAAATACTTCTAATAATCAGTCACATTTCATCATCAATTGCATAAGTGTTTTTAAAGCCTGTGGTGCATCGCAAATCAGAATCAGATCTGGAAAACTACTCCGAAAGTAACACATGGCTGCCGGCCCGAATTCGGCGAATGAGATGCAGCCTGTTTTCCCTTTCCCTCTCATTGGACGGCAGTCAGTGTAACAGCGAGAGGCTTATCTGTGATGCGTTGCAGCCCAGTGTTGCTAAATCCCGTTTAATGATCCTCTTGGCCGCGGCCGTCGCCGGGTTTGACTGAGCTCACGGGGGAAATGGCTCGATGGAAAAAAAGAATACCGCGGGGCGACCCTGTGACGGCAGAACCGCCGCCACCGCCGTTTCCCAGGCCAGTCCAATTGCACTGCAGCCGGGTAGACTGGCGCCTCAGTCATCAAGCAGGTCAGCCACTTGCAAAACTTACTGTTTTCCTTAGAGGATGAGCTAAGCTGCCCCCTTAGCTCTAACGATTTATTTTAGGCCCTCGCATCCTGGAGCCCTTTCTTCAAATCTCAGTTTATCTTGGACATGTTGTTTCAATATGAACCAATCAGCTCTGCCCTCAGTGGAATGTCCCCAGAGACTCAGCTGGGCTTCCCAAAAGGGCCATTCAGTTCGAGGACACGTTCAACATCTGGTTTTTATTAAAACCTCTGCAACAGCTCTGATCTGGACCGAGCCCCTCGTACTGACACAACGGACAAGAAAGCAAACATTCTTAGCAAGACCCTTTCTGTTTGCGAATCCTAGAAAAAAGAAATATGGGCACAAATATTGTCATTCCTATTGTTATTGTTACAGAAGGAGAGCTGGGGTAAACTTTTAGTCGACAGTGAAATCCTAGTTACTTAGTGTCGTCTCTGGCTCCGATAGCTGACAGCTGCAGAAAGATTAATTGAGTAGCATGTCATCAATCACAACTCCAGGTTTGCCTAAATTTAACAAGAGGCTTCTTGTCAACTTCCTGTGGATGGAGAATACACACATATAAACGTACCCAGTTCTTACTATAACTTCTGTTTTTTCCCCACTCAGAACTAGTTTCCACCTGGATTTTGTATCAGCATGAAACTAGGGAAGAAATCTGGTCATCACTGGAAGAATATAAGAGGTTGAGTACGAGCTGGTTAGAGTTGGCAGAGACTTTAGGTTCTTGAAAAAGTTTGGAAAATTAGGACCGCATACTGCATCAGAATGACCCTCTTGTGTTTCATTCTTGCAATTCTGCTATCGACCAAACTTCAGCATGTGCGAAACCTGTAATCCCACTGAGCGGGAAAAAAACCCGAAAAAAACCCCAAAAATCTTGAGATGTTGTTTTCAGGAGGGCGGTTTGAATGTACAGAAAACCTCGGAGCAAGGCTGACCACAAAATGATTCTTGCTTAGCTTCAGATGGAAGAGTGCACTGGTTTCAGTGTCTCTGTGGTCATGTCAGAAGGTACCATTAGGCGTATAAACACAGCAGTCAGATTATTGTGATTTGTTAATTGTGGAAGGACTCTCTTCTGAGAGGTTCATATTCATGTGTGGTGGAGGTTTGGAGCTGCAGCCTTGTTTTTAAAAGCCCATTTATGATTTTAAGAATTCCATTTATGCTCCCTTTTGAAATACATAATATATACTTTTTACAAGTGATTGATTTTTGCTGATCAGTCTTCCTTATTATTTTCATAATCTGCGAGCTATTAAAAAGCCTCACGCAGGTCTCATATAGCAGTGATTCTGGCAGACTGGGTGGTGCTGGTTGGTGAAGGAAGACCAGTAAGTGCAGTGATGATGCATAAGCTGGAGCTCACTGCTTCACAGTGACTACGGAAAAGAGCGAAACTCTCTGAGTGACCTGCGCCTACGTGATGACATCGCAGAAGCCATAATGGAAATACTAACAAAAGCGAGGCAATAGAATGAATAAAGTGCATGTGATTCACAGGGGAACTCTTAGTAGGGGTAAAGACCGCAGTGAATGAAGTAAACAGAATCATAGCAGATAGATCAAACAGGCTCATTATGATGTCATGCATAGAGTCAGTGGGAATCAGAGATTTAGACACAGAAGGATTTAAAACTGTGGTCATTTCACTGTCACATTTTATTCCGTGATATACAAGAACTATATTGTACATACAAAACAATGCAAGAAGTGTTTACCTAAGCAGCATAAAATGTGTCAAAAGCCACAAATCTATTAGGGTATAAATTAAAATTTTGGGAAGCGGTTCTGTAATTCTGAGTGGTAGAAACTGGCTTCACTAAAGAGGGACGAGGCCAGAAAACAGTGAAATGTATCATTTCTCAAACGGGCAAATACAACATGTGCAAAACAAACTTCTCAAAAGGGAAAAAATACATTTTTCTATTGGTTCCTGTTTCAGAAGTTCACTGTCTGCTTATTTGTGGCAGAGTAATTCAGAAAAAAAAGGAAGAAATTCAGCACAATTTCACCCTGTTCATACAATATCCTGCTAATTTTCTTGTGGCAGTAAACTACCCCCCCTTTGGGGTTTGTCTGCTCCATCATCTGAGGGGCACTGGGGGGGGGGGGGGCTAAATTACATAATTTTATTTTTGCTTGTTATGGCTATACTGTTTCAACAATACTTTTACTTAAGAATTTGGGAAAACAAAACTAAGTTAATAAGAATGATAACACTGGACACATCTGTGAATTCAGGAAAAGAAAGGGGTTTTTTTCGCTGGTCCTTAAACAATACAATGAAATAAAACCCTCACAGCATGCATGTAAAACTATATACAGATTAACATGTAAATGACAAGGCTGATGCTTCACTGGTTCTTCACTATGGAAAATGCCTGGTGTACAGTCTCACACAGGAATCTAGATTCACTCGACCACACTGAATCACCACAATTAGACTTCACCCACTGACTAGCAATATGTGATGCATAAATAAATAAACACAGCTTGATGTGAAGTAATTGACATTGATAAGGATATAATTGTGTAGTTTAACCCATGAAATATGTAAGCATAATACAAAAGTACTCATAAAGAAAGACACAAGCTAAAGCAGTGCTCGTTAATGTTTAAAGATCTTGTACTGAGAAATGAAAAAAGAAATCTGTTAATTTTAACAGAATCTACAAACCCCTGGGGGGAGAATAATCAACATTGGGTTCTTAAGTAAGGGCCTTAACCCCCAAACCTGCTCCAGGACTCTGGATAGATGGCAGACCCTGCACTCTGACCCCTAGCTTTGCTCTCACCTGTATATGCGCGTGTTAAGTTTCTCACAGTGGAGCAAGACGACTTTCATTGTGATTGTGACCTACACGACAACAATAAAAGGCATTCTGTTCTATCTGCATGCCTTTGGTCAAGTAAAGACAGGTTTAGTGTTGGAAGCGGTAGCTTGTTTATCAACAATCCGTAAGATGAATGTCGATCTTTGCCCACTTGCACGTTCCCTTGGCCTCGACAGGCTTCAGCTTTTGACTTATCGAGCATATTTGGATCCTGAGTAATATTGCCCCCATTTTTAAACACCGCCACTTAATGGCTTGGTGGGGGCTGGTGGAGTGACTCAGGGATGGGGTGGCCTTTGGAGATGACTAAAAAAGGACAGACAGCAGCCTTGCCCTCTCTCCCTGCTCCATCACGCCATTCGCAATTACTCCTAATTTCTGTGATTGCCTAATTTTATTTGCCGCCTCATTTGACCACCATTAGCCCGCCTGCTCTCATGCTTCTTTTCGAGTCTTTTATCTCTCATGCAGCGTGACAGGACTCCTCTTCGTGGTGGGAAGGAAGCTGGAGACTTGGCGACGTGCTGTTCCGCTGTAGTGTCATTCTTTAAGCGGGTGGAAAGCATCCTAACCCTCCACAACTGATGCAGGCCACACAGCTTTCAGTTTTATATCTGTCTACGTCCCATAACCACTAATCCAGTGCAGGTTCACAGTTGGCCAGCAGCCAACCCCAAGCAGCCCGTCACAGTACACAATGGGGAATTCAGAGACCTCACTTCACCTAAACCTCGATCCTCTGGGTTTTCGACACAGAGCCAAAGAAGGGAACCAAATCCTGCCCATGCGAGGTCATGGAGCTACTACACCGCTTGTTATAGTTGTATCAGCTTGTAATATGTAATGGATACCGGGAGCTTCTCAAAAATCCATCCAAGAGTTTTCAGTTGATGTGTTACGATTATTTGGTAGTTTTGGGCATAATACCATCTTCATATATTTCACTATTTTGGTAAGTTCTCATTTTGACCGCGAAAATCGAATGGTAACTATGAATGCCATGCGTATAAGAATCTGTGAACACATTCATAACACACTATAATGCATTATAAACACGGCTATAAATATTTTGAAATAGATACTTTGTAACCATGTTTATTATGCATTGTGAATGCTTTATCAAGCTTGAGTAGAGCTGCTAGGTCATTCTTCACCGTGGCACTTGGGAGTCCTCATTGACGCTGTGCATTTTGGCGGGCAGCATGGTGGCCATGACGTGCCGGGGTAGTGATGGGCGGGATCGGCGGCTGCTGACGGGGGTCACGCAGGGGCAAGCGGCGCCAAGACTGCTAGCTTCTCCAGGGCTCTGACAGATCCAGCACCTGCTCCAATGACCCAGGGCCAGCAGGTAGCATTTCTGCTTAAAAATCAGGCCTGAAAGCTACAGCACGCTAGATTTGCGATGGTGGTGCAGGAGGTAGTGCTACCGTTTGGCAACCGGAGGGTTGCAGGTTCGAGCCCCAGGTCCTCCTGACCCCATCGAAGTGTCCTTGAGCAAGACACTGAACCGCAAATTGTGCCCGGTGAGCTTGTTGGTGCCTTGCATGGCAGCCTTTGGCTCCAGTGGGTGAATGTGAGGCATATATTGTAAAGCATTTAGGAACTCGTTAGAGTAGTAAAAAGCGCTATATAAATGCAGTCCTTTTACCATTATAGCACGTTTGGTGTGGCTTATTCCGTTGTTTGGTTTAACCCTCTTTCGTCTGAACGTGATCAATTCCGGCCGCTCTATAGGCAACGCAGGGGCCATTTGATTAGGGGTCACAAGAGAGTGATTAAATATAATCAGAAGGGATGTGAGACATTACAGCTATTTACACTACCTTTAATATTTCACTATTTGCGAATGAGAATTAAGCTAGGCATTTAGCATCGAGATACCCAGTGCTAATGAAACGTTTTTAACATAAATGAACTGCTGCTTGGTGGCGGGAGGGGGGGGGGGTGGGTGGTGAGATTCTCCCATCTCTTGTTTGAATGTCTTCTAGTTGACTGGTCTGTTTTGATTGTAGATATACTGGTTTCTCAATATTTAAATAACACTCGTTAACTCACACTTCACTTCTACGATGTCCTGACATGAACGCTGACCCAACACTCATTACTCCAAAGGGTGCGCAAGATTTTGCCCAGTAATTCAATTTACAAATAAAGAGGACCACTACAATTGCACAGCCATAAAAGCATTACAACTACATTATTCTGTTTTTTTTTTCTTTTAAAATATCAATTTTACTGCATTTAGAAAAACCTTGAAACAGAGACCACATTATAATATTTTATGACAAATTGTGTCATTTGGGAAGTGGTCATTTACAGTTAAATGTCCTTGTATGCATACTTTCAACTCAATTGTGCAAAGTCAATAGTGCAAAGACTGTTTGAATGAGTCAAAGGCTGGTAAGTTGGGTTTTTCCTGGCGATTTCTGTTTGCCTGCTTTGATATGGTTTGTGTCTTGAATTTGCGTGCTACACTTCATAGCGAAAGGTATTAACTCACAGTACTGCTGTTTGTACAGTTACGGCTACTGAATAGCTTCAGTGTATATTAATAATGAATAGCCCACATGATGATTATTGCTGACTAAACTGAAGTGGCCAGAAAACTTGGTACCACTTTACTTAAAGCTGTGATTTCTAATGTGTTAAAGATACCTTCATACTGAATTATAATGGTAGGTATTAGAATTAATAAAGAATTTCAGCATCTTCAATTCACAGTCATAAGGCATTATAACATTGATTATAATACTTCATAAGCTCCAATGAAGCTCTCATCTGTAATGGACTATAGATAACTTCATAATGCATTATAATGGCCAGTATAAGAATTAAGGATGCTTTGTGTTATGAAAGTATTTATAGTAAATTATAGATTATAGGGCTTCATAAATCATAATGCATAATAGACATGGTTATAATGTGTTATGCCTTTTTATAAATATTGAGTTGAGCATAAAGAGTCACGGTCACAGAGTACTCGACTGGTTGGTAGAAACAAAATCTTAGTCTGGATTTGTAGCGTCTGGACCTGAAATGCCGAACACTGCTGTCCAAATGCATTTTCTGACACGTTGTATTAACTGCTTTCTTAAAATGTAAAAATGCCCCGGACTGACTCTCTTTGATCGTCCCGCTTATTATAGTTTCATTAAAGTTGCAAAGCGGAGTTTCTGTAGAGCAAAGGAACAGCCTTCAAATTCAGAGGGAACACAGTTCATTTGAAATTATGCTGGTTCCAAAGTTAACCGCTTAAATACTTTTAGTTAAAAAGTAGGGGGGTTGCGATGCGTCGTACCAGTGCATGCTCCCCAACCTGACCTGACTAAATGTTCCTTTTATTTATTAGTATAGCTAGGAAATAGTCTCACAAAACAGTAGTCTGGGGCTTAAACAAACCAGACCACTTTTCTTCCTGAGAGATAAGTTGTAGATGGTTCCCAGTTGGCACAATGACTGTTAGCTGATGTAATTATGGCAGATTCCCATTTTAGCACGGTGGAGCAGAAACAGCTGAATCAGACGACCTGCAATGGATGTCGAATGTAAGTCATGTGACTAGACACCATTGTCACGGGGAACATTTTTTCCTCCTATGTAGAACAATTGCGGCATGTCTCTGAAATTTCACAGGATATGGGTCTGATTTAGCTTTATGGAAAATGCAAGTGAGGGTGCCAAGTCGCACCGCTGGATGCCTTTACCACACACCGTGCCATGCCTCCTCTGTCACTGTGCCAGAAGACTGCCCCCTACAGCACTGGAGGGCATTGCAGCTGGGGCCAGATCCTCTTTGCTGTTAATTAGCTCACGCAAGTGCACAGGATGTTCCCAGCACGTCGTGGTAGTTTGTGGGCATTTTAAATTTATGCTGAAATTGGTCCAAAGAATAGAAACAGGGGAAAAAAAAATCCTTCAAACGCAACAATAACTGAATTTGAATATTCGTTTTTTTAATTTATCAGAAATGCATAATTAAAACACACACAGGCCTGTATTCATATCTTTGTGGGGACAGTCCATCCATTTCTATTGGTAAAACCCTAATCCCCACAATGACAACCTTAACCCCTACCCAGCCCTAACCTTAACCATATCCTTCGCCTTAACCAAACGCAACGCAAGTCTTTTGGCATTTTTAGTTTTTTGATTGCAGTGACAGATTTTTATAAAATTGAGTTTCCCCTTGTGGGGAAGGAAAACCTGGAAAAATGGTCCCCACAACATCAAAATAACAGGTTTTTATCAGGTTATTATTATGTAATGTATATCTAACCCACATGTGTGCACACACACACACACACACACACACACACACATGCACACACACACAAGTAATTAAACATCCACCAAAAAAAACAACCTTCTGTTTTTTTAAAGATTTCATTGACAGGAAGGGACAGTCACTCAGGTGACAGTTTTCAGTTAATCCCGAGTTTGCAAATAAACACGAAAAATTCTCCTGCTGTTGTAATTTCGCTGTATTATATTCCCTGATAAAGATCTCCATTTGTGTCAACACAGAGTTTCACACCAGCAGGCCCCTCCTAGCGCTGCATGGTCAGTCTCCAGCCCATAATGAGCGCTGGAGCCAGCAGCAGTCGCCCAGGCTGTGCCGTGACACGGTCTTCATCAACGCAAAGGTCAAAGGTCACATGGTGGGAAGCAGTCAGACCCAATCAAATAAATGAAAGGGTACTTTACATTTCACCTACGAGAAGCTTGGAACTTCCGCTCTGACTTTTGTTTTTTATTTCACAATCGAAAGTTGATAGGAAAGCTATAGTGATATATAAACTTTCGGTGCATTACATTTACATTACATACTTTTTCTTTTAATGGACACTTATGTCCAAAGAAATGCTTAAGTGCGACAAATAGCACGTTACAAACATACGGCTGTCAAGGAGTCGAGGTACAATTGCAGTATTCGAGCAGTAGCTACACACCATTGCCCAGCCGTGCAAGAACCAAGTAAAACAATTTAATGACCAGAAATGCATCATTAAAAACACTCAGGGAACATGAGAGACATCGGGCTAGTGGGGGAATTCCTGAATAGATGGGTCATGAGGCGTTTCTTGTAGTTGGGGAGGGAATCTGATGACCGGATGTGGTCAGGCGGCTGATGTGTCCTAAGGACTTTCACAAGTTTATCATCAGAATGGTTTAATGTATTCCTTGTTAAGTTTAATAGCTGCAAAATAAGTTAAATGAAAATAGTTTATATGCAGCTGAAAAACTTGAAAGGTTGGCATGTAAAATGAGGACACTCAACGGATGTACAGTTTATGTTCTGATTGGTGGGGATTCGTGATAGGGTTAGCAAAATCACATGTCACTGGTTAGCTTCAGTTGCAGAGCATGGGTTTTACTTTGGGGGGGGGGGGGGGGGGGGGGGGGGGTTGTTATCCAATATCCCATTGCTGTCAAGTTTGATCTGTTAATGCACTGATGAGGCTGTTATATTACCAAGATGTTAATGCTGTTATCCATACAGATTATAGCCTGAAGTAAATATGCAAACGTTTACTTTGCAGCTTGTTTACAATCAGTTATAGCGATTGGGATCATTCAGACAGTCAAGACATAAATGACATATTCATTCATGCATATTTTTTGAGCTGTCTTTAGTTTCCACAAAGTTTCAAGATTATGAAGGGGATTTTAAATAAGCTGTACAAATAAAGAAGCTTTATTGTAGTTTAACAATTAATTTACTAGTTAATCTTTACCTGATGCTTTAATCCAAAGGAACATACAGTAGAAGGAGAAATTGTGTGCACTCCCTGGGATTCGAACCCATGACATCGTTAACACAACGCTCTACTTGATGGGCTTAGTATCGTTATGTTGCATATTCTTATAATGTTTGAATTCTTAGTTCTACAGTAAAAAAGAAAAGTTGTAGAATAAACTGAATTTTCTTTATTAAAAAAATCTTTAGCGTGCTGGTACTGTGTTTCTGGATGCATTATTCATAACTTTTGATTAACATTCTTGCTTAACCACCAGTCACTGGGGATAATTTCAAGTGCACATAACACATATCGCTTCTCAATGTGTGGTGAGCTATCTTAAACAGAGCTCAGTATTCAACCATTTATGTTTATAATTCAAGACGTCGGAAATCAAATTGATTTTAATCTTTAGAACGTCAGAGAAATAAGCAGAACTTTTGCAGGTACAGTTTCTACGCTGTTCAGTTTGCGCCATGTGGTCCTTTGCTGTCCAATATTAGCCATGGTTTCCCCGGGAAACTTGGCGTCTACCATGTGTTTTTCAGTTTTCAATTTTATCTGTCATATGCAAGTTAGCACGGGGTCAACATTACAATGAAATGTGATTGATCAGCAGTATAGTATAGAGAGATAATAATATACAGTTAAAAATTGTATTAAAAAAATTTAACCGCTGGCAAGTACTGAGGTAGGGGGTGGGGGGGGGAGAGACAACGTTATTGCACATGAAATAAAGTGACAACAGTGAGCAGCAGTACAATTGTCAACGATTTAAGGTGCCAGTCAAGTAACAGTATTGCACAGAGTAAGAGTTTTTTACTTTTATTTTTTATAAAAATGTGTGCTTGCTATATGTACATTATATACAGTACAATATGTATACATGATGTTAGCGTGTCGAACAGGAACAAAGGGGGAAAGGGCGGGGTTGGGTAAGGCAGGGAAGGAGAGAGACGGGGGCAGAGCTTGCTGATTATTATCCCGCGTTCATATCAGAGCATGAGTTCATGACAGACATATCAGGTCAAACAATCTGCGGCTGTACATGGGCGCACCCTACAGCGCTGTCCTGCTCAGATGAAGGCCAGGTCGTATTCATGCTGGAAATCCAATGTTCATTGTCAAGTCCCATCATCGTTCGGGTGGGAAGCGTGAGCATCTGTTCCCTGTAAGGCGAAGACGGGGGGTTGGGGGGGCAATCCGCTTAAATTTAGTGGCAGAAATTTCCCATTCAGCACCTCATCCTTTCAAGCTGGTCTTAAAATACACTGATACATCACCTGTATATGCAGATATTTACATTCACACATATACAATCGATTACAGGCATTAAAGCTTACCCAGTATAATTCTTATTTGCAGAATATCTAAAAATATCAATTTTCTTTCTTTAAATATTTGTTCTATCCTTTATTCAGTACTGTACTCATGACTTAATCCTAGAGAAGTAATATAGTAAACATATTCTTCATTGGAGTCAAACTATATGCTGATATATACTGTTTACATATGTGATATAGTGTTTAAATATCTGAAGATATAAACACATTATTGCGCAAATCTGTAGGGGATGTTTTTTTTAACTATGAGTGAGATGCTGAAGCTGAGTTGCTTCAATAAGCTTCCTGATATACAAGGATGATGTGGCTAAATAATCAGAAGGAAATTCGTTCAAATGCTCCGCCTTTGTATCACACTGTGAATGCGTCCCTTTATGCCTGGCCGAACATCCCGATAACCGCGATCGGAACGCCAATGACGTCATCCGGCCCGCTTAAATCACCTCCGGCACCGCTTTGCGTTCCCGTCCTCAACAGCAGTGGCGTTAAGCTCCACAAGGCGGGCCTTGTCGCGCTGGGGACACTGCTCAGCATTAATGCTACGAAACGCACATATATCAGGGGTAGTGAAATCCCCCCCCAACGGGCTAACGTGTAAATCCCAGTCACCGCGTACACTGGGGAGCTGTTAGCGAAGGTCGCTCTGCATGGTTCGGATTATCGCCTGTTTTTGTGCTGCCCTACGAGGTCGAAGCACAGAAATTAGAAGGACACGGAAGCAGATAAAAAGGGCTTCGAAGTTTTTGACTGTCCACCTGAATGTGTAGTAGATTGGTAAATAATAATAATAATAATACATTTTATTTTAAAGGCGCCTTTCAGAGTACACAGGGATACCGTACAGAATTATACAACGAAGAACAATCAGAATAAAAAAAAAAACTAATTACAAAAACTAAAACAGTATAAAAAGCTAAAATAATTCACAGAGAGTAGGCACTTTTAAACAGATGTGTTTTGAGTTTGGATTTAAAAAGAGAAAAGGAATTTATATTTCTAATGTCTTTTGGTAAGGAGTTCCAGAGTCCAAGTTCCATAGTGACAAGGCGGGCAGAAGGGACAATGAGATGAATAGAGGAGGAAGACCTGAGGGAACGAGAGGGAGTAGCAATGTGAATAAGATCAGAGAGGTATGGAAGAGCGAGGTTGTGGATGGCCTTAAACGTATAGAGGAGGAAGACCTGAGGGAACGAGAGGGAGTAGCAATGTGAATAAGATCAGAGAGGTATGGAGGAGCGAGGTTGTGGATGGCCTTAAACGTATAGAGGAGGAAGACCTGAGGGAAGGAGTGGGAGTAGCAATGTGAATAAGATCAGAGAGGTATGGAGGAGCGAGGTTGTGGATGGCCTTAAACGTATAGAGGAGGAAGACCTGAGGGAACGAGAGGGAGTAGCAATGTGAATAAGATCAGACAGGTATGGAGGAGCGAGGTTGTGGATGGCCTTAAACGTATAGAGGAGGAAGACCTGAGAGAACGAGAGGGAGTAGCAATGTGAATAAGATCAGAGAGGTATGGAGGAGCGAGGTTGTGGATGGCCTTAAACGTATAGAGGAGGAAGACCTGAGAGAACGAGAGGGAGTAGCAATGTGAATAAGATCAGAGAGGTATGGAAGAGCGAGGTTGTGGATGGCCTTAAACGTATAGAGGAGGAAGACCTGAGGGAACGAGAGGGAGTAGCAATGTGAATAAGATCAGACAGGTATGGAGGAGCGAGGTTGTGGATGGCCTTAAACGTATAGAGGAGGAAGACCTGAGGGAACGAGAGGGAGTAGCAATGTGAATAAGATCAGACAGGTATGGAGGAGCGAGGTTGTGGATGGCCTTAAACGTATAGAGGAGGAAGACCTGAGAGAACGAGAGGGAGTAGCAATGTGAATAAGATCAGAGAGGTATGGAGGAGCGAGGTTGTGGATGGCCTTAAACGTATAGAGGAGGAAGACCTGAGAGAACGAGAGGGAGTAGCAATGTGAATAAGATCAGAGAGGTATGGAGGAGCGAGGTTGTGGATGGCCTTAAACGTATAGAGGAGGAAGACCTGAGGGAACGAGAGGGAGTAGCAATGTGAATAAGATCAGAGAGGTATGGAGGAGCGAGGTTGTGGATGGCCTTAAACGTATAGAGGAGGAAGACCTGAGGGAACGAGAGGGAGTAGCAATGTGAATAAGATCAGACAGGTATGGAGGAGCGAGGTTGTGGATGGCCTTAAACGTATAGAGGAGGAAGACCTGAGGGAACGAGAGGGAGTAGCAATGTGAATAAGATCAGACAGGTATGGAGGAGCGAGGTTGTGGATGGCCTTAAACGTATAGAGGAGGAAGACCTGAGGGAACGAGAGGGAGTAGCAATGTGAATAAGATCAGAGAGGTATGGAAGAGCGAGGTTGTGGATGGCCTTAAACGTATAGAGGAGGAAGACCTGAGGGAACGAGAGGGAGTAGCAATGTGAATAAGATCAGAGAGGTATGGAGGAGCGAGGTTGTGGATGGCCTTAAACGTATAGAGGAGGAAGACCTGAGGGAAGGAGAGGGAGTAGCAATGTGAATAAGATCAGAGAGGTATGGAAGAGCGAGGTTGTGGATGGCCTTAAACGTATAGAGGAGGATTTTGAAATGAATGCGTAGATGTACTGGGAGCCAGTGCAGCTGCGGCAGGACAGGGGTGATATGATGTATTGAGGGGGTTTTAGTAATAATACGAGCAGCAGAATTTTGAAGTAATTGAAGCTTATGTAGAGATTTGCTGGTCAGACCAAACAGAAGGGGATTGCAGAAGTCCAGTCGTGACGTGACTAAACTGTGAACAAGGACAGCGGTGGTATGGGGGGTGAGGGAAGGACGGAGACGATTAATATTACGGAGATGGAAGTATGCGGACCGAGTGATATTGTTAATGTGAGATTGAAAGGATAATGTGCTATCGAGGACGACACCCAGACTCTTAGCCTGAGGGGAGGGGGAGACACAAGAGTTATCGATTGTGATTGAAAAACTGTCAGCTTTAGAAATTGTTGATTTGGTGCCAATCAGAAGAAATTCTGTTTTTTCACTGTTAAGTTTGAGGAAATTAGAAGAAAACCAAGATTTTAACTCATCAATGCAATCAGTAAGGGAGGGGGGTGGGGGGGGGGGGGGAAATTGGGTTTACTAGATAGATAGAGCTGGGTATCATCTGCGTAGCAATGAAAATGTATGTTGTGTTTACGAAAAATATGTCCAATGGGGATGAGATAGATAATGAAAAGAAGGGGTCCCCAGGACAGAGACCTGGGGCACACCAGTGGTAACTGGAGAGGGTTGGGATGTAAATGATTTAAGTTGAACAAATCGAGTGCGACCTGAGAGATAAGATTTAAACCAGTTTAAAGGAGTGTGAGTTATACCAGTAGAAATTAATCTATTGAGAAGAACGGAATGAGATTTAGTGTCAAAGGCCGAACTCAGATCAAGTAGAATTAAAATGGTAAGTAAACCGGCGTGTTTTCTTCAAAACGGGCAAAGTTGAGCGTAGCTGGACTGAGATACTTTGTGACAAGATAAAACAGAACCTAAAGGACTCAATTTCGGTCATAACTCAAATCTCACAAAATGTGCAGTTACCGCGCTTCGCCTTTGTATCAAAGTGTGTCATTCAGGAGTTTGAGGAACCTTAAAAAGGACTGTAATCTCATCTAATATCATCCATTATATCTGAAAGGCCTTCTGCTCCAAATGACATTCAAAGTCAGTAAAGAGAGGAAAAGACGGCTATTAGGTAACATGAGAAAACCAGCGTGACTATAAACATTTAAACAGCGTAACCACTGGGGTCACACTGCTTGCTTTTTAAATGAACCTATAAGCCCTATTTTCTGTAAATTCAAGCCATCTTTTTTTTGACTTGTGTTATGTTTATGACAGATGTTCTGCAAAATGCAAATGGCTGATTTCCTCGAGCTCAGAACGCGGCCAGGAGACCGAGGGACGCAGGAGCCCATATGGATGGAATGTCTGAGTAGGTTTGTGTGCTGTGATGGGACACGGGGTGAGAAACTGGTGCTTAGCAGTCAATTAATTACTGCCTCCACAACCACACAAGCTGGTCCAGCTCATGTAAATAGGGGCAAATTTGATTTATTGTTTTATTAATAGGCCAACATGCTTGACATGGATAATGGATTCAGAAAAATGCCATTTGAACATTAAGTTGCAGATTTATGAAGTCTATATGGAATGTAAATTAGTATATATACTTCTGACCAAAGCACATTCTGTAATATAAATGCAGCTCTTGCATGTTATCAAGAGCATGAAGTCGTTCTGCAAAATAAACCAGTCTTGAAACAAAATCTGATTTTCAGAGTATCAAATCTTTCCACAATAAATGCAATTCCTTCTTTTCCACCGTGAAAGTAATCTCTCAAGACTTAATATAAAAACCTTAATGGAATAAGGTAGCTTTATTGCCAGGAATGAAAATATAATTCAGTCATGTTTGATTCAATATAGTGCTCTTTACACAAGCACTGACACAAAGAACTCTGTGTCTGGAGTAACAGAATCGTTTTTTTTTTATATATCTTACATGGGCTGGTAGTATCCTGCAGGATGGAATGAAAGGAATTCCAGAGAATTCACTGGAAAATGTACAATGGAAAAGTGAACAATAGCATCATGACATCGCTCACTATTTGCTTTTAAAATGATTGCTGCTGTTCCCAAACTGAACCTGCCTGTATGTTTAGGGAATAGCAATTCGATCACAAGGCAGGTTAGTGATTTAGCTAATATTGACTACAGGTTGACATTCAAATCCATAATACAGAGTTCCTGATCAACTGGGAGGAGTCGTTCCCAGTACCCTAGCGGAAGCAGAGCCCGGAGGATCACTTACTCACTCTTCCTTATACTTCCTAAGCTTGCCGTTCCCAGATCCCCTTCGCGTAGTTACTGTAAGAATCTCGACCCGCCCTATCGTCATAGCAACCGCCTCCCTTTCTTCAGTAGAAAGACGTTGCTGTTCCTGATCCACGTCCTTCTTGACTCCTTGCCATAGGATGTGCATGCCAACCTCCCTACACAAAGCCAGCCGCTCTCCTTAGTAACTCTGCTATTTTTGTCCCGCTGCTGATTATTTACTTAGACTAGGAAGGGTGCTAAAAAAATAGATTTTTGTACCCCTAATAATGATACGAAAACACGAAATGTTTGATAGACAGTGTTTGTGTTCTGTAGAGGTGCTATTAGGCAGGAAAACATAAGGCCTGGTTTTTATGAAGAAAGAATTTATAAATATTTATCTAATGCAACTGAGTTATAACTTATATATGGTGGTTTGAAGGACGCTCTGTTTTCTGCGATTCTTTTTGTTTGTACATAAAAGAAGTCATATTTTTTAGTAGTTTCAGATATGCCTGTTTTATTAATGATACAATGAACATAAAACACCTTACCTCAGAAGAATAAATCTGATATTTCGATCCAAAAAAATGCATAACGGCACAGTGTCTTATTTATGGACATTCTTGTTTCTGCGGTTGAGATAATACCGAGGGACGTACAGGAAATGAGAGTTTTGGTTCTATGTCGTTAGCGGGAATTGATCTTCAGAAAATCCGAGGTTGACAACGTCAGCCGGGCAGGTCTCACATCCCATTTGGCCAGAAATAAGTGAACCTTTTATCAGAGGAGGTTTTTCGTCTTTTCCAGGCAGATTATTGATAATGTAGAAACAGCAAAAAAAAAAAAAAAAAGAAATCCGCAATGTATCACACATAAAAATAAGACATTGCTTAAGATGACTTCCGTATCCATTCAAAAATATTTTTTGTTATGTGTCTCTAAATATAGGTAAGAACCTGCAACCAGCAACAGGTCCTGCTCATAGAAAAAATGTCTTCCCATTCATCTCTTTAAAATTCCAACCCATTCATCCTGTCCACCAACTCACATAATATGGAAATTAGAATATAAAGCTTGCAAACAGGGAACCTTCATCGAAACTATTCTGAAAGCTTGAAAGCTCTGCGAATATGTTTCTCATTGTGTGTTGAGCCTTACCTCACTCTATGCTAAACATAAAATCCCTTCAAACATTTTTTTTTCTGTTTACTGTTTTTCTCTGTTTACTTTTTTTTTTTTTTGCGTTGCCATAGCACAAGCCAATCAGTGAGCTGTAGTGGACTCCATGAGGAACTCCAGACAGTGAGTGATAACAATCTGCAGTAACAGTCAGACTGCCCTTCTGCCGCATCCTACAAACGGCTGCGAGTTTTATTCCCAGGGTTCACGTGTCTGGTCATCCTAAATGGCTGACACTCAGCCCAGGAACTTGTTTAACCTAAACCCTTGAGTTCTTAGTCACCCGGCTTTAGGAAATCAACAGTTGGTACGAGCTGTGGGTGTGTTTAGTCTTCCGCTGGAAATGTAATCAAGCATGCAGCCTCTCAGATTATACAGTACACCATCCATTTGACTGAGGTAATATTCTCAGCTGCGTTCCACAATTAAATCATTCATTAATTTGCCTGCCTTTCTTGGGGGTGCCATGCAGGTCTGTGTGAGCCAGGACCCAACTGGAATTCGACAAATAAATAGCACACCAGTCATTTCACATTTCGGTTCAGGCATGAAGGACCAAAGTCACACATAAAGGAAGTATAGAAGAATTAAGGTAAACTAGCCTAAATCATGTTCAATCTGAGCAATCCAAGAATTATAAGATAAGATAATAATTATTATTATTACTACCACTACTACAACTACTAGTAGGTTAGCATATATTATTATATTTATACAGTATATTCTCTGAATATGAAAAATCCATAGAAACCCATAAAAAACATCTAATGACCCAACTAAACAACTACATCACACATGCTTAGAAGAAAGAACTTAGATCTTTAGCTATAAAATTCTGCTTCTTTTCGATTGAGGTCCAGATAAATATGACACCATAAGATATAAGAAATATATTATTTTGTTGCAGTCTTTGCCAAGACTTGTATGTGTCAAATATTGCTTTATTCATAACATTTATAAAAAATATTCATCTCAATCCTGTTGGTAAAGAGCACTGTGGTGAGTATTAAAGGGATGTTTGTTTTTATCTGTGACAAAATAAAATACAAGTACTACGTTCCTGTATGTAATTAAAGATGCGGCGACATGTGGTTTGTGACAGCGGCCTGTCCTCCTGAAAGCTGACCTCACTCACCACTGCTGCTCCGGAGGCTCTAAAGTTATGAAGCCTGCATAAGTCAAACACTGTTTGTTTGTAGTAGTTATTTACTTTGTGCTGTTTTGCAGTTTATTTGCAGTTCCAATTGCACTATCATGACTGGGAACAAAAAAAGAAAAGCTGGAATGTGGTTGCAGTGAGAGTATCACTGAGTCCTGTGAAATAGTTTAACTCAAATAATTGACATTGGAAGTGCTTTACTAAAACAACATCTGAAACAGGATTGTGACAAATTGATCATTCTGGCTGCAAAGGTGAGAGAATATAATGTAATGTAATATCCATCCATCCCTCCATCCCTCCATCCATCCATCCATCAATTTTCTGTAACCAATTGTCCTATTCAGGGGGTCCAGAGCCTATTCTGCAGGCTATGAGTGTAAGTCAGGGAACAACCCATTGCAGGCAGAGGTGGCAATTTCAGGTCCAGAAAGTAAAAATCCAGACCATGATTTACTTTCAACCAACCAGTTGAGTGTTGAAAGTAAATCATGGTCTGGATTTTTACTTTCTGGACCTGAAATTGCCACCTCTGATTGCAGGGCACAATCACACACCATGCACTTAATATACTATAATTTCTCTAGTGACTAATAACAGCAAAACAGAAGAGCCAGTTTGAATTAGTCGACTGAAAGTGCAAATCTATCGCATGTGTAGGTCATTTCAACTTCAGTCTACCAAGAACTTTACAGATATATATTTTAATTCAGCTTTAGTGTGTGAAGCCTTTAATATAACTACAGGTGCACTATTGTGAAAACAGTGAAACACTAGGCAGAGGAAACAGTTCAATCACCAGTGAGAAAAGTCATGTGGTTAGATGATTCATTCTTAACCCTGTTCTCCACAAGCAGACACTGACGATGCATGCCAGAAGAAGCCCCATTTCCCACAGTGAGGAGATTTGGTGGCCCTGTTATGGCGTGAGTGTATTTTTCTGGTATGGTTTAGGTCAACGCAACCCCTTTGAAAACAGAGCAAACGCCAATAAATACAAAGTCATTGTGAGTAATCGCATTTGAACCATTTCTGTCGTAATGGGAGTTAGGATCTTCCATGGACAGAATGTTCCCATACGTAGGACATGAGTGGTCACTCAATGGTTTGATGAGCATGAGAATGACATAAAAATGTGCCAACAGCGTCTCGAGTTAACTGCACATGTGTGGGATATCCTGTATCTGAGTCTGAACCGTCGACAAAACACAGAGTAATAGGTTGAGGATGGAAGGTGTGAGGAACATTCCGGACACTTGTAAAATCTGTGTCAGCATTCAAGGAAACTGCGTTGGTGAATCAGGATGATCAAGAAGTCTGTTAAACTTATGTTATTGTTTATTGCAGTTGCTACTTGTGTGTTTCCACTTAGTCATTATGCTATATAACAGCCGACAAACCCATGGGTTGTACAAAGACATCTATTTAGTGTTTCCCTAAAATCTTTTCGAGGCACATTTTTCCTTGCCTCTAAGTCTGACGTAAAATGAGTCACTCAAAACGATGAGGCAAGTGTCCCATCTGGCACCATGATGGAAAGAGTCGTTATTGTGGGGAGAAAAAATGTATATGATTAAGTCACTTAGTAATGAATGAGTGGTTCAGTGATTGCCTCAGATTTGGTATTTATATGTAAAATAGTTGCAGGATCCACTTTCAGATGACAATGAGGTGACGAGGGAGAGAAAATGGCCAATCAGCTTATCAGCAGCACCGGGGAGTGGGGGGGGGGGGGGGGGGGTGAGATGTGAGAGCTTTCAGAAGGTAACCTGCGTGCCCCGCTGTGTGACCTCCATCATCTCCCTGTCAAAGTGCCATTAAATCCACCGCAGAGCCCAGCACTTTTCAAAGGGATCTTTGAAAAACACAAGTATGAAAAAGTATGAATACAATAGATACGGAAGTAAACAAAAAAAACAAAAAAAAACAGAAATCACATCATTGCTTAATGATGAGTAAGCAAAATTAAAGCAACATGACTGCCATTAAACAAGGGGTCTCAAAATTAAAAAAGGGATAAATTCTCCTTTAATAAAATAAGAGAAACTTCACTGAGAACATCTGAATTGCATTCTCATTAAAGTCATTATGTGGTACTGCCACCACACACTTAAAGATGCATTACACATCTTTAGCGCACTGTGGCTGGAAACAGAATAAAGGTATTCAGAAATGTTCCGGGGGGGGGGAACTTGTTTACTTGAAGCTAGGAGAGCGAATGTTACTTAGAGCCCTTCACAGAGTGAGTATGACTCCATAGTACCTCCGGGAAGATCGCGCTGGCCGTATTTCCTGCTTGTGACTGCACACTGCTCACGCTGCTGAATCACGTCAAGGTAGGGGGAAGGAAAGGCGACGTGCAAAATGGCCTAATAAGCGCTGATGTGTAATTAAACGTAATCTGGCAGCGTACCCACGACTCCTCAGCCCACCCTCATTAACGTAACGCTCCTTTGCATTTGTGACAACGTGGAAGGACACCCAGAGCATAATGGGGTACAAAAGAGAATTCGGGAAACAAGTGGGATCAGACACATGGAGAACAAGTCAAACGGGGTCGGGTTTGATTGCTTTTGTGGAGCATTAAATAACAAAAAAAATGCGTTTGTTTTTGTGGACTTTTGAGTTAAAAATGAGAAATGTATTTAAGTCGCGTGATTTGCGTCGAAATCCGGACACCTTCACTGTCAGACTGCGATGGAGGTCAGTGCCCTGTGGCAAGGCTGTGCAGGAGCGAGGCTTGGGGCTGCAAACCACCCCCCCCCCCCGGGGAGGAGTGCCACATCACGGTCGCGGTGGGGGGGCTGTAAGCCGAGCTTCCTGTGGGAGCCCCCACGCTCCCGGCGTCAGCACTGTGATTATTTGCACTGACCGGAGTGTGTCTCCTTGGGGCTCGCGCGTTTGGATCACGCTGACACGCTGGGGGGGGGGGGGTGGCGTGGCGGTGGGGGGGGGGGGGGGGGGGGGCTGGCTCCAGCCAGGCGGCTCCGCTCGGCAGGTTGATGAATGTTCAGGCCTCCAGGATCTTCGCCACCCAGGTCCACAGAGTCCAGCTACAATGAGTTACAGTCTGGAGGCCCCTGCCCTGCCTGGCCGGCCCCCTCTGCACAAACACTGCAAGTCTATGCTCTGGCCGGGCCTGCTGCCACCGCCCAGCCCACCGCCTGCCGGCCGGGCGCTTCCTCAATGACACTCTCTCACTCAGCGGCACCCAAGCTGCTCCCTTTCACTCAATCCAGTCCTTTTATGACATCTTTTCACTGGCGGTTGTTGCCCCCCCCCCCCCCCCCCGCCTTTCCTGACTCTGTGTGGATAAACTATCACCAGCAATCTGCTTTTACACTCACTCACTCTCTCTATCTCTCTCTCTCTCTATTTCTCTCTCTCTCTCTCCTACTCCCGGGGCTGCAGATAGACCTCAAAACAGCATCTTTAAAATAAAACAGAGTCTCCTCTGAGAAAATATCGGACAATAAAGTTCACAGCTCACTTCTGGAAAGTGTGACACGGTAATGACGGTTTTGTTGATTTATCTATAAAGAGGCAGAAAATCCCGAACTCTGTACAGTATAACGTGAAGAAAGCAGGCGGCCTCCCGCTTTCATGTCGCGCTGAGACGTAACAGCGTCTGTCAAACATTCTCGACAGCCCCTAAATGCAGGCTAAGAAGCCCAGAGTAGTGGTTCTTAGTGGGATCTCCAGGGGGGTCCGGCAGTGAGTGAAGTCCTTCATCAGCGGCTCTGTCCACCGCCTCCCACCCCCCCCCCCCCGGTTGGCCCCCCCACCAGGCAGGCGCCTGCCCAGGGCTGCACTGCCTACAGCCACTGACTGGAAAAACACTGGCCGCAGTTATGCCAGCATGTACACGGCGTAGACACGGCCTTCACGTGGATATGAAGTCAGCACGCTGGGGGCAGAGAGGAAATAGGCCAGGAGTAGCGGCAATGTAGTAACTACTGAGGTGAAAATGTCAGTAAAGCAGGTGTTTATATTAAACAATGTGTGTAAGGTGATGTTTCAGCATAAAGGCTTATGCTACTTAAAGTGGAACTATAAAAAATCTCATAAGAGATCAACTACTTCTATTTCCAGTTGATATAGGGGAATCACTTTAGCAGCTGAGGAATAGAGATGTGAATCAGGTTTGACTCCAGATTTCCCCTGCGCTCCGTGTGCAGGGTATGTTTGTGTCGTCGTGCATGTGCGGGATTTCCCATGCCACTCAGTAGACCTGTTCAGTTTAAGTGGTGACTCTGAATCACCTTTTACCGTGAAACTATGTGTGAATGAACAGTCTGCGATTAAACTACATGCATTCCTGCATGGACTGTGCCAGACTCCTCGTAAAGACGCGTTTCTGGATCACCTAAACCCAACCAAATCTGCGGCTGCCGAAAATCAATACTTCTTGAAGATGGACAATGATAAACTGTTCAACAAGAGTAGCTAAGTATTTTTTTTTTCCATTCCCTGCTACAGTGTGCTGACATACTGCAATACATCGGGCGATAGCTTGGAAATCACATGGTAACTTCATTGTGATGTTCTCAGCCAAATAAGTTAGAGTTTAGTCATTTATTTTTTTAAAGCAACTGTTATTCGTTGTTTTAGTTGTTTTATTAGTTGCTTTTCTGCTGCAAATGTATGACAAGCCAGCTTAAATTTTTTTATCTGAACTGCTGAGTAGGTATTTAAGTAGCTGGGCCCAGTCGTCTCCAGCCATGGAAACGCCTATGGAGTGTGATTCCTGGAGTGGATCCCTGTAGCATGACATCAGGAGGCAGATATACAGGTAGCTGGCAGTCATTGTGCGTGTACAGTTACGTATGATTGGATGACATAAGTGGCAACATGGCGCTGACATCACAGAGGCTGAGATTACGCCCAGTGGAAACTCACACCTCATCCGGCGGGCCGCTGCCTGCCCCGTCCAGCCTGGAATTCGGAATTCTGGGCTTTCTCCCGGAGCCCGAACTGCCCTCTCTGGTCGGGAATGACCCTGCAGTCAGGCTGCATGGAATCAACAAGGGCGTGGATCCCTGCGGACCTCGCTTCATCCCAAAAGTCACGGTGTCCTTCCCCATGGCCGGAGGAGCGGGATTACGGAAGCTGGCCGGGATGCCGATGAGAAGCATGAGCGGCCTGACGTTCCTCAGCACTGGCTCTCTGGGAGCTGAATGGATGTTTTCTAACGGAGGTCAGAGCTTGTCAGAGTGGCCCTGGAAATGCGGCAACCAGATGATGCTGCAATACAGATACGTCGTGTTGAAGATGTAACAGAGTGTATATTTTAGAGTGTATATTTTATATTACATAAGTTTTGCTTAGTCAAGTGACAAGTCATCAAATTTATGACTTGAGTCCGAGTTCAGTGATTTGAGTCCCCACCTCTGCTATCTATCTATCTATCTATCTATCTATCTATCTATCTATCTATCTATCTATCTATCTATCCATCCATCTATCTATCTATCTATCTTCCTGCCTGCTTGTCTGTCTATCTGTCTATCCATCTCTTTGAGGTACTTTATGCACAACGATCAATACAGTGATAATAATTATCAATATTCTTGTGAGAGTGACTGAAACTTTCGCCGTCTGGCTGGATTTGTCCGTCCACTGACACCGGGGGGGGGGTTCGCTTCTCCCTCTTTCCCTGGCTGACAGATTATCCAGCAACACCAGAACGGTCCCCATGACCGCTCTGCTACCCCCCCCGGGCCTCCTCCTTCACAGGCTTTAGGGATGACGAACTAACCTCCCTCTGGTACCTGTTTGGCTGTTAGCGTCGTAGCGAGAGGACAGTAGGAGTTCGGGTTTTTTTTTTTACAGCTTTGGCGCCCTGGCTGCCCCCCCCCCCCCAGCCCCCAGGATCTGCTGCTCCTGTTCTTTCCCATGCTGCCCTCAAACGAAAGGATTGTCAACTGGCGGAGAGGAGCAAGTGAGGAGACCATCTGAAACACATCCAGAGAGAACATGGGAACAAAAGTCCCAGAGAAGCCGCAGATCTGGAAACACTTCCTGTGAAAGCCTCCCCATTCCCTCCCGAGCCAAATATAATAACTACTTAAGGATTTTCTAATCACTCTTAAGGGCTCGGTCTGTCCTGTGCAGTCACAGGGACGGAGACGGAACGCAGGCAAAAACACACCAACAAACAGGATTTGTTTCACCCGTGTTGGTAATTATCATCAGCATCTACAGCTGCGAAGATATGGTTACTGGAACCTTATTCTGTTTTGGGTGACATTAAAGCGTTTAAAGAGGACACGCATTTAAAAGAGGATATCAAAAAATCCACGGAAGAAAGGACAAAATATTGGGGTTGGATGAAATGTTAAGCAGGGCAGTGTGACACGTTACTGTTAAATCACCTAAGAACAAATCGTCCTTATTAAAAGCCAGACAGCTCTGGTCTATAATAATGGCTCTTTAGCCTAAAACAAAAGTGTTAACCAGACCCAGTTCTACCCCATTAATGGGTATAAATCAGGATAGGAATTACTGCGGGAAAATAACGTGGTAGTAAACTTGGACACCCTGGTGTTCAGGCAAATTGGATACTATTCATACTCAGCACCTTTACGGCCAGATGCAAACAAAGCAGCCATTGTTAATACACGCACAAATCCTTATATGTGTGTGTGAAAAACACCCCCCCTCCCGAAGCTGGCGGATAGGGGGCAGTCTGCAGGTAACTTCAATATACTGTCCAAAGTAATTCCCCAAAGTAATCCGCCTCAAAATATTTGCGTATCTTTCATGTTAAAGTGATCCTGCGGATAACGCTGGCTGTCTCTATCCTACAGGGATCGTATGGCTTAGATCGATGCTAGTGATTCTTCGGAAATTAACAAAAGCCCCATATATCTTATGCTCAACCCTGTGGGCTGTGAGCCTCTGCCATCTCAGAAATCACGTCCAATTTCCTGATTCCTCACTATGAGGTTAACAGATGTCGAGCTGTCGGTTTAACCTAAAGTGGTGTGCAGATATCATCCTTCGGAAGCGCTTTCGCACAAGCATAAAGCATTAAACATTCTCAAACACTATAGGCCAACTGCCTTTTTCTTTTTGGATCGGCCTGTCGGTGTTTAATCTGTCATGCTCATTCCACCTGAAATATTTGTGTAGCATTTACATTGCTTCATGTTAATAAAAACATAATTCTATTTGTTAATAGCAATATATAATAAGGAAGCATTTGAGACCAGCACTGAAATTATGTCACTGTATTAAAGCAGGTAATTTATTGTTTGGTTATGTCTTATACTTTAATTTTCCTTGTAAGAACTGCATGTAGCTGGGACGCTGCTTTGAGTAAAGTATTACAGAAATGTTTGGGAAAAGAAGAAATTCGAATAAGCTCTTTACCACAGGCTTGTGTGACAGGACACTACGGCCTCCTGGATGTTCAACATCTTCCATTGGCATGTTGGCATTGCAGTTCATTTAGCAATGAATGAAAAAAAATAAACTTGTAGCATAGATATTAAGTTACTGGAAGCACAGGGTCAGTCACTGTGTTAGCCCTAACAGTGTGGTATTTGCAGTCTGCAAGCAGAGGGGCAGTCGTTGTCTTAGCTCTGGTGTTATGGCACTGGCAGTCTGGAAGCACAGGGTCAGTCGCTGTGTTAGCTCCGGTGGTGTGGCACTGGTGGTCAGGAAGCATGGAGTCAGTCGCTGTGTTGGCTCTGGCGCTGTGGAACTGGCGGTCTGCAAGCACAGGGTCAGTTGTTGAGTTTGTTCTGGCGCTGTGGCAGTGGCGGTCAGAAAACACGGGGTCAGATGCTGTGTTAGCCCTGGTAATGTGACACTGACAGTCTGCAAGCACAGGGTCAGTCGTTGTGTTGGCTCTGGCTCTGTGGAACCAGTGATCTGCAAGCACAGGGTCAGTCGTTGAGTTTTTTCTGGCGCTGTGGCACTGGCGGTCTGCAAACACAGGGTCAGTCGCTGTGTTGGCTCTGGTGCTGTGGCGCCGGCGGTCTGCAAGCGCAGGGTAAGTTTCTATGTTGCCTCTGGCGCTGTGGTGCCGACAGTCTGCAAACACAGGGTCAGTCACTGTGTTGGCTCTGGCGCTGGCGGTCTGCAAGCACAGGATCAGTCGCTGTGTTGGCTCTGGCGACCTGCAAGCGCAGGGTCAGTTGCTGTGTTGGCTCTGGTGTCGTGGCGCTGGAGGTCTCCAAGCGCAGGGTCAGTCGCTGTGTTGGCTCTGGTACTGTGGCGCTGGAGGTCTGCAAGTGCAGGGTCAGTCACTGTGTTGGCTCTTGCGCTGTGGCACTGGCGGTCTGCAAGCACAGGGTCAGTCGCTGTGTTGGCTCTGGCGGCCTGCAAGCGCAGGGTCAGTCGCTGTGTTGGCTCTGGGGCTGTGGCACTGGTGGTCTGCAAGCACAGGGTCAGTCGCTGTGTTGGCTCTGGTGGCCTGCAAGCACAGGGTCAGTCGCTGTGTTGGCTCTGGTGGCTTAGCTGACTAGTTTCTGCTGGCATTTATGTTGAAGGGACCTAAAGATGATGCCTTGAACAAGAACCCAGCAGGACCGGCAGTTTATGAAAAGCGTTAGAGTGATGGCTCCCCCCTTGGCAGCACATGTACTGTAGAAGGAGTCCGATTAGCAGCCTTCAGGGGACACAACAACAGAACAAAAATCCCCATAGCTGAGGATTTCAGAATGACCAGGGGCCATGTAGAAGGGCCAGGAGCATGCGTGACCACTTTGGGAGGATAACAGCACTGATCACACTCCCTCGTGATGCCTCAGGCCCCAGTCGGGGGGGCGGGGGGCCGGGGGGGGCTCTGCCCCCCCAGCATGGGGTTTCCCCGAATCAGCTCCCGCAAAAGCCACAGGAAGGGCGCTTTCAAAGCCGCCTCTGTCCCAGCTAGGTGCATCCTACTGTTCACTTTAAACCAGATCTGAGGTCCACCCCCCCGTCGCTGTCCAGCTGAATGGCTGCTCTGTTACAGGATGGGCCGCGGCAGAGGGCACCGGCCAGTCACAAGGCACCCTGCAGAGACAGACCGCGACCCGGCCTCAAGGCCCGCGTCCCAGGTGACAAATAAAAGTGTCATTTATGACTGCATGCGGTGACGGGCCGCAAAGCATGCCTAACTGGATCACAGGGCGCCTATCAGGGGTCTTTGTGTGTCTGCTCGCAATATAGTGTCTCCGCTTAGGGCAGTTAAATGAGAATTGCCCCTTTCTTTGTCAAAAGGAGAGTGAATTTGTGCAGTTATATATTACAGACTTTTAAGTATTTTGGACAATAAACCCAATCATTTACTGAATTATTTGTACTCCATATTTGCAAGTATCAAAAATGTGATTAAAATTATCAGTGAAGAGCAAAGATATTGTTGGCACATCTTTATATTAATGAAATTAAGAAAACTACATAGTATTAAACACTAGCAAAATATTTTTGTATAGTGAATGAAAGTCAGAAGTTTTCAGGTGAAAATTACTTCCCAGAGCATATAATATGTTATATTAATGTCAGGACCTGGCAATTTTCAGTGCTGGGGAGTTTTGTTGTAGCCGAACGAGAAGATGGCTTTTAGGCTTCAAATGGACTTTACTGCTTTCAGAGGAGTTGAGCCTGAAGAGACTACTGACTAGCAGTCTACTGACTGATGCATCTCCGTAGGGCCCCGGTCTGTCTCACAGGTCAGGACGGCTGGCTTTCTGACTCGCTATCAAAGTTGTTAACGCTCCGATTATAACGAATTACCCGGTAGGTCAGAGGTTTAATGGTCGGGGCTTCAGAGAGACGCCAGCGAAGAGTGCCACCGGGATTTACAATGGCGAACGGCAGGCACAGTTACTGCCCATAAATTAGTGACCCCACCGACCCAGGGTCCGGGGTCCGCATCGGCGTGTGATACTGGTGGACAACACGTGAACCCGGCTGGCCATAGATGGAGGCCAAGCCACATAGTACTGGGGGTTGGGGGGGAGGGGCAGTGATATTTAATATGAGGCGGCCTTGGAGTTTGCGACATGTGGAAACACCTGCCACTATACAGAACGTTCCAGAAGCACAGGTGAGCCTTCCGATTTTAAAGATGGCCGCTCACCAAGTGGCTGCTTCTGGATATTTTTAGTTAATTGTGAATTATAGTTGCAATAATTGCTTTATACATTTACGTTCTTGCCTCTGCACTGAAGGACAAATGTCACTGTGTCCCATGAGACAACATTGTAGTTCAAAGATGGGATATATGCTATTTAAGAAAGCAAGAGAGTTTTTGTCTATAAATATAATGGATGTTACTTTGTGATCTTAATGTAATTCGTCAAAGAAATGTTACCATAGCTTGTTATTTGTTGATTTATGTGATGTGGACACAATACCGATTGTATTTTATACCTCTTCATTCTGTCACGTACAGTTTTTATACTATCCAGGGAAATTTTGTGATCATTGTTTTGCTTTTCGTAAAAGACCATGATTTCAGATCTGTTCAGAACAGTCTAAAAATTAGTAGGTTAAAACAAAACCCTGAAACCAACAAGATAATAAAGCACAACAAACACACACAAACAAAGATGGAACTGAATTAAATGTGATTTCATGGAATTAAAAAACAAAAAACAAAAATCAAAAACTAAGAGACAATGCAAGAATGACTGCAACAGCAAATGAATAGTCTGCTCTCCCAGAATCAAACGCGATCATGGAGACCATAGAGAAGTGGAATCTCTGGGAACAATATGTTTATTTCTGTCAGCTGGAAGAGGAGAAAATAAATGATTCTGCCCGAGACTAGCGAGGCAAACCTGGAAGACGTGCCACGGCTGAGACCTGGACCGCCTGCAGCCGCCTGGGAATGGCAAAGCTGACTCTGCAAACCTGCTAGCCATCAGCGTGAGCTCCAGCTGACAGGAATCCCCTCTGTCTGACTGGCTGCAGCTCAGCGTGGGAGCAGCAACAGTCAGCGCTGACCTGTATGGAGGGCCCGGTCTGTGAAACAGAACTGGTGCTGTGATGTGGTTATTACTGGGGGCGGGGGGTGTTGAGGCAGAGCGACTGGTGGCTCATTCACACGATGAAGATGAGGTGGGCTGAGCAAACAACGTGTCATTACTGACTGCGTCACTTCATTGTCCGTTATTACAGAAGGCTGGCTTTTGGGATTCATCCACTTACGATTATTGGTTTTCGTGCATTTTTTTTTATGTCAACGCTGTGCAAATTTAATCAGACTTGTGTGGAAATTAATTTACTGTCCATTGCCAGGAAGTTGCAAAACAACTTAAAAGCCTTACACAACAAACTGTTGAATTATGAGTTTAAGAAGGGCCAGATTATGCCGCGATTCTGGAAGTTTCCTTATCTTGTAATAGCCTTCCTGTGAAATATCTGAAGTTATGAAGGAATGGGCCTGAACTGCCAGGGATGAACCGGGCTGGAGTTTGTCTCAGTGAGCTCAAGATGCGTGCTGAGACTGTGTCAGGGAACCAGTAGGGGGCACTATTTTCTGTGGGCCAGCTGGGAAAATCCCAGCACTGTGGCTATGACACATCTTTCAGATGCTAAATTAAGGTCCCTGTTGTTAAAGTTACCATGGCTAAATAAAACTGTTTCTCTTTTTGTCTGCGTTGAGTTTTCTTTGGTAAAACATGACCACACATATTGTGAATGCCTTCCTTTATGCTGCGTTTCACGCTTGTTACAAGTCACAAGGATTAGTAAATATGTAGACTTTCATCAGTAGCCGATAAACAAATTTGTTTTATTTAAACTTTTTTTTAAATAGGTCCTTCACAGAAAGTTGAAGTTCTTTTGATGACGCTGATCAATCAATCAGTCTGTTATGTTAGAATCTCTCAACATTGCTTTGTTGTTAATGAACTACTTGTGTCACATTATGTTTATGAAAATGCAAAAGTCACACATCTTAGTGTCTATGATGATTGTGCCATTTAATACTTACAAACAAACAAGCGTCGCATAGCTCTCAATTCCCAAAAACCAACGAAGAGTTTGTCAACATCACTTGTTATTATTACTCAAATGTTGCATTGAACATGCATCCAAAAACAGGAATATGGGCCTATTTTACAAGCCAGTTTCTACATCCTGCCTGTGTCATTCCTGCCCCTCCACTTGAGCGCCAGATTACCTGTAATTATATTCACAATATAAACGACTTAAACATACTAGTTGCAGAACTAAATTGTTTTGTTCAGTTGTATGTCATTATGTTGTGTCCTGACCTCCGACAGACAGAAACCCAGGTTTAAAGGTATTTGTGCCCCAGATAGTAATATGTTGGCAGTGCAGTATTGGGTGGCTTGGTTGTGGCCATGGAGATATTAGACTCAGCTCTTTATGGTAAATTCTCTTGTTAGCATTGCTCCAACGTTTTGTCTCTTGGGACAATGATTAAAAAGCCTACTGAAAGTTTGTAGTTGCAGTTAAAAAAAAAGTAATTACATTTTTAGAAGATGAAATGGCTAGCCCCACATCAAGCACGCAAAATGTTTCCCCATGATCGCCTGTAACAGTGTCATACAGTTCTACAACGTACGCAGCACAATGAGCGAACTTTCATATTTTATAAAAGCGGAGCATCATGCTTGATCTTTAAGGAGCGATTTTGTCTTTGTTTGTGTTGGGTGTCTGTGACTTTAAAAGTGCAGCTGGCACTGACATCGCAGAGCCAGAATTAATGCATTTCCAACCGCAGGCTCGCCGAAGGAACCAGAATGAAACGTTCAAGTTCGAAGCATATTCTCCCCTCCCTCTGCAGTGCATCACGCGCTGTATCAATAACGCAGAAAGAGGACCCTTATCGCTGGAAGTCGTAGCTCATTTTTATTTTGCTTAACGTTTCAGCGCCTCTCCGGACGGACCCCGTTTGGCAGAAACCGTTTCGTCTCCCCGCATTTTCACGCCCTTCCACGTTATTAATGCGACGCTTTTCTTCTTATCTCGCCTGAGAAGCCAGGCTTTGCCAGGGAGAGCACGCACACATCTTCGAACGTTTAGCAGCAGTTTTATAAATGTTTCTCCTCAGACTTATTTTGGCATTAGCCGTCCCCCCCCCACCCCCCCCCCCCAATGAAAGGTCCCTCCCCCTCTTCCTCCCCAGCCTCCGGGGGCCCGGCGGCGGCGTACATTTCCGCCGATGCCAGTGGCTGGGGCTGACGACAGCGTGGCTCTACCCCACAGATTGACGAGCCCTCCGCTGGAGCTTTACTGTACGGGGCAGCCACAGTGGAGCCGGGCTACATCTGGACTCGAGTAAACTTACTGGGAAACGGGGGCCGGCCTTGGCCCGCGACCGCCAAAGGGAGGGGAGGGGGGAGCAGCTGATGAAAGGAGCCCCCACACCCCCGCTCTCCCCACCACCCCCGTTACCAAAATCCCTGGGAGGATTTTATTCTGTAAACACTCCTAAGCTTGGAAGAAGTCAGCGGCTGCTATACGAGCTATACTGCATGCGAGCGACGCGGCGGAACCCAGAAGGCCGGATCGCATCTCCTGCGCCTCTTTCGAAGGGCAGTGATGCTTGTGCGTGTCGTGGCGCGCAAACGCTGACAGAATCGCCGTCGAAACCTCAGAAATCGATTACAGGGAGCGAGAGTCCAGGTTTTAATGCGCGGCCCGTAACACCGTGAACACGGCGCGCGGGGATGTGTATAAGACCGTGCCGTCCCTGATGAAATCCGAGGAATCCTTGGACCGAAGCAAGTGGCCGGAGGAGCAGAAATGTGAGGCATTTTTTTTTTTTTTGACAGGGGGTTAGAAAAACAAGGCTCCCGCCTCCCGTCTGCCTCTACGCGTCCGGCTCCTCCGCCCGGAGGATCCATAGTGGCCTTCACAGCTGCCAGTGGCTCCGGAGCCGATCCATTAGTCACACGGGGTCATGTGACAGTGCCAATGAGACCGGCAACCTCAGACTGGCCTGCTCAACCACCCCCCCCCCCCACCACCACACACAGATAATTAAAGAAAACGAGATTATAAAAAGGTAATGATGGAACAGCAATGATAAAGTGGCGAGCAACACACTCAGGTTTCAAATCTCACCTCAGCCACAGAGTGTCATTAAACATAATCTCTTCCTTATGGCACTTTAAACCCCAAGCAGCAAATACAACCCCCCCCCCCCCCCCCCACCACCACCTCCACCCCCCTGGTCACACTGACACAGCGGGGGATGATTTTTGACATCACTTAAAGCCGTCCCTTCCTCTGTCTGAGCATCAGGGTCAGTAAGAGCTCAAGTCTGACTGTATCCCCCACACAGTGTGATGAGAGCCTCCTGGCTTGATTGCTGAGCTGTCGGGGGCGGGGGGGGCAGGAGGATGGAAACACATAGAAGCCTATCTACAGTAGAAACTGCACCCTCTTCCTGCAGGGATGACATATAGCGCTCGCCTTTGAAGGAGGAATGAAAGGGAAACTCAATGCTGATTCTCTTTTCAGACATGCCTGTTTTATTATTGTCTCTTACCAGGAGACTCTTGTGACTTTTGGATCTATTTGGGCTGAGCGCCCAGCTAACAGACGTCTTTATTCCCCCGTGCGTGTAAATCATGCGATACCTCGCAGCATCTCTGCACTCTGGTTCCAATCAGTCCCGTTGGCTTTTGGGTCTTCTCTACTAGCACCCCTTAATTAATTTTCAAATCTATTTACTTAGTCGTTTTTTAAAGATTCTGTAAGAGGTTCCATCCATTCTAGCAAGCCTGTCTTTGTGCTGCTTTTTTTTTTTGCATATTAGGGGTGGAAATGTTCTCAGGAGAACTTGGCAATCACCGGTCCCCACATAGGAGAAGCCAAAATGGCTGTTCCAGGCTTATCTCAAGAGGGGCCTTTCCTGCCCCCTACACCAACCCCCCATGCTCGTAGGACCTGGCCAGCTCTCCTCTGTGAGGGATCTTTTTTCATCTTCACTCCTCCTTCTGTCCTAATCCCTCCATCTTCATCCTGCTCGCATTCCATTGAGATCTGTAGCTTTTACTGCCCTTTACGGTCTCTTATCCGCGAATGCAAATGCGACGGAGACAGCGGCTGGCCCCTTCGTTTACTCTTCAGGCCCTCATGACGTCAGCGGCGCTACGACATGACTGGGGCCAGATCCCCTGCGCATCATATAAACCCCCCCCCCCCCCCCCCCCCCCATCATTCGAGGCGCTTACTGGAGGCAAGCTTCTGCAGGAGTGAAATATATGCGCGTGCGAAAGCATCATGGAAAATCGACTCTTGTTAACTCTGCAGAACAAATGAGATTGGCTGGGGGGGTATCATAAAAAGCGCATTGGCGGGCTGAGAAAGGGCCGCGCTCCCTCCCGCCGTTCAGCTGGCTGCTCTAACTGTCTCCTAAATGAGCGTAATTGCCGCCATTACAGAACCCACTTAATATGTGGTGCGCTCAGAGGTGTCCGCTAATTCCCCCAACGACTCTGTGCTGTGAAACGTGCCTGTTCAGGGTTCAGGGAGGAAGCGTGAGACGGTATGGCCGGCTATTAAATACATAAAATTAACCCTGCTGGCAAGAATTTGCCTCTTATAGTAAAATTGCTACTTGATGACACCTTCCGTGACCAGATACATTGTGAATTATTACTCATGGGAGGGATGTATACTAAACTGTTGCATACTAGTGCACTGCTACTATACTACCATACTAAAAATACTACTGCTAACATACTAAAGTTAAAGCAGTGTACCAATAGCCTCATATTGTCAGACGTCCCATTTTCTGATCCCATTGTGCATGTGTTTTGGTCTTTATTACACAACATGTGCTGTCAGGATTGTACAGGTAAGAGATCTCCAGGATACTGTAACTACGAACTAATTCTATTTGGTAAAACGTTCTGAAAACGTTCCTCTCTTCCACAAAATTCCAGCAGGAGAACACGGCCTCAGAACTGAAAGCGAAGAGTGACGTTTATACAGCTATTAATTTTCTCCAGTAATCCGTCCTATTGGTCAGTTTATGTTATGTTCTAGATCTGGAATCTTGCCCAAATGCCTTAACGTTCTTGCTGATAATTTCCCCTTTGCACTATAAAAGCCTGGATCTGAAGGGTGAATTCAAATTGGATCTGGCAGATAAAGTCCTGAATAAGTTATGCTCAGACTGAGTGTCTCTGGGCCAAGAGGAATAAAGAACAAACACAAACAGATGGAATCGGGGGCTGTTTAGCTCATATGTGAGTGTGGAACCATCCTGTAACCACCTCATTCTCGCAATCACACTCATCCACTATTATGATAAGGTCTTGAGAAACCAGAGTTGCTCAATCGGGGAGTTTTGCTCAAAGTGACGCTTAACCCATAGACTCGACTTCCTCTCTACTTGTAAGCCCACTGCAGTGAAATGTGTACTTTTTCCCCAGGAAGGATAAACTCTGGAGCAGAGATTTTGGCAGCAGAAACAATGGTGCCCCCCCCACCCCCCACCCCAGGGGGAATGAGGTCCAGAGAGATATCATGCAAGGCCTCGATGGCGGCAGTCTTCAGCACCATAAATTATCTGAAAGTGGTCTAAACAGGCCCTGCATCCCAGCCAGATCCCAACCAGAACTTAATTGGGGGAATTCGCTGGTTCCAGACTGCAGCTCTGATATGAAAACAGAAACCATATGTAAGAAAAGAAGGTGAAACGAACAGCCATGTAAGACATAAGTTTTAAACTGCGCAAATGGCAGTAGACGGCATTCAGGGAAATTATAACGTCACGTACGTCTCACATGTTCACCGCCTCCTGCTGGGATTGGGGCCCAAGGGGGCCCCAAGGCTAAACGACTCATAGAAAGTGCATTATGTCCAATACAATAGCTTAACATTAAACTAAACATAATACACCACATAAAAAATACATTATGTATTTAAAAACAATTTTATGACATGATAGCTCTGTTGGTGCAGAGTTTATTTTTAATAAGAGAACTATATACTTAGGATGGACGAAATAATGGAGACACCATATTATTACCAAGGACGTCATAAGGAGCAAGACAATCCTTCACCTTGAGAATAGCTTTAATCCTTCTTGAAATGCTATCATACAAAATTTTATTGGACTATTCCTCAAGAAAAAATACTTTTCAAGATTCAAGATTCTTTATTTGTCACATGCACAGTTATACAAGTACAACGTGTCGTGAAATGTACCATGATTCAGTCTTATATATATCTGGATAACATTACAGTTATAGGCAATATCTGTACAATGAGCAGTATTATAGAAGAGACTATGTATATTTGTGTTGTGAAGTGCAATGCGCTAGTTGCTGTTGATGGACCTCATCAAGAACAGTTGAGAAGCTGTGGTGGCAGGTCCTGCTTCCGGAATCTCAAGGCCTGACGGTAGAAGCTCTCCCTGAGCTTCTCTGTTTTTGCCATAATACTCCTTCAGCGGAACAAACAGGCAGTTACTGGGGTAGGATGGGTCTTTGACGATCCTGCTTGCTCTGGTCCTGCGTCTCTTTTTGAGTGATGAGGTAGAAATCTACTTTGCACCCAGAAGTTCTCATAAAGGTTCAGTGACGTGCTGACTGGTGAGCCCACGGAAGGCGTCTGACTTAACGTTAGTGCTCAGGACAGCATTCTGTAGTTTTATCAGTCCGTGTGGGGGCATCATCATCTTGGAATATGTGAGCACCATTGGGGAATGGTGCTTACACCATGGGGTGCACCTGGTCCAGTAAGATGGTCTCATTTTTCATGACTGTTAAAAGACCACGTAGAGCAATTATCAGACCAAATGACTCCGGTGAGACACCATACCATCACAGATCCCCCACTGTGCTTCATGTTTGGCAACGCATTGTGGGTTAAAGGTATTCTCCAAATATGGGTTGAAGGCATCTTCCCATCTCCAGAAGCAAAGATCTTTGGATGTGGGTCAAAGCTGACACATCAGACTATTGTATTATTTTCCCAGTGGGGGTGTTAAGATATTCTTCTTACAGTATAGGTTATGCATCATGGTGCTTTGGTCTTGGACATAAGCAAATTCCAAGCAACAGTCCTACCACAAATTGCAGAATTGTGAAAATCTCCATGCACAGTTCTTTGTTAATAACCAGAGGCGCTCATTTCTGTGGCCGTTTTTGAGGCCTTACTGTTTCAGCGTTTAGCAACAGCGTTTGGCAAGCCACTGTCTTTCCACTGTAGGTAAACTTCAACTTGCGTCCAGTGCAGTTTGTCCCTGTTTGGCTGCCATTATCTTCAGGCCTATCATTGTAGACTCATTAAATAATTCGCAGTTTTCGTGAACCGATGACGCCTGTGATTCAGGGCTCTTTGGCCTCTTTAGAACTCTGACAGCTGTCACGTTTCTTTGGAAACTCACATATCAAAGCGTTGATTTTCAGAGCTTCTCCACACGTGTACTGGCAGACGTGTCCCCTCGAACATCTACGATGTGTTTGACATCAATCTGCACTTCTGCGGACGAACGCCCGCCGTAGTCCAAATGTGTGTGCGTGCAGCTGTGTATACGCAGCTCTGGAAACACTGCACCTGATCGATTCAGCAGCATCCACTTTAAATATCAGCATGGATGCTTTTCACGAGCGTTGGGGTAGTTTACAGACCCTACAGACTATGTACAAGGTAATAAAAATGTTACATACATGTAAATGTATGCGTATGTTAGCGCAGACTTGTCTCGAATTGAAAATCTCATGCCAGTCAGCTGGATGCATGAATTTGTAGAACATAGAGAAAAAAACATAAACCTCAATGCTGTCCTATGTGTGCAGGGAATATCAGAATAATAATTGATATCATTATTGTCATTAATAAAAGTATAAATACGACACGTTGTACGCATGTGCAAAGTATGACGCTTGACCGAAGAATTCTGAACGTTTACGTGTACGCTTACGCAGATTGGATACGCGAGTCTTGCACTTGTGCGATATGAACCAGCCTGACACAGTGTCAATTGGTATCCAGGGTAACATGAGTCACCTTTGTAGCTGAATTGTAATTGAGATTTTGTTACTTCAAAGTAGATGTTTTTATGTGGCGTTCCTGTTATTTTGTTTATCCTCTATGTATATCGATAACTATGCCTTTGAAATGTGAGTTAAATCTCTTGATTCTCTTATTACTGAGGGAAGAAAATTGTGTTTTATGCTACATCCTGTATTTCAAGATATGGCGAATCAGCACGATAAAGCGCCAGACTATTCAGTGAAGATGGGGGGTAAGGACCCACTAAAATTCATTTTGCTTGCCATCAGGACCATAAATATCACACGTTTCAGTAAAATCCACAAGTTTAAAAAATATGTTATGATGTCCGACTCTTTCAAATATCTGGCTTTGCTTTCAATCCGCGGCACGCTGGAAACATGAATGAAATCCAGTCCCTTAGAATAATATCCAATCACTTTTCAGCTACAGTCTGATGTTTTGACACCTCGGAGACTGCAGGGAATTAAACTGCATTTCACACATGCTCTGAAACCGCCGTCTTCACAGACCCGGCATCGGCACAGAGTAACGGCCCGGTGGTGTTTCATCACTGTCGCGGGACGTACAGTGGTTTCTTTTATGTCTCCCACTCAGGGACGTGACTGTGGCTGCTTTGGTGGGGGCTGGTGCCCCAGTGACATGCGGTTCAGTGACCCCCCCCCGCCTCTCCCACGCGTCCTCTTCAAACACAATGAAATAACAGCCATATCAATCTATCCTGGGTGACAGCAGGCATGTGGATCTGACAGTCACCAGAAACCAAGCTAAAGCAATATATGTAGGATGTCTGCACTGAGGTGCTGCAGAATTGTATCTGAGGTTCAGGATGATCATCAGAGGGTGCGATGAATTATGAGATGGTGAGGAATGGTATCTGAGGTCCATGGTGATTGCTGGAGGATGGGATGTCCACTGCAGAACTGTTGGTGAGGTTCAGGATGATCATCAGAGGGTAGGATGAAGTATGAGGTGGTCAGAATTAGATACGACTTGTGTAGGTTTCCATATTATCAGACAATTTTTTAATGATATTCTTCATTTTAAGACTCTCTCTGAACAAATATGAATCAATAAAGATTTTTTTTTTAATCATTTATAAGTCAACATGACTGGCATAAACGTTCGATGACTTGCTAGCAAACTTGGAGATGGGCCATCTACCCAGCAGGCTGTTGGGTTTCACATCAGTCTGGAACATTGCCCTGAGTAATCCCCATTCCTTCAGTTTAGGCAGAAAGGCATCATGCTTTTCAGAGACCAATAGCAGCGATACTGACAAGTCAAATTTTCAGTTGAGAGATTTTATTGGATATAGGGTGTATAGCTGCAGGTCTACTCGATTGCACCAAACCCTGTAGAATGCCACATAAACTGAATTTAGAGCAGGCGTCTCAAATAAACGCTCCTTATTAATGATGATTAATATTAATAATATGAATTCAATGTGATTGGCCTACGTCCCACACAGGCGGCTTCCGTCATGCTCTACGCTTCCTGGCGGAGGCCAAACTGGAAGATTGGTGAGTGGATAGATTGACAGATGATATACAGCCAGTTCTCGACTGACATAAGCAATCTGTCCCATAAACCATTAACATAAGTCAGATTTTACATATGCCAGATTTGCCTGCCCATACCGTTCAGGATACCTTATAGCAAAAAAAACACTTAAGCCAAAAACACACTAGCAATGCATAGTAAAGAATATATATAACTGAAAAGATAAAGTGTAAATTTACTCACAGGCATACGTTGCCTGTTTCCGTTTCCATAAACTATGTATCTCGTATTTTTTGCGCAAATTCTGACTTACTTTAGTCTGTTTCATGTATGCGGCGAGCTGCCTGTATAAATAAAATATCACGACAGACATTTCACATTTGTCCCACAATATTTACTTAAGAAAAAACAAAGATGGACACACGCCCAGTCTCCCACATTGCCCCCATAACCCGAACCCTATCTGCAGAGGAACCTGGCCAGTCGCATCCTTATCCTTGTAAAAAGCTCCACCTAACTTCAGTTTCCGGCTCCGTCGAGAAGTTATTCATACATCAGACCACATATCATAAAACTGCAGAGTCGTTCTAAAAACACGCACCCACTTTGACCGTGGCAGGTTGAAAGCTAAGCCTGTAAACAGACTTTCCACAGTCCACAAAAGCAGGGAATATTGCTCTTTCTAGGACTCACTCTTTCAAGTAACACCTTTCTACAGTGTCCCTCCGCGGCCAAAGCTTCAGCTCTCCATAGAAGGAGGAACAGGCTGTGTAACTGCTTACACAGTCCTGGGAAATGCTATTTGCCCTTTTGTTCTGGATAAAAGTACAGCATTTCACCACTGGTGTTAGCGGTATCTGTGGTTTAGGAGAATACGGCAGTGTGTCGGTGTGCTCTGCGCGTGTGTTGGTGTGCACGAGCGCGTGTGTGTGTCAGCGAGTGTGCGCGCACAAGGGAGGTGAAAAAGTGTCAAGGAATCCATTGTCTGCTCTCCACCTGTTATTATTCTGGCCCCAATCAACCTGCTAGCCAGGCTGGAGCCAGTGGCCATCTGGAAACACTGCTCTGTTTATAAACTTGGCATGGAGCAGCACTCCGGGGCCTGACCTCCCACACAAATCTGGAAACAATTAGAGCAAGACAGGCAGGCTGATTGCTGAGCGAGAGAGAGAGAGAGAGAGAGAGAGAGAGAGAGTCTGGTGCGGGTCCCGCTGATGGCTGTGGGGACACCAGGGCCTCGTTAGACCCGGCCGGCCCGGCCATGCCCCGCCCCCACGCGCCCCACGCTGACTCTGCTCTTAAAGCTGCAGTTTTCCATCCTCCTCGAGAGCGACGCCAAAACCCGCGAGAGACGCCTTTGGTCTCAACTAAAAGGGAGGGGAGGGGGGATTGGCGGTGTGGGAGGGCTGTTTCTCGTTGCGTTTCGGGACGCGTTACCGCTGAGTCGCCCGACGGCTCTGGAACCTCGATGCCTCGCGTGATGTGGATGGAATATAGATGAAGGATATTCATCATCTCACACATGAAACATCTCGCAGCCTGAGAGGATACCATGGAGAATCTCCATCAGCCTCTTCATCTTGTCTCCAGTAAGCCGGTCACTCTGAATTCTTCAGGTGGTCCAAAATGCCCCGGTTGGCTTGTGCCCACCTCCCGGCCCGGCGTCTGGTCCGGCAGCCCGGCTGAGTGAATGCACAGATGTGCAGGGAACTGCCACAGACATACCCCCCCCCCCCCACACCCCCGCCCGCCACCCCCCACTGACCCTGCAGGGAATTTATGGCCCCCAGCGTAAAGGAGGTTTGGCACCAGCCAGGCATGGCTGAGCAAACCCCAATGCCACACAGGGGGCGCCGTGTGTGTGTGTGTGTGTGTGTGTGCGGGGGGGTGGGGGGACCGGAGATACAGAGGGGGGGGAACATAGGAAACTTACTGTGAAACCAAATATTTCAAAAATGTACCTTTACGCTCATGTTTGACCTCTTGGGACCCCTGATTCATTCTTTCAGGCTTCGCTCTGAAGGGCAAAGGGCAGAATGTTTTGAAACATCTCATTTGGGTCCTGCCTGTAAACACTAATGAATGCAGCTGTATGAATTTCAGGGGAGCACATTTGTACGTGTTACACACATCCATCGAAAGCTTTACAGCTGGGCTTTTAACTGGGGCAAACGTAATTCGCCGAGATCCGTCTGAAGTCCGTATACGTCAGTGGCCTCAAAGCCAAAATGTCTAAATCACCTCTGACGTCACTTGCTGGTGCGGGGGGAAAAAAAAACCATAGCGAAGTGGAATGCATTAGGTAGCGCAAGGGGTTTCACCAGAGCCATACTTAAGTTCATTATTCCTGGGAACCTTGAAGTAGCCTAACAGACAGTTTGACAATGTATTCCCCAAATAATTTTAATACTGAACAGACGTGGATCTTTGGTGACGTCAATGCGTGATGAAGAGTTTTCGAAGCCATTCTTCCATGATTAAGAGCAGAACCTATGTTCGCGCCGTGAACACACCAGCCCTGAGAATGGAGTTACTGGCGGGGGTCTCACACCGTCATGCTGAGAAGCCTGGCCCGCATTCCTCCATCCGGGACTGGGAACCGGCAAGGATTCTGCCTGACTGGTTAAGAAATCGGGCCAGTAGATGAGTTCCTGAGGAAGCATTGTCTCAAGTTACATTTGCGTTACATTTTTACTCATTAATGCCTTTGTGCAGTGCACCGAAAGCTTTCAAAATATAAGCTAGAAGTACCATGTCAGCAACAATAATATTAAAATAAAAATATAATTACGTTACGAATGTCAAGAAAAGTAACACAAACTTTTCTAGGCTTCATATAATGGGCTACACTGACTGAATCTTATACTCAAAGAGTCTGTGGTTGGTGCCTACTGCATAGTGTGTAAATGCACATTAAAAATTAATGTTAAACGGTATCTTGTTACATTACATTATCATTGCCCCAGAGTAAGGGAATATATTCTCATTAATGGCAAGCCAAGAGTAATTGAATGGGCTAAAGGCATAAGGTAAATTAAAGATGATCCAGAAGAAACTATTACTCTGTAGCCCAGTAGGGGGTACTGAGCATCCATAGATAGCTGGGTGATACCACTCTGGGGAGAAGGGGGGGAGTATTCCTCAGGGAGTATTAAACATGGCTGACGGGGGTGACACTGCGGAGCAGTGCGGGGGTGGGTTAGGACACTGGCATCCTCTTCCTGTATTACCTCATTCAGTGCTGGTTCACCTTCCAGATTTCCAGTGGGAGGAACAGTTTACCGTAAAACAAAAAAAAAAGAAAAAAAGCAAGCAAACTGCATTTATCCACTGCACACGTGTGGCGGCCTGATTAAGCATTACATACAGCTCCTCTCTAAGTCATACATCCTTTCTGCTTACACAATCACACACAAACACAGACCTTCTCGCACACTTTCTCACTGGAATGTAAAGTCCTCCCCGGGCATGGATCAGTCATACATCCTCTTGGTCAACCGCCAGCTAGCTATTTTGTTCTATCTGTTTGCACTGGAAATACCACAATCAGTGCACAATGCTAATATATCTTATTTGACTATGTGATATGTTACTAGGTACGAATATTTACACAATAACGATATAATTTCTATTTGTCTCATTACAACTTTCACCTCTACTGACAACTTGCATACGATAGACACACAGAGATAATGTTTTTTAGCGAATATCACTCTATTTCCATGTCATCGCATCAACGGTGCCTTCGGACGAATAATGACAAAATGTCCCCTTGCAAGTGGTACAGAATCGATTTTGCTGCTTTCGCACGGATCATTTCTTTCATTACGCTTCCTTACGATCATCGTATCCCAATGTCTGCCCTCCCAGTCTCGCCAGGGCTGTCCAGCCGCCGTTATTATCTCGGCGTGAGGCTGCATGAGAGTTGAGTTAGCGCCCTGATGATCTGATCTATAAAGGGCACACGCTGTACTATGTGTTCCATTTCGGCTTGCACAATGGAAGGCCGGGGCAGTGGAAAACAGGATCTGTGCCGTGTCGTCCGAAGGAGCCAGGCAGAGGGGCCGGTCAGCGGAAGACCTAGGGCAGTGTCCTTCCTGGCTTGCCACGGCTTCCTGTCCGCCGCCTCCCACGCCATTGTCCGCCGGGCAGCCGTTTGATCTGTGGGACTGCTCTTTCTTCCTCTCCGCCACCAGTCCCAAACAGTCCTCCCCACCTCCTGGCATGATCTTGAGTTCACCGGTGCCAGAGGAAGCCTCCGCAACAAAAAATCATAAAAGCATCAGGTGACTCACGGAGCCGGCGTTCGCCGGCCTTGACCGTCGCCCATCCCGCCGTGCCTCACCACACCTGCCTCTCAGGCGCCGGGTTCGACTCAAGCATTGTGATTAAGTCCCCCACCCACCCCCACAAACAAACATCCTGTACCGCTCAGCGCAATGCCAAGCCTCCGTCGTCGCCAGGGACACAGCGCAGCCGCTAGCTCAGAGATGACGGTCTACATGGTACCTATCAGATAAATCCAAACATTCAATCTGAACCACGCATGAGAAGCAGCTCTTAGAGCTCCTTGACGTCATTGACTGCAAGTTAAATTATTAGTTTGTACTGTGAAGGCATCTGTGGACATGTACTAGAAAAGCCTATGATGAAATACTTTCTCAAGGGGTGATAAATGTGCACGTCCACCAGAGAAACGTATAGCTACTGTCAACAGCTAACCTAATTCCTCTTCGCATTCTGCACGTTGAATTGGTTTGCATGTACTGCAGCATTTTAAAGGTTGTTCAGTGGGTTGGATTAAGTAAATCAAAGGTTACTTGTAAGCAGCCAGTTCCCAAGCAGTTGTCACGCTGTGGTGGCTGGTGCGTCACCTGCCGTGACGCCCGGACCCTGAGCTTACGCCATGCTAGCTGCACTTGCTCCCTGCTAGCTATAAATATTGACGAGGACAGATGCTTCCCCTCCTCGTGTCCGTGTCTTCCTCGGAGCACATGTCAACAGAAAACGAGTGTGTGAGCTAAAGTCCCCGAGCAGGTGGCTCGTGGGCGGGTCCGTGAAATGCGGACGGGTGAACGGAGCGAGGAGGAATGCCTAATTGCTGAACAAATGATCGGACATTCACGCCTGCTCCTCGCACGCCAGTGCCGTTCACATACAGGAAAATGAACCTGTAGCAGAGAATAGAATTCAGTTTAGCGGACAACAGGAAGTTCTTAATCTCATAGCTGGATGGGGGGTTACGACATGGCCTCATGACTTAGATTGGAAGAGTTGGTCCGACTAAGGTTTGTACTCGATAACATGTCATGAACCTCATCAGCAAACATGCTCTAGCCTCTGCAGAGCCTAGTCATCAATGACATCAATGCTAACACCCTCAAGAAAACATTTTTGTGGCTAAAGGAACTACTTTCCACTGGAGAACTGACTTTGGAGAAAAGGATTCATTCAAAGCCTCTTTGTGCGGATAGGTGTGGTCTCTGTGGAGATGCAGACGTTGTAAGGGCTTTGAAAAGTTTCTTCCACTTGCAGATTATGTGGAATGATTATGAGGAAAGGTACGGCAGGGGTAAGGAATGGAAAACTGAAAGATGAGCAATATTTTAAAAACTACTGATAAATATGACAAGGTTACGCTGACCAGCTGAGTACAGCGCTGGTCAGGAGTCTCAGAAATTATGATGAAAAATACTTTACGTGAGACAGAAAATGACTAAAACTAAACATTACTAACACTGTTTAAAGGTGGCAATACATTAAATCAATATTCCCATTCTTGCCAAGGTGAATGTGTCACTAACTTACCAATGTATGGTTTTTGATGGGAATTAGGGCATTTGTCAGCATCAGCTCAGCTAATTCAGTCATGTGCACCTTATGGCCAGTCAATAATGCCTCTCTGTCTCCTTTATTTATAACATTAAATCTCTCATTAGTACTTTTACCATTATCTGCAGCAGAGTATATATTGTTTTTGTAATATACACCATATCTATTAAATACTAGAACTCGTGGCCATAAGTGTAAATTAGCAGGAGAACATTTTAAAATGAATTTGAGAAAACACTTCTTTACACAGGGTGTAGTTAAGAGTATGGAATAGTCTTCCTGCTCCTGTAGCGGAAGCTAATACCCTGGGTTCCTTTAAATCAGAGCTAGATAAGATTTTAACAACTCTGAGCTATTAGTTAAGTTCTCCCCAAACGAGCTTGATGGGCCGAATGGCCTCCTCTCGTTTGTAAATTTCTTATGTTCTTATATCTTAGCGTCAAGCCTCCCAGGTAACAGTGCAGAATTCCATGCCACAGGCCACGGTTACGTCCGATTCATGTCATCTGCTGCTGAAGCCAGGAGCTGTATATTAAATTAACGGGATGTTTTGACCCTTTGACATTTACAGTGAACTGGCAAATTAATACATAAATAGTATCACATTGGGTCTGGCAATCCCGGCTCAGCTAATTTGATAAAGCATCATGCTAAATTAAAACAGGCTTCAAGAGCTTCATGACGTAAATCTGCAGGATCGTACGTACCACTCCAGCTCGGTCTGATTTACAGCCTCGACACTCCTGCCGTATCCAATTCAGCTGGCCATGAATTTGCCGATTTCCTAAAAACAAGAGTCAAGACACAGATATCCATCAGTTCAATAAATGAACAAAAATCCATCCGTCCATCATTACTGTTTATCCAGTGCACGGTCATCGGCAAAAATATTAATTTTAAACAATGACTGCTGCATCTCATTTTTAGCACAGTATTGCTTAATTAATTATGCTTCATTTAAACCAATTCTAAGCATCCAATTAAAGACCCTTAATTATTATTAGACTATGCTAAATAAAAACATGCAGAAACTTAACTGTATTAGTACCATGCTCCTGGGTACAGATAGCCCACCATTTCTCTAATTCGCATAATTTGTAGTAGCACTCCCCTCCCTGAGATTAGCCCTATCAGATACACCACTAACCTGCACAGACCTGCCAGCATATATATGTCAGCTCTGAGAGCCACTGGGAATAAGTAAACCTGATTTTGAGGAATAGAAGACCACTGCTCTATATACATTGATTAATTGCAGTCGTATCTCTTTGGTGATTAAAACTGATTACGTTTTAAAACTGACTTTAATGTGGCTTCACTCTGGGCATGCTTTCAGTATATTAAAGAAAAAGAGAAAAAACATTCCACACACTATTAAGCTGTAGGCATTAGTCATTCAATTTAAGTTTGAAAACAGGTCCTAGAGCTTTCCCATGAAGATAAAATACCCTCTTTGCTCTCATAACATTAAGTCGGACAAATTCTCGCCAGCGAGCGCTGGAATCGCTCTGACGTCACGGCCGTAAAAACAAACCTCGCTGAAACGCTTTTAAATTGGTGCTTAAAAGGCGGAGGATGAAGGGGTGGGGGTGAGTTTGGCTTCATGGTGGGTGCTACCGTGGAGCCAGCAGTAATTTGAATAAATTGGCACCGCATCCCGGAGCTCTTTCTGTGGGCGACTGGAGACCTCAGACGTGCCGTACCAACTGGACGCCGGCGTAGCCGAATGGGAAACCAAATCACATTTTCCATAATTGCTTCATTTAAATCTTGAAATAGTAACTCTGTATGACACGCGGCGGGACGTGCATGCTTTATGTCGCAGCTCGCTTTAAACACGCAGCCTCTGCATCTCCTGCAGCATCGGCGTGTAAATATGCTTCGGCTGTCGCTGGGCAGCTGCCAAAGCTATGGGTTTTAAAGGGGGATTCCTGTATTTGATCCGCTGTATGATTTGCGTATTTATGCGTGGCCACAGATCTGCAGAGTCTGCTCCTTTCTGGAGAACGCTGTCCTCGATCCGAGTCCTTTGCTTAGGGTATGTCGGACATCGCCAGGTCTGTGGGACATCTGATCATTTTCATATAAGCAAAACCTGCAAACTGCAAAACAGTTTAATATATGCAAAAGTACAATTACGCATGCAGAATATTTCCAGTGCCGCATGACTCCTCCGGATATAAAAAAAAGGAAAAACCTAAGAGTCATGTTGCAGAACCTTTTTTTTTCTTTAAGACGTGACGACTTCATCTGTTTGCAGGCTATCTTTTAAATTCAGATGCCAGCTTTTGGCAACTCAGACTGGTATTTAAGGCAAGTGCCAGCAGGTATTATAGTTAAATAAATTTTCTCTGGGACTCTCAAGAAGATGATCGAATAGTAGCAGCTTGTACAGCTGAACAGCGAGTCACCTGTGTCTCTGAAATGAATGTACTTTTGCTTAAAGGGTCTTCATACTCAATTAATAACAAATGCATAGCTATTTAATTGTTTGACTGTCTGTCAAATGGGCAGTTTTCACCTATGAAATAGTCTGCAGAAATTTGCCAAAAATGTGCCAAATGTAGCCCAGAAAAAAAAATAAATTAAGCATCCCGTCTGGGACTCATTGGTACAGCTTCCAAAAACAAGCACAGAATTTAAGATACAATCTCAAAGCTGTTCTGCTTGTCCGCTATTCTTTAAGTACCCGCACGGATGCAGATAACGTTGCAAACACAAATTATTAACAGTGACTCAAGTGTCCTTATCTGAACATATTATTATAAAGCTTTACACTTTGTACATTTCCAAAAGAAAACAAATCAACAACACTAACGGCATATTAACGTAGGAGCACAGCACTAACAATACACACACTTCATTACTCTGAGCAGTTTCAGTGTCTTTTTGGGATTTGAACTAGTGTCCTCAGGTGAAGTAAGGTGAAGGATCTGTTTGTTTTCTTAATATGTAGAAGTGAGCTTGTGAAGAGACTTAGCCGTTGGGGTGAGGGACTTTGATTTAAAGGATACTTCTTTGCGCACATAGGCCCATTAAAGAGGTGTGAACGCTAACTGGCACTGCCAAAGATTCTTACCCCAGGGCAAAGGCACTGCATAAAACTATACAGTGTCTTGTGGAAGAATATCTGGGCAGTGTATTGCAGTGTGTGCCTCTCGAGTGTTATTAGGGCAGTATGATGGCCTGATACCTAAGGGGCTATGGAATGACTTCCTGCTCCCAGTTCCTTGTATGTTTACATTTGCCTGCTCTCCCTGTGCTCATGCTCCTCCCACTGTCCAAAATCACTGGCAGTGGTTAGATATCTCTGACTCACCAGTAGTGTATGATTGTGTGACTTTCTCCAATTATTTCCCCCCCCACTAATCTTCCATCCATCTGTCCAGTCATCTTCCAACTGCTTATCTCGGTGGGGGGGGGGGGGGGGAGAATAAAACGCCAAAACAAAACATAAATATTCAATAAAACAGAAATGTCTGTTTGAAATAGAAACGCATTGGGTACATAGGGATACATAAAATATGCTATTCCTGTAAGGGTATTGTATTAAGCACAAACTCTGTGGGGACGGTTAGGGTCTTTTGAAGGGATCTATCCGAAGCAGAATATGTAGCGTATGATTTTATACTTTACAGCTGGATATTTTATTGAAGCGGTTTATGGTAAGTACTAAGAGTCTGTTAAGGGAAATAACGGCCAGCTGGACTAAAGACAGGAAGATGACAGGAACAAGCCTCTTACGGGCTTCAGAGGTAGTGCTGGGCCAAACTCTCTCCTCATTTTGTGTTGTTCACCCCCTTATAAATTCCCACCAGAAAGTTTCCCTCTTTGAAGGAAGATTGACATCGGGGCTAATCTTCCATAGTGATCGGACCTAACGACGTCCACGTTAACAACGTAACATTGGGTTGATGATCTGTGAATAATAGTGCATAACTGTGTCTCTTACATACCTACTGTGACACATGCAACACGGTGACATTAATTGTAGAGAGAAACAGACACTGATACTTGTACTGGCTATTGTGTTACTTCGAAGTTCCGCAATAGCCTCCTTTTCAGGCTTTATTAAAAAATCCCATCCAAGCCCGAACAGTCTCCTTTTTTCATTATAATTACATAGCAGGGATAAAGATAAATAAAACCATGTGGAAAGTTTTTTTTTCTTTACATTTTTATGTTAATTTGAGCACATAAATAGAATCTTTAGAGTCACTTCCTGTTTAAGTAACCGGGTGAAAGGACCTAAGTTTAAAATGATGTCATTCTCCTCCCAGTAGTGTGAATGTGGCTTGAACCGGACAGGGGACCAATCAGTGTTTCGGACTTGCCTACATTTCACTTTTAGCCAATCACGGAGCTAAGATTAGTGACGAACATGTTCAACATTATGCATTGCTTTTCAAACTGGCAACATTCAAGACCTTATCTTAAAAGCAATATTTTGTTTTAATCAGATAAATCTAAAAATGTGTGTATTTAACCCAAAGACAAATGACACAATTCTGTTTAAGATACATTTTTATCATGGTATATTATCTTTAATTTGATGATGGCGTCGGTTTTGCTGAAACCCTAGTGACTAAATTAACTACATATTTGAAGCTCATCGCTTTTGTTACGTCACTGTTTCGGCACCCTATTAATTTGGCCTTGCATACTTTTCATGTAATGTCATTTCATTTCATTTCATTTATACACCATAAGCGCCTTTACTTACAAGTATCTCACTTTCAAAGCTCATCCACCACGCAATCATAAGTAAACATTCACAGAGTTCAAACCGCCCAGTCCAATGTGGTCCGAATCAGCCGGCACCAGAGCAGAAATGTCTGCTAGGACATCCGCGGGCTGCCTGCGATTCTGCGGAGCCTGGCCAGTGTTCACAGCCACTTATAACAGGGTAAATAATTATGCTATCAGGTGGTCTTCTCCCTGCAGCCCCCCTGCAAATGCATCCTCTGTCCAATAGCTGAGAGCTGGGTTGAATTAAACTTCTTTTTTTTTAAAAACAAGAGATGAAGCGTTTTGTTTTTCTTTTTTTTCTTTTCTTTTCTTTTCCCCCCATCCAGCTGGCTCCCACCCCCCTTGAGGAGACAGGTGGTTTCGATTCTCCTGACAGGTGCTATCTTCTTCCTCCGTCAGCCTTGTATGCTTACCATTTCATCCAACACTCCATCTGAAAAAGTAAGCCTTGCTTATTTCAGTCTAAAAGGAAATGTTACGAGCCAAATTCTATTTTTTTCCCCCTCGTTTATGTTGTGGTGAATGAGAATAGTTCCCAATTACATGGTCTAACTGAGGTTTTGGACCACGGACCAGCACTAGGGAGACTTCTACCTTGAACTTATTGTAAAATAACTGAATTACTCTGGCTGCATCCTGCTTGCAAGTTAAAGGCATGTTTCTGTAAGATGAAAGCGACCTGGATGCTGAAAGCTTCAGTGCTTGACCTTGTTCTTTATTCTGAATAGCAAGCAGTTAAATCAAGAAGCGATTAAAAATATATATACTCGTACATTGATACATAGCTACATGAATAGATAGATAATTACTTCATATAGCCTTATTATATTTATATAGGTGGTTGATTATATTACTTGAGCAGGGCTATTCAACTCTGGACCTCAGTTGCAAATCCAGGCCTTGTTTTCAGTTCTCCCAGGTAGTTAATATAATAATTACTGATTCTGATTGGCCACAAGGGATTCACACTTGGCCAATAGGTGAAGGAAGGCTGGACAATCAGCAGGGCTCGGACCTTGAGGACCGGAGTAAAGTTGGAGTCCAGCAGCGGATGTAGCTGGTTGACAGTCGTCTTCATCCTTAGTTATAATGACCGGCACAGACTGCTGAGCTTCAGTTAGCAGGTCTGTCGTGCAGGACCGTCGAGCTGTTGGAACTGACTGACCCATTGTGTGATCATGAGTTTATATATATATTTAAATTTGACCTGTAATATCCTGATGCTGCTGTCTATAAATCACCCATGATGTGTGACTATGTGTGTGTGATTGCGAGATGTCCCCTGTGCGTCTTAGGATTGGTTCCAGGCTCCCTGCATGCTGATTGGTGGACGTATTGTATTGTGCTATCATATGATTTCTTTTTTCGTCATGTGATGTTCATCACATGACGGAAAGCGGCGTGTCCGAGTTACCCCCAGGGGATCATTTCGGTCCTGCTGATTCCGAATGAGATAAACGTCAACTGCGCTGAGAGAGCGTGTGGGGACAGATAATGAGAGATCAGAGCGGGGAACTCAGACGGGGGGGGGGGGGGGTTGGGTTTGGTGGAGGCCTCTGCAGGTGTACAGCCCATTCGTTCACTTCACCTGTGCCTTATTGCCAGTGACACCAGGCTGGGTTCCGTGTTGTTCTATTACCCAGAACACAGGGCAGGCCTGTAGTAGCAGATAGAGTGCATGCTTGGGCAGGTTCTAGGTGCTTTCAACCGAAGTTTCATTATCTATATCAAGGTTATTCAGCTCACGGTCCTCGAGGTCCGAGCACTGCTGGTTTTCCAGCCTTCCTTTACCTGTCAGTCAGGTGCGAAGCCTCTGACCAATCAGAATCAGTAATTATTAAACAACTACCTGGGAGAACTGAAAACACGGCCTGGATTTGGAATCGAGGGCCTGAGTTGAAGAACCCTGATCTATATGATCTATCTGATTAATTCAGGTTCCCCCCCCCCCCCCCCAAGTCTTGACAAGCTTCTCTGCCTCTATTTCAGGGGGCAGCACCATCACAACCACCATTTATGCTCCATAGCTCCAGATTTTACAGTATGTGTAGGTGCTTGCAAAGTTGGGCTTATAGAGGCTGAGAAATTCTTGACTGATTATTTCCATCTATCTGTTGCTGTTGCCTGTTTCGCTTCCTGTCTTTCCCAGTTTGACGGTAAATGCCGCCGTAACTGATGACTGATTGTCTTTTTTCCAAAACCCAAACTGATTAAACTTCCCTCTCCTCACTTTGGAGGGACATTTATGTCTTGCCAGCTTTGTTCATCCGAATTAATTAAAATATTTCATAGCGTAGTTGATTATTTGCTGAAATCATTATCTGTCTCTTTTTGGCGTAAGTCATTTATTAAAATGGATTCCTTCTGAACACATCCGCTAAGAAAAACCAGTTTAATTTTTAAGCGAATCATTTATCTTTGCTCCGGAGCGATCAAATAAAAACTTGTTCTGACTGGGGAATAACCTTCTTAGGCAGTATATATTTTCCTTATTCCTACGTATTTTTTCTATGTTTATTTAATGAAAGTCGGACCTTTAGGCAAGATCATTTGGGCATTCAGTCTTTGGGAAGAAAGCAGCTTTTGAAAGCTTACCCAACGTTACAACACATTAAACCTCAACTAAACTTAAAGAAATTTACTGTGTGCATTATGCGGGATACACAGTATATAGAAATATTGTGACATTAGAAGATACAAATATCAAATATTGTTCAATAACAAAGTATGTCTGTGATGCATCAATAAGTACAATCACATTTGTAATTTTGTGCTTATTCAGATATTACAGTTCATTATATGTGGATGCTGGCTAGGAATTACGGCTCTCAATAATGTTTTGGATTTTAGTGTGATAATCAATGCAAGCTGCAGTTGTTTAAGCAGAAACACTAAACTGCTTTAAAATATAATGATACAAAAGCCAGTCCAAGAACCTATAAATGTGTTTAGATGAATACATAAAATTTAGCTTTGTAGTTCAGGCTTTTCGGTATTTGTGGTCTTTATTAAGATATATAGTGCAGAATGTTTGTGAGTAAATGTGAATAAATGCTTGTGAAGCAGTAGACGGGGGTGGCAAATTCTCAGTGAGCCCCCCCCCCTGCACGCTGTGGTGGCTCAGTCCGGGGGTATGTGCATGCAAGATGTAAACAGGTGTACTGTTTGTCTGACTTTTCTTTTCCTCGCGTCGGCTGAACCTGCGCGAACACGTTAGCTGGGGCTGGTGCAGTTGGGTCCGGGCTGCCTGGCAGCGATGTCGTCAGTAGTGGGAGCCTGGCCCGGCCTCTGCACAAGCCCCAGACCCAACCCAAGAGCCCGCTGGAGCTATGTACTGCGGCCTACCGCGCGTGACGGCAGGTCGTCACTTGCTCTCGGGGCTGCAGCCATTTTCAGCTCAAAGCTCAGGAATGCAGACCCTTTCTTTGGCTGGAGGGCGTGGCTGGTGCCCCTCATGGAAGTCAGTGATTAGACATGTGCGCTCAGAGATGCATGCAGGCGAAGACGCGGAAAAATCTGCTTCCCACATTCATTCCAGAATTCAATCTCATAAATGTGCTGTTTTCAAGACCTTATGCGCTGCTTTTGCCAGACTTCTGTTTTTTTCTTTACAGGAAAACAAATAGCATTCTGTGGTGTATGTGCAAAATCTAGCAACCAAATAAATTGAATTAATTGCCACGCATTCGTATGAAGAACGGGCATTTCCGTTGAGAATATATCAGTAGAAGAATCACTCTCTGACACTTAAATGGAGATGCTTATAATGGTATAAATATATATTGGATTGGCTTGATGGTCGGGTTGTTAAGGACTGACCACATCAAGCTGACCAGCCAGCTGGAGTGTTCATGTATAACGCTGGGCTTGTCTTAAAGATCTCACCACCGTGTCCTACCTGTAGTCAGGAGTGCCATGTGCATCTTGATGGAAATGTGGCCAACCTCACATGAGTCAGGACATCCTAGTCATTCTCAGTGATCACGCTGTCATGGCCGCAGAGCTCGAAGGTCCCACCTCCAAACCTCTTCTTCCCTTGTTGGCGAATGCTGGACGCCTGGGTTATTTTTCACTCTCGTGTGTGTACGTTTGGGAATATTTACTGAGTTACCTGAGCCATGGGGAGTTTATTATTCATTACTAAGGATGCAGATCAAGGTACGCATGTTAGATGTAACACAGGGTCTGCATATGTACCTTAGGTATCATGACTTTGCTGTCTGATGAAAAACATGAATCTCCAAAAATCCATTATTTCAGCAAGGCGAAAAAACACATTTGCTTAGAAACTGCTTACAAAACAAACCTTAATGTGATGAGACACCTTTATCCTCGCAAATAGTATCTTACGCAGCCATCATTTAAATTTATAAATGGACTTACATGGATTGTTGTCAGCAAGGAAATCATGTTAATGTCAAGAAGATCTTGCGTTATATTCACAGTTAGCGGTGATGTTAGTTTGTTAGTTAACTAGCTATCAAGCTATCAGCGTTAAGTTGTTAAAGTTAGCGATATAAGTTAATCCATACAAATGACTGTCAAGAATACAAATGTTAACTAGTACAAACATAAATATCGGTTAACTATGGCTTCATAAAACATCGTTTCTTGCGTCTCCTGGATCACAAACATCATCAGCAGACGGAGGAGAAAGGCTGTATTCCATCTATAGTTAAAAGCAACGATCATCAAAAAGTAGATACATGCAGTTTTTATTGGACAGCAACAATATATAACTTCACTGATAGCTTATTATTGTGACTGTAACTCACATGAAAATATCAGGTTTCTCGATAAATGCCTGTAATTGCATGAAAGGGATGAAAGTTGATGCATAAGAGCAAGTATATTGGCAATAAGTATGCAGCAATTCCGATTATAAAAGCTTCAACAAGTCGACTTTTATATGACTTACAAACTTGCCATCAGAAAGCACAGAGGACCATTCCAGTCCACGCTCACCTAGTATATGCCATCATCACCCACATAAGAATATGCGCAAGGAAGGGCCTCATATCTCTAAACATCATGTATCTGCCTGTACATGAAGACAGAAAACAGCGCTGTGCTGGAAGGTTAGAGCACATGTGGCTCCAGTGGAATTAAATATTAACAAGCTTTGAAGGCTTCGGACATTACAGAGAAATCTCCCTAGGTACATACAGGTCAATGTACCATTTAAATGATTCCTCAATGATTAGGCCTTAATCCATTTTAATCCAAGAGTCTGGAAATTGTCTAACAATCCTAGTAGTTCTAGCAAACGAATTTGCTTGATATTTGATCTGTTTCATTTTTCAGTTATTTCATTTTATGTTACTATTTGCTGTACACTAAAATTTCAGAACGATTCCCTGCACAATGCAGTCCACACTGTAACAAAACCTATAAATATAATGGAAAAGTTTTTACATTTCTTTTATAACTTTTTTTTTAAATTCTCATTCACAATAAAATAAAGTTTAAAAGGCATTCTATTATACAGATTCTGCTGTAATACTGGCTTCAGATTAGCTAGAAAACTGACTATATTATATGATTGTGTATCATTAAAAAAAGCAGTTATATATTGAAATTAAAACACCATTAACATGATATCACTAAATGTTTTGCAGTTTTACTAGAGGTGCGTTACGTACTTTGTTTTTTTGTGGTTTATAGATGCCTAAAATGGAGGTAACAAGCATGAGTAGATTTCCTCACAATTCCACATCAGTCAGGTGTTACTAACTCATTCTCTGGTGTGTGCAAAACCTCTCACCACTAGGTCCCATTTTCCTACAGGGCAAGAACTCGCTTCTTTTTGTAAAAAATAATCCATGCCTTCTCTGTAGCCTCAGGCTATCATTCTGAAACAATAGTTTGCTGCAGGCTATGTTCAAAAGCCAGCAAGATAAGGACCAGTCAAACCTGTCCTTTTTAAAGCCCTACTATACGACTACTTTACAGTACGTTTGGCATGCATGTGCTGTTAAAACATGGGCCTCATTGTCGTTTTTTCCTGATTCTCTAAGTTTAAAATGAATCATGAATACAAGCATTTGCCGGGAATTTCACACTGTGACAAAAATAAGTGTGTGAAATTGAAAGTGAAGTTCAGTCATCCTTTAAAACCCTCTTCAGTTTTAGGTTTTTGGTTATTTTTTTTCCCTTATACGTCTTTAATCCTTCTAGTTATTACCATCACTTTAGCTATTCTACTCTCCGATCTTATCTACAGACTAATAAGATTTTATCTTATATAATTGGCATAATTGCTATTGTTCTATCGTTATCTATGTTGCCTTTTGGAAATTGTTCGGCTTATTTCCCATCTAAAAGGATATTTCTGTAAACAAATACTTTATTTATTGGTAAGTTATCCATGCATTGACCGAAAATGTTTTAAAAAAAACAACAAAACAAAACAAAAAAAACAACGTGCTATTGTCAAAGCTAATTCTCTCAAAATGAAGAAATACAACAGCGGCGGCTGATCGTACTCGTCAGAGATAAGAAGCTGTAAAAACACCCTTTCGCTGCTTATTCTGTTTCAGTTCAAACACTGTGTGTTTGTATAAGCACACTCCAGCTGCCAGAAGCTTAAATCCACAGTGCAGGTACCAGTCCTGAGTCTCTGCGATGGCCTTCCCCTGCGGCGCGGCCTTATTCATGGAACGGGAGGCCGAGCAGACTGCTGATGCAGCCAGGTGGGGGCCTGAGACGTCCTGGGGAAGGCAAACAGAGCGAGGAAGCCCTGGCGAGGTGGGCCGTCGGTCGGGCGGGTCACATCCGCGCAAAGGCCCGCTCCTCGGTCGGCTTTCATCGCCCGCTGCCCTGTGGAGAGCAGGAACTGCCGGGGTTCTGCTCAAAGCATCATTGTAGGCCACAAGAAAACAAATACTGTCAAGTGTCACACGACCTTTGACCCAAAATAAGATCAAGATGTATGCAACATCCAGAGAAATAGCTATTGTTTAGCTCAGGGGTGTCAAACCCTGCATATGAGCCCTGCACTACTTTGGGTCTCCCCTCATTTAACACTCCTGATTCATCTGTTTGTGCTAATTACCACACAGCACATGAGCTGAATCATTTATGGTGGAACAGGGAAATAACTAAGCTACACTGGGCTCCGGCCCCCCAGAACTGGAGTTTGACACCAGTGGATTAGGTAGTTAGAATTGTTACCTAGGTTACTAACTAATAATTCCTCAGCCTCAAATTATCAGCATTATTCATCGATCAATTGCTTGTGTTATTCATGGATTTTGTCTGACCCTTCTGGGTGTTTTACTTCATGACCGGTCACTGCCTTAGGAAGCAATCCATTCTCTGCTGTGAAATGTTACCACAGCAACAAGTGCATGAGGTAAAAAAGTCCGGACAGTTTCCTTTGTCTCCGAGTTTTAGAACATGAGGCTCAGGAATCCAGGCGCTCATCTGCTATGAAATGCAGCCTCTGAAACAACTTACTGCAGGTTGGAGCAAGTTCTTTACATCTGATTGTCGATGGCTGCATTTCAGTTGTTGCTGGCGACAGACAGCATATAGTGGTTAAGAGATGATCAAAAATAACTGGAACATTACTGCTATTGTATTATTTACTTATGACATAAATAGCCTGTCAAATAAAGAAGAAATCTAATCAGTACTGTCTACTCCTACCAATCTGCTGTTTGAGTTTTTTGCAAACCAATCAAATTCCTATAGGGTCTGACTGGGAACAATTTGAGTTCATGAACAGAAGCAGTTTTCTGGTGGTTGTTCCACAAAGCAGGATTTTTTGCTTAGCTGGATTTAAGGTAGTCTGGGTTAAATTGACTTTACCTTTGTCCACTTACATATAGCTCCGACTACCTTAAATCCGACAAGTTATCCAGCTAAGCAAGAAATCCCGCTTCGTGGAACACCCCCAGGTAACCATCTCTAAAAACGTAGCAGCATTCAGAATGCTGGCATGAAAATGTACATTTTATCTAGTCACAAATAATTATTTGGACTGAATTTCACAAGACTGAACCTTGGTTTTCCCTCCAAGTCTATAAAACCTGAAAAAGTCCCTCACATCTGTGTTTGTTTACTGGGAAAACTGCACTTAACAAGGGTGCCAATAGTTCTTTTCTAGGAGGAAGTTAAGGTTAAGGAATCTCTGCATTTTTTGAATTCGTCTAGGTTAGCGACTGAAACATATAGTAAAAACGAGATTAACTGCTGTGACATATATTTATAATGTGCTCAAAGGAAATTATCACTGAAACGCTCAAAAAGGGCTCAGTCGAATCTAAAAATTTGTCCTTCCCAGGGTCTAGTAGACGTCTGGCCCAAGTAGGCCGAACCCGATAGGATTTATTGGCATTAGACAATGATCTTAACCTCAAAGTGATGATGTAAATCGGTTGCTCACAAAGCTGCCCCAATTAAATGCCCTAACTCTGATATAAAGGATTGCATTCTATTATTTAATTTCTACAATATTTATAGAAAACCAGCATTGCAAAATGACAGCCTGAATGAGATTTTTCTATAAGATGCTTGTTGATGACAACAGAGCATTTAACGAATCTTGGAAGTCGCCATCTTGTCTGCACCCAGTAAGAATAGCTGATATGGTGCAGACTTAAAACTTTATGGACTGTCATCGATTGACATGATTTGGTAATTGAAAAATGAGCCTTCATGTTTGACAATGGAAGTAACTAATCATTGCAACTGCTTTATCTGCCGACCTCCATTACCCAACGATTCTAGAAGAATAAAATGTTCATTTTGATGGGTAAACATGCACTTACATAAAGTGCTCACACAGAGTCTTTGAACGCTTGCTTAATTCAGTAAAAATATTGCAAATTTATTGGTTTTATAACAATAATCATTATTTTATTCATTTGTTTTCAAAAATATATATCACATTAGACACAACCAGCAGTATTAAATAAAAATTCATTTCAAGTACTGGAATTTAAATAAATTGAAACCCAAATGAAAGTTCTAAAAGAGCTGTTCGGACTTTAAAAGTTCATCAACAAAGCAGTCTCACTTAATTACGAATGCCTTTGCAATAACATAAAACACCAAATATTTGTGTTTAGTATCCCTTTGATAGCCAATGAGTACGAATGCAATTAATAGCAAAATGGCAAGAATAGAACTGAACGAGTCAGTCAAAAAAAATCATGCCACTTATTAAAAAGGAAAATATCTGTGTGGAAGATGTGCAGATTTGTTAAACATTGCTTGGACTTTTGTTATGAAACTGATAAATTTGCAACATTCTTATAGAATTAAGAAAGTGTCTGAAGACTTCCTTTGAGTGATGTATATACCGACATTCCCAGTAACATTTACTGGGTAAGCGGATGGAGGCTTGAGGCGCAGTTAGATCCAGCCCTTTGCACTGTTTACTTTCAATTATTTATTTGCTTTCTTAATTTGCAGGCACTTACAATATCGCTATATTTATATTCTACTGGACAGTTTTACTGAAATATTTATGCTGAGGTACCTTGTCTGAACAGTAGATCTTTCATTAGACTTTGGAACAGGATGGAACTCTTATAGGACCCCTTTGGGTCACATGTCTGGGTGTTCATGTGGTCACGGAGTCAATTTAAATATGTGACACTGTTTGACATGCCGTGATCTTTACAGTTTATTTATCACAAATCTATATAGATACAGGTACAGATATTTCATGGTTAAAGCGAGATCCTGTGGACTGAAATCTGTTCCTGGTGGAACCTTCCTAAGAAGTCGTGTTTCCTGAGGCTGTACCTGTCCCTGATCCCACAGATGAATATGTCTGGTTACTGACATATTCAGCGCAGGATGGAACTTTTTCCATGATGACACTGCAGTTAAGCTCATCGGCTGTCAAAGAATCCAGAGCATAATGAAGTCGAAATTAATTAAACCAAATGTGCATATTTTTTGTGGACGTTCATAAAAGCTACATTTTACATTAAGCAGGTACTCTTACCCCGAGCGACTTCCATTTTTCTGAATTCAGGGACAGTCCCCCGGGAGTAATTTGGGGTTAAGGAGCTTGTTCAGGGACCCAATGATGGCTGCGCCAAAAGTGGGACTTGAACCCATGAACTCCTGGTGCAGACGCAAGCACCCTATCCACCAGACCACCAACATCACTAGGGTCTGCCTTGACAGCTCATAAATGTGAGAATATTTTGATACGGACTGCACTAGTGCACTAGTGTGCAACAGCAGCGTCAAGATCCAGTTCAGACTGCTCTCTCGTCTCCTCATTTCCTGGACTTCAACAGGCGCCTCTTTTTCAAATAGTGCATGACAACATGGCGCTATGGTTAACCGCGAATCTTCCATTTCAAATGCAGCTTCTTTTTCCTTTTTGAGTGTTTTACCAATCAGTTAATCAGTTATTGTCAAGAGCAATTCACCATATTCATATAATGCAAGATCATAGTGTATGAATAAAAAGAAAAATGAAATGGTCACATTAAAAAATTAAACATCATTATAGCACATAGTGACTGGTGTGTGTGCCCTGTGATGGGCTGGCCCCCGTCCTGGGTTATTCCCTGCCTCGTACCCGTTGGAAAATGGATGGATGGATTATAGCACATCCCATTAGTGGTATTGTTCTCTGTTGGTCTGTTTTAATCCCCATTTTCAATTTTGCATGTAGCAAATATCTACACAACAATAAAACCATCCATTCTCTATGACAAACAAGAGTTATGGTGTAAAACTTTAGGTTTACCGTAAATGGCCTATGCCCAATTAAGATGAAAATGTCACAAGGGATGAAAAATGATCTTTCTGTACAATTAGATATTATTCTCAATCAGCAGCAGTATCATCCGTTAAATTTTCACTCAATGCAAAAGGCAGGGATAGAAATAAAAACTAGTGATTTGATTTTTAAGCCATTCTTGTATAGGCTTGTTATATGGCAGTATTAAATGTGCCCAATCACTAAGGTCATCCTCAGACCAGCATGCTAATCAACTTTTGTCAGATATTATTTGCAAAGCAAAAAATATATATTTATATAAATCGTTTCAAACAATGATCTTTAGAATATTGATAAATTCTGTGGATTTTAAAAATGGGCGAACTGGAGGAAATCCAGTAAAAGCTGGAAATTCTGAGCCAATGATTTATGCTCCGCTAACCCGCATTTATGATCTGGAAAATGCTTAGTGTGCCAACATCAACCCTGAGCCACACTGAAATACTTATGACATTGTTTATGAATGACTACCATTCTGTCCAATGAAATAAATCAGGGGAAAAAACAGAGGTGTGTGATAGTCAGCCATTGTGTATTTTATAGGATAACATAATACATCAGGCTTTTCAGTATAAAATATCTGTGATGCAGCCGGCACGGCCAAACTGACATTTACATATAAAACAATTTACAACCCATCCAACTTTTTCACCAAGAGATTTTAAAGATCTATCTTGTTTACATACGAGTAAAAAGATACTTAGAACATGTAATTAATGGATGAATTAAAGTGCAATTGACCTTCATAATATTTAGTTGTTTTAAGATAAAATACATGATAAAATACAAACTGACATTTACATATAAAACAATTTACAACCCATCCAACTTTTTCACCAAGAGATTTTAAAGATCTATCTTGTTTACATACGAGTAAAAAGATACTTAGAACATGTAATTAATGGATGAATTAAAGTGCAATTGACCTTCATAATATTTAGTTGTTTTAAGATAAAATACATATTTTTACCTTCTATGTGTAAGTGAAATAAATAATGGATTATAGTCACCAGTCTATGTATATCAAACAAGACCTGTCTTAGATGTTCTTCATAAATTATTCATGGAATTTCTCAGTCTGGCCCCATGGATCCTGCAGAACATTCTTTTTGTGGAGCATTTTGAGCATTTCCTTCTCACAGTCCTCTACGCAGATCCTCACGGCCGGGCTGCGATTACAGGAATCCTCTCGACACGACTCGACACGCTTGTTTACATAGCTTTTGGCTGGCGGCCATGCGTCAGCACTTACAGGTGCCACTTTCATGGCTCTCCGTATCAGGTCATATTACCCTTGGACCCTAGTTATAGCGGTAGAGGCGGTAAGAAAACATTCGAATAAAGTTATACCTGGTATATTCGAAAAAGAACAAAGTTATGTAAGTTTCATGGGTTTGCAACTAAGGATCAACCCATAGAAGAAGCTGCAGAGAATTCTCTCCCAGTCTCCAAGGAGGATAATTACACAAAAGCTGATCATTACGGTATTATCATCCAGAGTCTCCAGACAGGTGATTGTCTCCTGACTGCTCCGGAGAAGCAATGTTCGCCTCTATAGTTGCTTCTTAAATTCTGGCAGCCGGTGAGACCCAACTGATTAGTTTCTCTGCCTCTGGACACATTTTTTTACCGCTTTCGTGTTGAGGGGGGTCTTTGATTTACTCATGTCGAATATGTGCTGCAGTCTATTTACGCAGCTTTTTCTAGCGAAAGTAGCTGAAAACAAAGGTCGTCAGCTGATGGCCTTTTGATATGCAATTTTCATGCCGGTTTCACCATGGTAACATCAAGGCCCAAAGGTAGCACAACAGCTGCGTAGGCAGCGATTTAAGCCGACGTACAACTTATGACACACTCTGCTATTTACATCTCTTCAAGATAAAAAAAAAAGAAAAGTTAATTTGTCAAGAAATGCCATAGACTTTATAAGATATATAATATATACAAATTGGCTTTATATAACACCAGCAGGTATGCGATTTCTAATGGAGGGGTAACAAGCATTTAATTTCCTGAAATGCTGCCTAGATGTGTGGATTTTAGCGTATAGGAGAAGTTTCTGGGGGTATTGTTTCTGCTGATCTGCCAGCCAGCCTGACCAGGCTTGCCGTGGTATAGTCTTACGGCGTACAATGAAGTACAGCTAAAGTATTTTTTGAATCGAGCGGTTACCGAATCTCCGACTTGTCTTGACAGCGCTGCAGGTTGGGCATCGCGGCTCGGAGCTGCCCCGCCGTCGTCCTGCACCTGCCACAGGCAAGTGCTTCCCGTCCTGGGATCACGGGGCAGGTCCCGGCCTGCGCAGCGTGCTGACCTCCCCCGCGCTCCCTCCGGGGGCCCTCCTACTCGCACGCCCTTCAGGGTCCCGTAGTCGATGGCTCAGATGCGGAGGCGACACGCGATCCTTCCTTGGCACCTCGGTGGCGATGATTCTGAGTCAGTACCCCTGGGGGGAAACCTGGTTCCGAGTCACAGAAGCTCCTGTCATTTTTTTTAATTTCTTTCTTTGGTTCGGCAGAGTTTTGCAGGGAGTCATACACTAGGTGGTCAGGCTTGCTGATGAGCTCATAGCATCAAGCCACTCGCTTGAAAAGAAACCTCTGTTTTCAGTTTTGCTCTTCCGTGTGTCCCTGGTTCGAGGACTCGTACTCTCTTTCGTTTGACAAAAAAAAACCATCGTGTTTTCATACTCGGAACACAGTTACATGGGCAATCAGAAATGTCTGTTTGAAATTTTACGTTACGTTATTACTTGTTCGAAACACAACTGATTTCCAAACGTAGGTTATGCAGATTATTTGAAAGCGATAAACCCAGGGTTAGAGTTTAATTGGCCCGCTAGGACCCTGGCTGCTGGTGAATGCTGCTTGGAGTGGGCGGGCATAGCTGGCAGCTGCACTAACCTGGGGAGGTATGCACTGCCTGAGTGGCACCGCCCAGCAGCTACACCTGTGGCTACAGAACAAGTGTATCAGTGTCTGGGAGCGCTGCCCTGACCTGCCGCCGCTGCCGGTGGAATGTGCCGGAAAGCCCATCAGGTGCACGGGCGCGTGGCGGCTTGCTGGGGGGGGGGGGGGCTCCCTGGAGACAGGGAGTGGGGCTGACTCACAGCCCCATGTGCCAAATCCATACCTGCCCTCCCCTCGTTTTAATGCACCGTGGAACAAAACAAAGAATAGGGGCGATTATGCGTGTTTGTGTTTTTCATTCGGTACTTTCCTCACACGCCTGTTCTCTTCCTCCCTCCGCCGCCTGTTTAGAGGCCGAGCCTCCGTGACTCAACTCTCCCGGAGTGCAGGTTCAGGTTTTTTCGTAGCTCCAGGGGTTGAAAATTTCCCCTTCCTGTTGAGGGATGACACCGACCTGGTTTGACAGGCCACGGCATCCCCATAATAGGCTAAGGCGGCCTCTGCCTGTTTGGGCTTCTGCTTTTCTTTTAAGGAATAAAAGAATTAAAAGCCAATGTGAACTTACAGGCTTACTGTGCGCCGATTATTAACTTAACCAGTGCGGCGCCTGGTTTGAAACGACAAAAAAGTATAAATGACCCACTGTAACCAGGGGTTTTTGCCTTGTCTTACTTATGGCTTATGTCTTGAATTCTTTCTTATGTTTAGATTATACTGTCGTTTAAGTATGTCGTGTGTTTTATATGTCTACCATATTTCTATTTTATTTTATTATTTTTTTTGCACTATGACCAAGCGAAAGGAAATATCATCTCACTGTATGACCCATGCATCACAGAGCTGAGACAACAATACAGATACTTTGACTTGACTTGACAGTGTGCCCATCTTCCTGTTACCCATCTTCCTTCCTGTAACAAGAGCGACCCGGACTGGAACACCCAGACTGCCTCTGTTAGGAGTTTCATAATCCGCGTCTTAAAATGCAGACCTTCCCCAGAAACGTGGCCCCCATTTCTTGGTCGTTCATCCGATAATGAAAACCGGTGTTTGCCAAACTGTGTCCTCTCTGCCAGTTTAATCCTGGAAGAATGTCTCTGTGTCATACCTGAAGTCAACACCCCTGCAAACATATATTAAAATGATTACTGCAGTGTCTGGTTGGGACTTGCCGCTTTGCTCTGAGAGACACATATTTACTAGGATATGATATGTGTGGTCCTGGGACAATGATACTGGCAATGGTTTTTTCCTTTATTAGGTTAGATGTAACAAATTTATAAAATAACCTGTGTCTGTAAATGCAAAGTGTCCTTCTCAGCTCCATTCTAGCAAGTACAAGGTTTTCCTATGGCCACTTATTTAAAGAAAGAAATGCCATTTAAAGCCTTCCGATGGAAAATAGAGGAAAGTAGGAAGGGGAATGTATGGAGCGCAGAGAATATCAGGACACAAGGGAGGCCAAGGACATAATTGACACCCTCATCTACAAACCATATGACTAGGAATGCAGGTGGAATCTTTTTCCATTTAATGTATTCAGTATAATAAATGCTTTAATCATTGTTACAGTAATATGAACCTAACAATACATTTATTCCTCGATTTTTTTGACCCAATCAGAAGCGTCCCACTTAACCATCCCTGTAGTATGTCGTCACGTCTCACCATACATTGGGAATGTAGCAATGCGAACAGGAACGCAAGGGCTTTCTCTGCTCCGGCATCACTTTTCATTTTTTTGTGTCCTGCAGTTATAATATCGCTGTGATTTGTAGAAACTTGCTTACTCTGTTTCTTCCCCAGTGGCAGAAACATCGCCACACCTTGTTCCTGCAAGACGGCCACTCAGCTATCAGGACCAGCCAGCATATGAACAGAATATCGTCATCTGACACCTTCCACTACAGCAAGCAGTAAAGGACAAACTTAACAGATGTGGGGGGAAATGCACTATTCTATGACCGAATTTGACATGTTTTTCAAAAGAGTTCAAAGTGATCATGCTTTTGACATCATACCCGATAGCACAAACTATGTCTATCTTGTATATGAAAAACACAAAAAGAGTTTGGGGTACCTCTTCTGATCGGTCAGAAACACCTCTGTCTCATTTGTGGAACAGCAGAGTGAGTCCACAGGGACAAACTCTCTCGCAACAGCAGCGTTGTTGGAACTCTACCGTCTGTATCTGGGTGAATGAATTTATTCTATGTGGGGTGTGGCTTGTGCTCGTGCGTTTCAGAGAATGTGTTTATCTGTTGGGGGGGTTGGGGTGCGCATACCAGTTGCATTATGTATTTACTGTTTTGGGAGGTGTTTCTTTTGTTTGACAGCAAATAGATCAGATCACTGCATTACATTTATAACTACATGCACAGAGACAAGGTCCAAATTTCAGATAAAAGCACTAATGAATGATACTATTTCAATTCATCTGTGGTTTGTAGGACGAGAAAGTGCCCTGAAAATGAGGAACATCTCACATAAAAGTCTCCCAAAAAGTTCGGGGCTGACCTTGGTCAAACTAAACTTCCCTCCCCGACAAAACGACTAAACAAATGTTCTCTTTCAGCATAACATTCCATCCCCAGCAACACCCATAAAATAGTGCTTCCTCCCTGACTGAATAATGACACTTGTGTTCCCCTGCCTTGGAACTCCTAGTGACAAAATGACCTACTTCTGACCTAACTGTAGTCTGACCTATAGGGATTGATATCTGAAATAAAGGATGCTGTGTTATTGTTGTTATATTGGCGAAGATGTCAAAAGCTGAAACACCTCACCATTGAAAGAACGCACCCACATTGCTATCTTAAGTGTGCAAAGCACGCTGTACTGTGCATGGTTAGAGACGTGTATTACTGCTCTACCTTGGGACAGGGCTCGGCCGCCTAGGAAATGCAGTGGCTGTGGCCTTGGGCTAACAGAGCTGAATGTGGGAGTTAGCTATCAGTGTAACCCTAACCACAGTGACGTGGAAGATCCCCAAGCCTTTCGAGAGATGGCGAGACAACGACACCATGTACCTGGGCGGCAAGGTCTTCCGAACTGATCGCCAGCAGGCCGACCTTCATCAGGAGTACGAGGGTGAGCTGCTTTGCTTTTAAAGCCCCTTCTGCCTTTCTGAACGTTAGCCACCGACAGCCGCGTTGTAGTAGCGTCCGCTTCCAGCAGGTCCACGTGAACCTTATTCACCGAGGAGCGACGTGTAGCCTCAGTGACCACAGAGGAGCCGAGTGTTTTCACCCAGGGACCACTTAGAGCAGCCTGGGCGTGAACGTACAGCCTTTCAGTGAGCGTGCTGTTTTGTAAACCCTACCACACACTCGTGGCTGCATAATGAGCTGCACAAGAGCAGCCCTTGAGTTCTGCCCCCAGGTACTGATCGCTCATGGAGGCCAGGGGAGAGATACTCTGCACTGCTTCCCTGCTGTATCACCATCCCAGCGGAGACTTCATGTTGTTTACAGGGACATCCATTTTGGGCGGCTAACACTCGCGCCATTCAGGCTGCCGCTTGTCACTCTCCATGAAATCCTTCTCAGACAGTAAATTTTTCAGTGTCCCGACAGCTTGATTTACAGTGAGTATGTAATTGCCCACTTCTCCGTGCAGGTACCGTTCAAAAGAGAAAAAAAAATGTCTGCACCCGATGTCACGGGTCACACTGAGGTTGACGAAAACTAAATCTTTTGTGACTTTTGCGTTGACCCTTGCAAAACTCGTGCAACATAATGACCCTGCTTAGCTAACATAAAAATTTACAAAAAAAAATGTCAATGCAAACAAGTCAAGCAGGGCTTTATTTTCACATGAGACATTTTCAGTACATTACATACAGAGACACAAAATATTATTATATAAAACAAAGCAAAATAAATAAACTGAAAAAAAGCAAAAGATATAAAGAGAAAACGGATATTACTGGCTGTGACCCATGCACAAATACCCAAAAAATAGAGCAGCATTTTATGCAAAGCACTAAATAAAATGCTATCCTCTTCTCCATGTTTGCTGTTTTTTGTGTTTTAGCTGAGATTTTATTAAATACTACTGCTAACTTCCATTGCAAAACTATTAAGTTACTGCATTTAAAACTCATTACCAAATATAACATATTTAACCATATATCTAATTTATTCTGTGGAAAGTTCAAATAAAATGCAGGTAACACTATATTTATTTATGGAATACTGGGGTTAGACACTAGGATTAGAGCTAATGTATTTAGCAATTGGACAGTTTGTGGAAGGAAAATTAACAAAAAAAAAAGTCCTGATTTTAGGACTCGTCAGCAAAGCAACACGAGTGTGCCAGACCTATGGGCTGATAACGATCTTTAAAGATGAGTTTGTTAGGACAGAAGAGCTTATTAATCTTCAGTGAAGACGCGGGAGGCAGAAAAGTCCAACCACAAAAAGCTCAGAAGTTGGCAGCTGAGCTACATTTCAGCCAGAAAAGGTTTTCATCAGACTGAACCAGCTTCTAGTCAATCCCTGCCCGCAGTATGAATGCTGGCTGGGGAGGAGGGGGGGAAGTCTGATGAGTCTTCTTATGTGTACCTGAAGGTAATAAAAACTGCAAGGGGGGTGAGAGGTAAACAATGTGGCCTGTGAGAGATTAGTGTGGCTGACGGAGGGGAGTTGACCTGCTGAGAGCTCATCGGCACCCTCAGAGGAAGGATGATTTTCAGTCTTTGTAGGTGAAACAAAGCCAATCACCTGCCAAGTTACCTCCATCTGAGGGAAAACTAGCCAATCAGCTGGCAAGTTACCTCCATCTGAGGAGAAACTAGCCAATCACATGATACTTGATCCCCTTGGGGGAAATTGAGGCAGCCAGTGTACGCATCACCCCCCATCTGGTCACCAGAAGCTGTGCTCACTGTACCCACCCCTGGCTTTTAGTTGTGGCTCTCATGATATGTGTCATGCTGACATCCTCTGGGAGGGCCGGGGGGGGGGGGGGCATATCACTCAAAGCCTTTCTGTTTTCATCCCAATGGGGATTCATCCCCCCCCCCCTCTGATGCGTGCTTTCTAGGTGCATCTTGGGTTGCAGGGGAAAAAAACAAATAAACTTTAATTCTCAATCTGATTGGGTCACCCCCCCCCCCCCCCCCCGAGAAAACACATCACCATCCTAAGCAGAATTCATTGGGATTTAGCAGCATTCCTGATTCACCAAAACGGTTACCGGCTGACTCTTAGAAACATTTCTCGACTTGTTCAAAGGTAGACTTGCGACTCCTGAAGAAAATTGAATTGGCCTGAATCTCGACTATCTTCGGGTTTTGAAGGAGCGCTCTGTGAATGTCAGCCTTTCATCGTTCACCGCGCCTTTCAAATCCCCCACATTGTACCCACTCCCTCCTTAAATGCGGCCAAGCGAAATGAATGTACAGTATAATATTGCAAAACCTTCAAGGAATTTTTAAATATTTATTTTTAATAGTATAAAACCGTTCCACAAGCATTTTAACGTTTCTCTGGTGGTAGGAAGCAGCTACACAATGTCGTTGATACTTTCAATGAGCTGGGAGTTCTAGAATCTTGGAAGATCCAGAGGAATGGATTGCCCAATGGGGCGCGGTCTGAGGGGGACTGCTTCTTCGCGGTCTCTGGTTGGCCACTGAGTGTGGCTACGCATTGCAGAGCAGAGCTAAAAGGTTTCTCTACTCAACACAGCAAGCGCTTCCAGACAGAGATTACAGACTCCAAGTCGGAGGTTAACATGTCACCTGTTTGATATGAGACAGAAACCCCAGCTGACATGGAAATAAATCACCTGGTGTGTTTGCTACATGACGGTGTATAGCCCACTCTCTCTAGAAAAATAATTAAGATTAGGAAGCTAAATGGAATCTAGATAATGGGTCATATATTAAACTATAAACATAAAAATATTCATCCTCATGTTGTAAGAGGTCTTTCATATTTTTAGAAAATATATGATCCAAGTCCATTCTGGTTATTGCGACTACATTCAGATACATTTTTTTGGAGATGATCAAAACAATTCTGCGTAGCATTTAACTTATATCGAGGATTACTCTCCTATCTATATATTGCTTCATCTCTCTTAAGCTCTCAGAAAATCTCTCGGAAATAAATTCCTCCCTGCCATTCCAAAGGTTTACTTTTTCTTTCTTTTTTCCGATATGTCTGTTGTTTTTCTTTTTTCTTTTATTCGAAAGGCTGACATTACAAAAGATAAGTAGCTTGGGGAGCACTGACTCATGACTCAGAGCCAATAGGCAATATGTTATCTTCAGGCTTTGTGCTCCTTGAAATCTAGTTAATATTTCTCCCTCGGAAGGAAATACTATATTATTTACCACTGAAATCCAAGCATGTTTTTTGGGGGGTGGGTGGGGGGTGCACCTCTCAAATGTTCATTTTTCCAGTGTGCATGTTTTTGTTGTCCAGGTTTTCCTTGGTGGTAGTGAACAAAGTGTTCTACTGTGCAGTGGGCTCTGCTCTCGCAGACACAGTGTCTGTACTGGGAGTTCCTGTCCCAGACCCAAAACCCACAGCCCCACAGCGGCGAAGGACAAGGTCAGGCCTTAGTTCTGTGCTTGCCTTTACGCGGCTGGAGGAATGGGGAAACGGAGCAGGGGGACGAGCCGCTACACTTACGGAAAAGGGCGCCGCGGAGCCCAGTCATACATTTTACCGAGATGCAATTCCAGTGAAATATTTCCAGGCAAGAACTCAATCAGTCAACACGAATGTGACCGGAGGATTCATATTTCACGCCCAAATGCCAAATTGCATCTCATTTTATACAAGTATTGTTGATCAATGGAGTAATCGTTTGGAAGATGGATGGTTGGATAGATGAAAGGATGGATGCATGGATGGATGGAAGATGGATGGATGGTTATGTGAAAATATTTACTTTCAAGAGTTAAATTACACAATAATTCTAATATTTTAGTCTGGTACAGGTAAAGCCATATAGATGTATTTAACAGCACTTAACTAATAGGTGAAATTAGCTAAAAGTGATTATTATTACATAATACTCTGTTATTAAACTATAATAACATTTAATTATAATATATCATTATGGACAGTTCTTGTTGTTCTAGGCTTATTCTTACACTAAGAAAAAAAAACTAAAAATGAGGTCCCTGTTAAAAAAATAATAATTAAAACATCATCCACTGAAAATCGGCAAAGTTGTCATCTGGGTTCAGTTCTCCTGTAAAAACCACTGCATTGGCTATTTACACTGGGGTACAATGCGAAACCAGAAAATTCCACTGTACTTATAGGATGTTTGAAGCTGGCTCTTCTCAGAAACCCTTCACATTGAGTGAAAACACACAAAACATGAATTATTCAACGGTAATTTTGGTAATTCGACGATAAGAGACACTCATGTGCTCGACTCTATCCAAACTTCCCAGCCCATACTGGTGAAACGTTATCCTTATTGCAGTGTTTCCCAATCCGGACCTTGGGGAGCCACAGATGGTCCATGTTTTTGCTCCCTCCCAGCTCCCTGTAGGGAAGCAAAAATGTGGACTGTCTGGCAGGGAGCTGGGAGGGAGCAAAGACATGGACCATCTGTGGGTCCCAGAGGACTGGATTGGGGAACACTGCCTTATTGCACTGGGCTCTCACCACACTTGGCTTTTGGGGGGGGGGGTTAAGTGGGTGGTGTACTGGGTTGATGCCAGAACTAATGCTTTTTTTAAACCTTACCTCAAAACCACTGGTTACATGTTTGCCGGATCATTGAAATGCCCTGGTTTCTTATTTCTTGCACAAATTCTGACATCATTCATCAATTTGAGCAAATTCATAAACCCAAGCTATACATTTGCCATAGTGAAGGTTGGAATTATATAATCGTATATCATTAAACGACCATAATAACCTGACGATTGTTTGGAGTAGTTTCACTATTCCCACACTGATTTAACAGGTGTGCTTATATATACTACTGAATGTGTTTCACGGGTATTCTGTATGTACAATGTGAAATATGTTTAGCAGGTAATGTATAAAGTATATATACAGTACTGTGCAAAAGTCTTAGGCTGCCAAGGAAAATGTTTAAAGCCATATATCTATTTGCTCAAAATAAAGCCCACTTCATCTTTAGAACATATTGAAATTAACAGTAACAGAGGAAAAACACTGTAACTCCAAAAGGAAACTGATATCTAGCTGGATTTCACCAGGCTTCATCAAGGACACCTCAGCTATTCTGTGTATTTGTCACATTTCCCCACCAGCTTGCCTACTTAATTAACTTAATTAGTTAAATATTTGGATGAGGTATTGATTAGCCAAATATAGTATGTTAGTGGCTGGGTGAGTAAATCCATAAGTATATTGCATGTTTACTACAAAGTACATTGGTAAACAGTGTCATCTTGCCATTCAAGTATATTGTAACTGCAGATCCATCCATCCATCCATCCATCCATCCATCCATCCATCCCCTGTCCGTCACTTATCTGGATCCAGACTTTAGCAGTTGCTAACAATGGGACACTCGCTACCCAAAGAAAAGGTGGCATCAGAAATGCCCAACAACAAAATCGACATTAAATTACACAGTTGGTGTAATTTCCAGTGTAACATCCAGTTGGATGGTGTCCCACGCCTGGGTCTTGTATTTCCCAGGATCGCCTCCGTTACTGTAAGCCTATACTCAATAAGCAGCTATAGAAGATGGATGGATGGATGGATAGGTGGGAAGAATCAGGCAGCAGAGCTTCTACAAATCAGTTCAGAAACATAGAAATGACTCAAATAAATCACTGTTAAATATTTAGTTACCCACAAATCTTTTGGTCCAAGTATTAGCCAGAGAACGAAATTTGTGACTCAGGTCCAGCAGCACACATATTAACAGTAATTCAAAAATAAAAAACTCAATAGCTTAATAAAATAATAATAAGGGCAGAATAGTCAAGGCTGCAGGGCCCATTTTTTGTAACGGAAGCGTGGCAGGTATCACCACAGTGGACGTGGCAGCCAATCGGTGACGTGGCAGCCAATCGGTGACGTGGCAGCCAATCGGTGAACCCAAAGCAGCTCACACAGCTCATCTGTCTTTATGCTTTACCATCTCATACAGCTTCACACTCTAATTAAGGTTCCCAAGTCACCGTGGCAGGAACCTGCAGCTCTGCAGCCCCAATGTCCCACCTTAACTAATATGCCACCTACTGTCTGAATTAAGGATATGCGATTCTCTTCCCGAATAGCACTAGTGAAAATACCATAAGTAATGCATATTAGGAACATTTTAGGCATTTCATGGGTGACCTGTGGACTTCAGGAGTTGATACGATCAGCAGATGTTTTAGTGGTTCCTGGATTTGTAATGTTTCCTGGAGTACTGGTGTCTCAACTAGTGCTGCCCTCCCACTAACTCTACCTTTAATAAAATAACCGGCTGCGCACATGGCATGTCAGACTATACCAAGTGTTAGCGTTAGAAATTGCTTTCGTTAAAACGCCTTTTCAAGCAAAGGAGCAACATAAACGAGAGCTGCACAGGACACGGCAGAGTCATGTGACCTGTGGCGTGGCCCTTCTCTCTCACCGTAGACATGCAAATATATTAACCTCCGCAAGAAACAATAAGGAATAAGTTTTAAGCAGGATTTTAGAACATAACTGCGATTTACATTCCTCTTTTGATAAATGAGGCAACTGCTAAATACTACTATATTCACCCTATTTAGGCCAAAAAATATATCTATATCTAATGCAGTGTATGAGTTTATATGTACTGTAAGGCTGAGGTTATTCACTGAGCACTTGATTATAGTACAGAACAGTATCTGATTTCCCATCTAATTTCCCATAACTTCTGCAGTTTCTCTGTCCTTAGGCAGTAGTAGAATGTAGGAAAATAAAGGAAGTCTCAGCTTCCTGCTGTGCCTTTGATTAGGATTTGAGGTCCCGATGCTCTGGTGTGCCTCATGTATAGTTTATAAATTAAAAAAAAACCCAAATTACATTATAGTTTAATAATCGTGCCTTTTTTTTCGCTCGCTGGATCTGATCCTTAAGCATATCACCTCAGGTTGCTGCATGCAACACACACGCTGTGATTTATTTAATAACCCACATTGCAGCTTCCCCCAGAATATCATGCAACATACCTCTGCATGCCCAGATAAAGGAATGTGGCATGACAACATTTAAAAGTCCTTCAAGCCTTTGAAGCTTGCTGTTCAGCCATCACCAGCCGAGGCAGCTGCTTGTGATGTTGGGGCGAGTGTTTTCTGTCTTTGTCACTCGTCAGTGTAGCATTAACGCAGATGTCTGTGCACGTCTGCTTCTGGGTGTGCAGCGCATGCGACAGGCCTGCACTCCTCCACGTTCACCCACCCTTTTCGGGAGTCGGTTCCCTTTACCGCCGCATCTTCTGACCTCACTGGAGGTCAGCGCCTCCGTAAACTGTAAAATCAACAGGTCATAGCGGATTTCAGCCTAGAACGGCAGCACCCGGAGGAGCACGAGAAACTCTCTTTCCCGCTAATGTCCTTTGACAACAGTGTGTGAAAAAAAACCTTGACTTTCTGTTGGAGGTATGGAGCTGACTCGGAGTGCAGAGCCGGCAAAAGCCGAGCTTGAGCGCGGCAGAGGGCAGGTGAGGGGTCTGCGCACGGCGAAGGCCGTCTGCGCCACATCCTCGTGAGTAAGCCGCTCCCCAGACGCCACGTGCCACCCCCCCACCCACGCGGCCTCGCTTCGATGACCTCATTCTCCGCGCCCAGAGTTGGCTTTGAGTCATGGCTTCCCTCAGACTCCCGGGGCTCACTTCAAAGGCCCTGCCAGCTGATAGTGAAGTCCCCACATCTGGGGGGGGGGGCGGGGGGGGGGGCGCTTAAGGCCAGAGGCGCAAATGGTCATTTGACAGCAGGGCACCTGCTGCTTACCAGGCGGCCTGACCATTTGTCCTGGCCCACTGTTGGAGATAGCAGGGTTCAGGGATTAGACCGAGGTTCATCATCTCCGGGGGTGGGGGTCGGGGGAGTGGGGGGTGGGGGAACAAAGGCGGCCTCTGCTTTCCGTCACATTGGTGTCACATTCCGGCTCTCCCAGGCAGGTAGCGGGACAAAGCTCAGACGTAACTACAAGGGAGGCCGTCCAGTCTTCTGCGTAGGACCGCAAATCCGCTATTTCACATGGAGCCATAAGCTACTAAAGAACATTCATTTAAAAGAAAGTTTTTACCGAAAAAGTAATGGCTTTGATTTTGCTTTTATTTGATGTTTTTTAACGCTTTCACACTGTATTTCTCTTAAAACGGCCTAACTGTATTTATATTATACTGTAACCTAATAATGGATAAGTACTTCTCCAGTACATCCATCCATCCATCATTATTCCATCCATCCATCTATCCATGCATCAATACATCCATCCATCCATCCATGCATCAATCCATCAATCCATCCATCCATCCATCTTCAAACCACTTATCCTGCCTTGAGTCACAGGGGGTCTGAAACTCATCCAGAGCAGCGCAGGGCATAAGGCAGGGGTACGCCCTGGACAGGATGATCCATCGCGGGGCACATACATGCACACACTACAAGCAATTTAGAGACGATTTCGAGAACCTGGAAGAACCTGTATGAAATGGGGAGAACATGCAAACTGCAGATACCTGGAGGCAGGTGGAACATGCCTGGACAACAATGTTCTACCATGAGCCCCAGAGCCACCCCACGATGAGACAGCATGCGCTTAATATCCAATATCAGTATTAATATCAATACCATCATGATCCAGCCAATAAGATCCCTGGGGTGATGTAATGCCTCTTTGATCCACCACAGATTTAATCTTGACAAGAAAGGTGAATGAATTCAACTACATGGAAGAACCAGTAATAGCCTCAATGGTCCCATTGAATGTGAGAAATCAACATGGCTGCGACTTTGCCCTGAGAGAACGACCGCGAATAGACTAATGTGGCTGCAGAACAACAATGGTATTATTAAGATGTGGTGTTGGGAGTCATTCCTGTCATGTGACATGTCATGTGATTAACGACTGGCGATGCGAGGAATCCAGAGGAGTCCCAGACAGACTCGGCCCCTCGAGTAGGTTCCTCAGCTGAATCACACTCGCACAGATTCCAACAGGCTGAAATTCTAATAGCTGTGGAAAAGCAAAGGCCTCACTGGACTTTCATCACGTTTGGTTACATTGCTAAACTGCTTATAGTTTACTACATAAATTCAACCGGGTGCTTGAGTAGCAAATTTATTACATGCAAAAATTAAAGGTTTTTCATCATTTTCTTTTCTAACAAAACAAATTTGACCCAATAAAGCATTTAAAATATCGTTTCCTTATCAATAATGTGACGGTGAAAGTAACGCAACACATCACAACCGACTAAATAAACAAATAAATAAATACATAAAATACTAACAGAACATTTCGGGATATATATTTTTTGCCCATCGCTGTCATGGAGTCGGGAAATTTAATTGTTCTTTGTAATACCAGATATTTTCCAGTTATTCAAGCGCCAGTGAGAATGTAACTGCAGTGAACAGTGCCGCACCTCGAGCTGACTTCTAAGTCGGTGACCCCAGACACTGCGAGTCTGCATGTGGCATCTGCAGCCCAGGCTACCTCCCTCCCGCAGCATGCTGTTATCTCTTCATTACCCCAAAACGACCCCACCCCCCCACGGCATAAGCCAGCAGACTCCGTTACTGATCCCACATCACTCAGTGTCTTACCTCCGAGCCCCGCGGAGACTGCTCACGTCGGCCGTGATAGAGACTATCTGGCGTTTCCTCTGATCCTGCCTGAGGAATGAGCGCGGCGCAGGCAAATAAAGCGGCCAGCTGTGCCTGCGACCCATCACGCCGTGCCGCAGATACCGCGATAAAAGCCGCAGTTTATGGCGCGGCTGACTCACTGCAGATATGACAGAGGACAGCAGCCTCATAAAACGCATTTTTCTAAACTGCCTGCAGTGGGGATTCCCTGTTTGTGCTGATGCAGGCAGCCCGGCGACAGTGTGATGCAAGAAGTGATCAGACCGTTGCCATGGCGAAAATGGCTTATGTCAGGCGATTATCAGCTTTTTCCACATAGATACAGTTTCTTTTATTGGAGCAATTTTGGTTACATGAAAGATGCTACTGTAAGTCTTCCAAACACGTACATTTTGGGTTACAATTCCTTTTACAAGTCTTTAATAGCTACCCGAACCTTTTTACAAGTTTGCAGTTTGTATGGCTTAATGCAATTTTATTACTGGATTTATTTTTACATATTTTAGGGAAGGTTTTTTTTTTGTACAGTGTCTGTTTACTGTGTTGTGCAGCATTTTGGATAAGAAATGTTTTTAAATGTGCTTTATAAATAAATGACGTGACTTCACTTATTGTAGCTGTGCAACTGTAAAGTCGCAATTTTTTTTACTTCTTCCTGCGCCCAGCAAAGCAAAAAGGCCTCGGCCTAACCCCAGAAATAGAGGAATTTGTGTTTTACGCCATGCCCTCCTGTCCGTCCTTTTAGTTTTCAGAAGAAAAAGGTAGATAACGATACGGAAGGACATGCTTGTGTCCTGAACCTGACATCAGCCCAGCAGGAATGTTAAAGTGAATGGTGAGGAAAGTCGCCCATCTGGGAGGACTGGGAGAGCACGGCACCGGGTAGGCGATGCTGCTGGACTGTTTTCAGGTTTACATTTGGTGGTGGTGGGGGGGGGGGTGGTATTGTGAGAACAATGACATTAAAGGACGGGCTTAAAGGTGTTAAAGACTGATCCCTCCTGCTATACACATATACTGTACACTTCCTCCGTCTGTTTCTCATTCGACACCTCGATTAGCAGTTTGCTTCCAGGTGTCTCTGGATTTGGGGAGGCATCGAAATCGAAGCTTGATGAAGGACGAGAAACGTTGAAACTGCTTTCTAATCCCTCTCCGGCTGCTCTGCATACCGGAAGGCACACGGGGCAATCGTGTGAATATCCTTTGTGATGATTAAGGTGGAGTTTACATGTAGGGAGTCATTGCTAAGATACCGTCCTCATACACAAACATCCCGAATTGTGTGACAGCAGCTATTTGAGACTTGGGTCTCAGTAATGCAATCCAGTAATTGCAGGCTACAGTGGGAAAAAGACCACTTGGAAACATAACAAGATGTTACATATCTTTGGTGAGGTATGTGATTAGACAAGTGGCAACATTGATACTCTAGTATAGTTTCCTTTGAAAGTGACACACAATCACTTGAAGGACCCTTACAAACAGCAACATAACCTACATAAAGTTAGCAGATGACAAAGAACTCAACGCTGGAATGTTTTAATGTTGCGTTAATGTTTTATCTTTTATAAATATAATGAAAATATCTAGCCGTTAGAGCAAAGGAAAGCAACTTCATTGGTTCAGTGATATGTATCTATTTGTCTATCTGTGTTTGTTACATTGTATTGCCAAAATAAATAAAAGCTGAATAATATTAATGTGGCTAAATGTATCATGGGGTAGCGGCTCTGTGGGTTAGGAGGCGCGTCCATGATGAGAAGGTCGAGTCCTGTGATCCACAGAGTGATACTGGGCCCCTGAGCAAGGTCCTTAAGACCAGCTGCTCCAAGTTGGTCTTAGTTGGTCCTAGTCGATCCTGCTTTCTCAGTTGCACGTTGCTTTGGATAAAAGTGTCTGCTATGTTAATCTGTCATGAAAGGTAACATTTGCCGTCCTAAAATAAAGTCAGATATGCAGGCTGCAGCCCTGATTGGGGCAGGACACTGAGCCAGTATGGAGTTACACGCTTTTCAGAATGGTGAGCACATATGTATAAAACCAGCGAGCATCATGGGTGGGTGGGGCAGGGTGGGGGGCATGTGGGTAATGCCAGTTATGTTTAAAAAATATAGAAAAAAAAGACTTATTTGGTAAAGTGATTAAAATGCATTAGAATATGTGCCAAGCTATTGCAAAATTGGGTTAATATTCCCAATGTTGCCTAAAATGAATCCATAATTTTCATTTTGAATGTGGTTTTGTTTCACTGGGATTTACACGAACACAGCGCAGTACCTCTCAGTAAACGTAGACAACGTTTGTTAAAAATGGGGATTACTATGACACACCAAAATTATTTTTTTTAATACATCAGTATATCTTGCATAAAATCTATAAATTTTAAGTGTGCTATTGTGGCACGGTGATTTATACACGCATAGCTTGATAAATGCACGGAGGATATGTTAAAAATGAGCCTGACTGTCGGTGAATAAGATCCAATCTTCCCAAGAGCCGCTGCACTGTTTGTCCCATATCCGGATGTTCATGAGACTAGCGGGTTGTGAGGACTGGTTCATCTGCAGGTCTCTGCTCTGTCGAGGCTTGTCAGCTGAGTCCGGGAGCGCGGAGCCCGAGCGCGTCGCTGGAACAGGGCCTGGAGCGCTGCGCTTAGAGAGTGCCTCACTGTCCCCCGGCCACATCCAGTCAGGTCACGGAGAGCAGATGAGCTACATAGTGTACCGGCTGACTAAGGAAATAACAGGTTGGAATCTTCTCCCACACAAAGTGTGCCACAATTGTGTAGTCACCATCTGAACACCTTCTTCTCTTCAAGCCAGACAAAGGAGCATTTATTACTGACTGTGTTTCCAGCCGAGTGTTTAAAAAAAGACATCCTTGAATCACTTGATTTCCACACAATGGATTGGAAAACCATATAGTAATTTTGAATTACCAATGGAGTTGTGTTGCCAACATTGATGCTCAATGTACTGACACTCAACAGACATTCCTAACTCTGATAGTGTTTACGGGCACTTATCTGATGTCTGAATGCATTTCTGCAGTTCAGGTTTTATTGCCGTCGATAAGACAATCTGGACTGATCCCTGTCTTTTGTTTTTATCCAGCCTGTAGGCTTGTAAGCCTTCCTGTTCCATTACTGCATCTAGACGGCAAACTGAGACATAGATCACTCTGATGCAGTCAATGGACAATCGAGAGGGTTACCGGACTGACTAATGGTGTAGGAGAGAGTTTGACATTGGAGAGACACAACTTAATAATATGAAAGTAAAGGTGTATTTTTTAGGGGTGGGGTGAATGAAGGTAGGAGGTATATGTCCCACCATCCTACAGCTTCTAGACCTCTGGGACTGACAGTTCACCCAGGAAGAGTTTGATCTCAAAGATAATCCAGAGCGAGAGCGTGTTTTAACGCCGAATCACTGGGCTCACCTCCTGCCCTCATGTGTTTAATCCCTTCGGTCGGGGATGGAGGGCAGAGCCACATGACACGGGCAGCTGAAAGGAAGTCAGAGTTTATTAGGTTTTTTCCTTTTCAGGAGATTCTGGGTGGGGCAGGGAACAGGGGGTGACTTTCTCACATAAGCAAATTTGAAAATAAAAACGCAGTTTTGTTACGTGAGCGAGCAAACGGGAAGCACACGCCGAAATTCGGCGACAGCGCACCGGAAGGTCAGGAACTGACATCAGGGTTAGTTAAGCCGAGACAGAACAAAACACGGATTTATACCTTTTTCCGGAACAAGTGGAACTAATTAACATGAACACCCAGGTCACCTGACTGCCCCTACTGTGAAATCCACCCCCACCCATTCTCACAATGAAAGTGGCACATCATTGATGAAGTTTTCAACACTTTTAACTACTGAGTTTATGCCATTTTTCCACACTAGCAGCAAACAAAAAGTAGGCCAGACAAGGTCTGTCTGAATTTTCCCCCATGTATAATCACAAACCTACAAGGGCTCAAATATGACTCAAAATAATGACGTTGCAAGCATCTTTGCTTTCTTTTGTAATATTATGCACGTTTAGATAGATCATTATGGTGGATCTGTGTCCTTGCTTTTCAATGCACAGTTTTGCTGTGATTTTGTTGCTCCATCAGATTTTTTGTTTTGTTTTTGGCGGCCGTCCGGTAAATCATCAAGTTTCTTGAGAAAAACCCTGTACGATATGCTGACTGAAAAATAGGTTAAAGAAGCGTTTTGTAGTTGAGCGGGGTTAAGTGCTGGACCACAGACCTGGTGCTGTCCCAAAGTGGAAAAGGAGCTAAAGTGGAAAGAGATCAGGGCGATAAGCTAGGAAACTGTCCGTTGTGTCAAGAAGATGTATGGAAGGATTCTTCTGTGTGAGAGGCATTCCAGCGCAGTTCGGGAAATATGGGCAGCTTGGGACACACAATCAGCAGCGATTCTATTGGGAGACGACCGGCTATAACTTCAAGCATCTCTTATTTGAAAATGAGAACTTTTTTTTCCTGAGAAAAGTGGGAAGAGACATGTCTGGCGGCCAAAGGTGTGAAAGCACTGAACGCAGCAGAGACCATCTGGCAACTGGAAGAGCAGGGAAGACTCCAGAAGTAGACCCACACAGCTGTAAATGTATCTGCTCTGGGACTAACACTGAGATATGAGTACTGTATACACTTTACAGTGCGATATGCAATTTCCTCTTGCAGCTTCCACAAACACTGAGACCATCAGGAAGGATGCTCTCAGGATTACCTTTCTATGTTACACATAGATGATCTTTTAACTAGGATTGTAAACTTAGTGTTGCAATAAGGTCACGTTATAGATAATTCATAATAATAATATAGGTAATAAAACACTTCTATAGTGCCAATGAACATTATATAACATTTTTGCTATGATTTATATCCTTCTAAAGTTGACTTGAATTTGACTCCTTTAATTATGTAAGATATAAGATTTTCATTTGACCACCATGATCTTAGTCTGTTTGTAAGCTAACATAAAGAAGGTTTAAGAATGCATCTGCGCAAACCTATTGAGGAAAACATATTTAACCAAAAGGCTCTTGTTTTTTTTCCCGCTATGAAGTATAAATAATATAAATAAATTCAAAATATCAAAACAAGGTATCAGGCATGTGGAAATGAATGCCTGTTACAATAAAACTCTTAAAACGAAGTGTGTGTATTTTTAATTTTGGGTAAAATGACTTTTTTTTATATGGATGCTCTTATTTTGCAAAAAAGTGCCGTCTGAAGGAGTTTCATATTGTAGTGAGAAAACGTAAACAGGCTTCCTGCCACGTTCCTTAGCCTCTGCCGTTGGAAGTAAACAAGCAGACGGAGATTAAACAAAGCATGAGAACACTCCCCAGCTGCAGACGAATGTCTGATCGCAGCCTGAGACGTGGCCCATACCCTCACTGGTGGAGAATACTTACGACTTCGGGGGAACGCACAACAACATATGATTCTGATGCTATTAATTCTAATTGGTTAAGTGGCATGTGATCGCATTTGTTACATCCGCATGATGGATCACACCATTTCGGTTAGGAGAGAACTGTATGTGGATATGCCACGGGCTGGGGACTGAGGAAAAACTCTAATATTTCACCATATAATAGCAAATGTGAATTTAAATTGAATTTTAGGTCGAGAGTGCAGTGAAGGATAATAGGCGCCTGCAAATTGCACTAATCGTGCATGCGGATGTGCTTAGGTGACAGGTCCCTGAAAACGGGCGTGATATTGCACAGAAACCAGTGTCCACAGTTCCTATCAAATCACAAAAACAGTAGTCAGTCATCGGTAATATATTAACAGAATTTGAAAACCAATAATGTCATCAGATACTCAATTCATAAAATGTTATCTGTATAACAATAATACGAATAATAATAATAATAATTATTGTTGTTGTTGTTATTATTAGTCATTTAACACAATACTAAGTATTTTTTACAATAAATAATATTAATATATGTTAGAGGATATTGAGTGATCACATTTGTGTTATTAATTGCATGTGGTTTTGTACATACATTGGTCATTAAATCGAGGTGAAATGCATTTCAACACTGTGACAACAATAGCAAGTGAGTATGAAAGCACACTCGTAAATGGCATCAAAATTTATCCATAACTTAATGCACTACTGACAGGTTCTACGTATTAATGTGTACTATGTGGTCATGATATCTATTACCATGCAATGCATGAGATGTTTGAGGGTGTCAATGCTATACAAATATGTCTGCTTCCTGGAATACGGGAGCAGCAGTGATACAAACCAGAAGGATAGACGGACGAACGGAAGATGCACAAATACGAAGGTGTTTACTGGTAGCTGGTGGCCGGGAACAAGTGGACGGCGCACAAGTGGTCCTGAGGTTGTCTGAAGATACAAAGGGACAGTGTGCTTCTAGGCCGTGGATGGGAGCTGGTTGGGATCATGTGTCTTTGGGACGTGTGACACTTAAAGAAAAGCAGAGACAGACCCTCCATTATTGGCTGGCACAACTAAAGTCTAAATGAGTCCATTGACTATTGATCTGCTACTTTAATAATAATATGAGAGTGTTGCTGAAGGGGGATGAGTTCCATAAAGTATTCATCTGTACGATGTGACTTATTTATTCTTCAGACATGATTGGGAAACAGCCTGATGTGCTGAAGTGCTGGCAACCTTCTGAGCTCCAAGCCACAGACTTCCTGTGACCTAAAGCGGGTAAAAAATGGATGATCAAGTTAGCAAAGTGGGGGAGCCACAGCATTCAGCTGGACAGACAAAGATGACAACGGTCAAAGAAAATAACTCAGATGGAACAGTGGGATTTAACGGGGATGTGATTTGGCATTATATCCGGTTAAATCCGTGGGAGCGGACCTGTGAGACTGACGTAACGTGACGCTGTCGAGCTGGCTGGCTTCAGAGGGACTCAGACTGAACACTGTATCACCATATCAGCTGTGGCCTCTTTAAGTTACGAGAAAACAACAGTGAATTCATGTTATCTGTGCAAGCTTAATAGGGCCATATGGGATACTGTAGGGCATCTCAAAAGATTGGTGCAATAAGTGAGCGTGTTTCCAATCTTTCCTGCAGAGAAGCCCGGCTCTTTAAACAAGGACTGCCCCCCCAGGCACTGTCTGCCTTGAGGAGCCCTACAATCAGCTCATTCTCCCAGGTTAGCACGGGGAGGGGGGCCCGCATCACGCTCGGGCCGGGACAATCGGCCCTCAGAGGAGACACTTAATTTTATTTGTTCCACTTGATAGTCATGGTGGGATCACGCTGCTCACTCTCCGCCCTGCGGGATTTTGAGTGCCTTTGGTTGCCCATCATTAACCCAGAGCTGTGGATCTGTGAGCGCAGGTCTACACCCTCCCTGCCATTAGCCCAGAGCCGTGGATCTGTGAGCCCAGGTCTACACCCTCCCTGCCATTAACCCAGAGCCGTGGATCTGTGAGCCCAGGTCTACACCCTCCCTGCCATTAGCCCAGAGCCGTGGATCTGTGAGCCCAGGTCTACACCCTCCCTGCCATTAACCCAGAGCTGTGGATCTGTGAGCCCAGGTCTACACCCTCCCTGCCATTAACCCAGAGCTGTGGATCTGTGAGCCCAGGTCTACACCCTCCCTGCCATTAGCCCAGAGCTGTGGATCTGTGAGCCCAGGTCTACACCCTCCATGCCATTAGCCCAGAGTTGTGGATCTGTGAGCCCAGGTCTACACCCTCCCTGCCATTAACCCAGAGCTGTGGATCTGTGAGCCCAGGTCTACACCCTCCATGCCATTAACCCAGAGCTGTGGATCTGTGAGCCCAGGTCTACACCCTCCCTGCCATTAACCCAGAGCTGTGGATCTGTGAGCGCAGGTCTACACCCTCCATGCCATTAACCCAGAGTTGTGGATCTGTGAGCGCAGGTCTACACCCTCCCTGCCATTAACCCAGAGCTGTGGATCTGTGAGCCCCGGTCTACACCCTCCCTGCCATTAGCCCAGAGCTGTGAGTGCAGGTCTCCACGCTCCTTTGCAATTAGCCCAGAACTGTGAACATGCAAACCCTTACTGCCGTCTATCTCTTTAACTTGTGTAATCCACTTCATTTAAATACATCTGTTTAACAGCTTTATTAAACCAGGGAAAATATTGTCTACCGGTGCCTAGATCATCATACTAAAACTGCAGGGCATTTTAAGTGCCCTAAGTAAAGACACATTGATGAAGTGACAGCGCCACTGAATATTTGCGAAATTATCAGTCAGGAACAAGTGTTCTTCTCCTTAGGCTTCTCACAAAAACTGCTGGCAGCGGAACGAACAGCACCATGCCTGCAAGACATAAATCAGAATACCGTGCACTGATTCCAAATTACACGGCTGAAGTTTAAGAAGCTCTGGGAATTAGCAACCCTGAAGGTGACTCGGCCATTTAGCTAAAACCAGGCCTGTTTTCAGGAAGACCACCCATGCCCTCCAGCCCTGCATACCCCACCCTGCATCAATGACAGAGACCTGTTGGGACACCTGGAGGTTGTGGATGCTGATGATTCATAAGAGTAGCATACCCACAATTCCATGTGGCATGCGAGGTAGACCCCACGGAACATGAAAGCGGACAAGACAATAGTGCTTACTTGTTCATTCCTATCTCAGCGCCAGCTGTATTTGACTTTCAGGCAAACATGTGATTTTCCTCATTAATCCCAGAAGCACTGGAACATCTGGGAATTCGCATCAAACCGATTTATTTTCCCTCTTCATGGAATCCTTCCTCAATCCCAATAATAGTATTCATCTTGAATATGTCTAAAATATTGAACAAAAAAAAACAACATGTTGGAATCAATGTCCACTCAAGACAATATATATATCTATTACATATTTGTTAAGGGTAATTAATCTATATATTACATATTTGTTTAGGGGAATTAATCAGAAAGGTGACATATTTAACTGAACCAACTGATTTATACCACTTGGAAATCTGATGCAGGTTAAGTGTTAAAGAGCAAATTTCCGAAACACAAAGAAAATTTCTGTGGACTCTTTTGCGTTTCTCAAAATTGAATGGAAGCTCTAGGTTGGATTACAGGAGGGATGATAGAGTTTGGGTCTGATACTGTAACGTATGATGAGGAAGCTAGACTTTAGGTCACTGTCTCATCTAATAATAAATGACAAAAAATGGACTGAATGAGTTTTGTAAATTTGTTCTATTTTATGTTGTGGACCTTAAACGAGCTGGACCTTAAATATCCACCACCTGTATGGCGCTGAGATCAATGGGAACAAATGTTCCCCGCTCAGCTCCTGGCTTTCTCTCACACATGGAAGGAGATCCAGTGAAGGTAACAAGCTGAGAACGGAGCAGGAGTGGAGTGGATGGCTTTTCACAGGTGCAAAATCAGCTTTTACTCTTTAAAGTTAACACCCACCCAGCCAGCAACCCTGGCAAATGAAAGGCCGGCGACACTCAAGCCCTTCAAAGCAACTGGCGTGTCACTGCAGATCAATATAGTACCCATGTGTTACATTTGGTGTTTGTTTGAAGTCCGAAGCAGGTTCACGGGACAGCAGGTTCACCCCTCAGGACACACTGCATAGTCGTTATATGTAATCAAGAAAAGATATGGAACTGCAGCTCTGGCTCTAATTAAAGAAGGAAGAATTATGCATATCTGTACAGTAAAATGTCAATGTTTTAGTTACATATTTCTGGACATTACGCAACATATTATAGCGACGACTGAAATAATGAAATGGAGTAATAACTCAGCTATTTTAGTCTCAGCTCCTTACCGAAAAATCAAAACGAGAAAGAAGGAAAATTCACACGACACGACACGACACGACATTTCGGACACATCGGTCGGAATTTGCCCGAGTGATTCTGACATCACAGGGAAGGGGAAACCAAGAACGACAATCAGTCGATAATTAGACGCCGTGTAACGTTAGGACGGCCTCCTGCTCCTGGCCGGCAAAGGGCGGTCCGAGGGCAGGGGACAAGTTAGTTCATTAACTGCTCTAATCACTTACACTCTGCATCGCCTTACTGCAGTTATTAAAAGCACTTGAGAACCAGTGGAGGTCAATAACATATCCTGTTGGCCTTCTTTCCTTGACCCTTCCAGCCAAGCCGGGAAACACACACTGTTATTAGTATTAGAATCTCTCTCCTTTCCTCCGTTATACACTCGCAGACACAGACACACAGGGCTGCAGCCATTTGTAAGGGGTCTCACTTTTCACTGAAATACCACAGCATTTGAACTGCAAATAATACTGCCAGAATGCAGTGGGCTTTCCCCAATGACTGCAGGCTGTTGTCATGTGCATAACACTCTCCAGTCCTATATAAATGCAAATGCCTGGTGATTCATCCGTCATCCGAAAGACAAAGAACAGGTACCGACGCTAGTGGTAGACCTGTAGCGCTAATTAACAGAGCCAGACTAATGAGCGAGTCCTGTCACACCCCAGCCTCTGCGTAAACACGTAGCAAGAAAACTCAAAACATTTTAAATACACTTCCTGCATTTTTATTTAAATTGTGTAAAAACAGATACTGCTAGGCCATCCAATAATTCATTCAAGTCTGTCTCTCACGTATCTCACACAGTGAAAATACACACCTCTCAATCACACAATACATTCAAATATATAAAAATATAAATGGGGGAAAAAATATTTCGGAACAATACATAGTTGCCAAATCTAGGTAAGGCACTTGATGAAGTATTGCTTTTTGGAGTGCTCTTAAACAGTCGTCGCATTATGGCTGAGCAACAAGTTTAAATACTTTCACTCTTTAAAAAATAGAGGAAAAAAAACATCACTTCTTGCACACGTCCCCTATACAGCAATGGCTTCAGATACTCCTTAAGGTCGACATCCGGTGGCGCCTCTGTGGACCGTGCAGGGCATCTACTGTGCAATGGTTGCAAGGTGCTGATGGAGATTTGGTATCGGCGGGCTTCCCGGAGGTCCTGTCGGCAGGCGGAACGCGACCCTTACCGCGAGAAGCCCATTTGTACACTTACAGTATGACCAATGTAGGCACTTGGCATTATTCAAAAAACACTGATTGCTTCACAACGTAAAAAAAGAACAACACTGTTTAAATGAAATGAAGGAGACAGCTGATATTTGCAAAAAAAAAATTAAAAAATTATTAAAATACCATTGAAATATATAGATTTGGCTTTTCAGTCACAGAGAGTCTGCATTTAGTAGCACGGCTCCGCTCTGGCCCGTCTCAGTGTGCTACACAACAGCCAGATTCCTCATGTTTGTGCAGGAGAGACATTCTGGAGAAGGTTTTGGAACAGTTCTTGCACTGGTACTTTTTCACGTCGGAATGAGTCTGTAGGTGCGCCCTGAGGTTGGACCTGTCGGCGAAAGCTCGGCTGCAGTGCGGACAGGAGAAGGGCTTCTCTCCTGTGGGATAAATCGAGCAGGAACAGCGCATTAACGACGGAACCCCATCGAGCCACATAGCGTCCTGACTCAACTAGCAGTTAACATGCCCTCAGGCTCCTGAAATCAGATCTCTTCAGTACTCCATACAATAACTGAACTGCTAAAATAACTGAAACTTGCACCCAATCCTACCATTATGTACTTATTATACAGTGTCACCAATCAGTCCACCCAATTTCCGTTCCACTTAACTAACTTTTGGATCACTTTAAGAAATCAAACCAGATTCTCGATCCATTCCTCAAAACCTGCTGATAGGTGTAAGAGGTGGTTGCATAAAGCCATAGAGTAGCTAAAACAGAGCTGTCTTGGATTTTGTTGACCTGATTTTAATAAGCCCTTACCCGTATGCGTCCGGATGTGTCCTTGCAGCAGCCAGGGTCTGGAGAAGGCTTTGCCGCAGATCTTGCATACACAGGGCAGCGTGTGCGTCCTGATGTGCATCTTCAGGGCCCCCAGACTCACGTACTCCTTTTCACAGTATTTGCAGCTGAAGGACTTCCTGGCCTGCGCGTCGCAGTGCAGCTGCTTGTGCTTGAGCAACCCGGAGTACGTGGAGTAGGACTTGCTGCACAGCGCGCACTGGAACTTCTCGGCTTCGGCGGCGTGCGGCTCGGACAGCTTCGGGTGCAGCCGCTCATCTTCGTCGCTGCCCGGGCTCTCGGAGCCGCTCTGGGCTTTGGAGGACGTGTCGGACAGCGGAGGGGGGCTCAGGCGGCCGAGGGACGACGGGTATGCGGAGATCGGAGACAGATCGCTAGGCAGCGGGGACAGGGGCAGGCTGCTGGTAGTCCATACCGTGATGGGATTGTACGCTACCGAGCTCAGGATCTCTGGCTGGGGGATGGCGGGTGCCGGGAACGACTTGTACAGATATGGCGAAATAAACACTAAACACAAAAAGAAAACACACAGTGAGCAACATAGCATTAACATGTAACATTGTTTAAAACCGTAAACAGGTTTCGAGGGCTGTAACTTTTTGAAGTTGATTTTAACATGAAGTTAAAACACGTTGTCAAAGATCAGAAAAATATACTACACAATATTCCGATAAAGAAAATTTAAATCGTCTTCAAAGACACTAACAACATTTTAACAGTCGGAAATGAACAAAAAGGAAACTACATTGTTACTTAGGATGATTAATAACAAAGTGCGCTTAAGTTATATTAAACTAAGGAAACTTGCGCCTCTGGTTTAACTTCTTAAAACAAGAAAAAAAAAAAACTTTGCTTTTACCTGTTGTACTGTCGAGTTCACTGTAATTTGGTTTCTTAGCTGAGTTAAAATGTTTCTTAACAAGAAAAGAGCGCGGCATCTTGAGGGAAAAAATACACACACACACAGACACACGCAGGGCAGCGATTGAGGGAAAACTGGTTTATAAATATAACGGTCCCAGCCCAGTGTGCGAGAGCGACAAATCACTGCAAGCGCGCCGCTTCCTATTGCATAGTCCGGGGGAGGAAGGCAGACAAGTGCAGCGCTGCAGCGGCGGGACGGCCGAGTGCAGTTTAGTGCGGTAAATAGTCTTAGTCAGGTGCAGGGGCGGGGCCACGGCCGCCTCATTTACATATCACTCCGGCCCCGATCCAATTAAAACGATGCGTTTCTGACGTCGGGCGTCGGTGGGCGGGGCTTAGGGTCCACCTTCTGGCGAGACAGGTGTTTGTCAAAGAAGCAGGCAAGCGGCCGGGAGGGACTTTGGGGCGGATGGCGGTGTTGGGACTTGTTGGGAGGGAAGCGCGCTTATCATCGGGGAGGCAATGCCGGGGGGGGGAGGTGGGGGATCGGGCACCCTGTGGAATAATAGGACCGTGCGAGAGAAGTGATTGGCAAAAAAGGACGTGTGACATCTCGCGAGTCAGCGCTGTCGTCGCCACGTGGGACGCTGCAGTAACTTGTGACACGGGTTGTCTGCAAAGCAAAAAATATGTAGTTGAAAAGTGTTACACTTGCAGATTTTTCTCAGATGCCACGATTAACAAGATTAATTAACGTTTTAATAATGTAAAGTAATACCGTATAGACATAGGAAAAGATGCAAGTTATATATTCAGCATGCACCAGTCTTCGTAAAATTCCCGATTAATTAGTTACTGACGTGGTATTTTCTCCAGTTTTACAACTGCGATACTTTTAATATATCTCCTGCCATGCATGCCCACTTGCATATTCAGAGTTATTTGCAATGGGGAACATTTCGTTTACAATGAAAAGTGCACAAGAATAACATCAACAGGTATGCGTGCAAGAAAAAAATCAGTAACTCTAAAACTATCAGCAACATTTAGACGGTCACATCATCTATATAAAATAATCATTCATTAGGTGACAACTGGGGGAAATAAAATACGTTATGTACCTTTATTCTATTTCGGCGTCCCCCTGCTTACAGGTGGCGCGTGGGTTTCATCATCACGTGGTCGTAATTCCCCCGGTTCTCCCCGGCTGGGAAGGAGTGCTCTCTGCCGCCCCCCAGTGTACAGCCTGCAGAACGGCCCAGTGCATGATCTGTACACTTACTTGTTTAGCAATTTACACGAATAGAAGACAGCGACGCCTATGGGTGTGCGATGAAAAACGTCATGGAGACGTTACTTCGTTTTTATTTCATGAATATCCTTGTCATTACTTTGCATTATGTACAACAGAATAGCATTATAGCATTCATAATTACACTGTAATATTTATTATACCCATTTTTATTATGCAAAATTACCTAAGAGATACCAAGTTTTGAAAAGTATGGCCAACGTAATTTATTCTTGTGTTATGGCGCCACCTGTCTGGATAAGTATTTTTTTAGAGGTTGTATAGCTTTTGCAGCTTTTGAGTAAGTTTGCTAAAAGATACTTAGAATTAATAGTTTTTCGAAGTTTGGGTTTAACGTAAATTGCAGCCAGGTATATTAAATAATGTTGCAGTCCAATTAGATGGAAGCTCATGCTTGTGATCCCAAATAGGCATATTTTATTTCCAGGGTGAGTTACTTTTTGCGTCATTCAGCAAGTAACTTAATCTGAAATCGATCCAATTTTAATTCAACTACACGAATAGACAATAATAAGCAAAATATACGATAAGCTTTGTGAGTCCCTTTACGAAACGTATTCCGTAACTAATAATGCTAAAGCTTTTAAGCTATATGCAGGATTATGCTAATAAGATATAATAGGAAAAAAACTTTTTCAGCTTTATTAATATATTAACATAACAGATAATACAATGTCGTCGGAAATTCAAAAAGAATTCTAATACGTTCTGGTATCAAAAAATAGCTTAACAGCTTTTAAGTTAGAGCTCTGTACATTTTTTTACTTTCCATAAATGTCCTGCTGAAAGGTGGCTTTTCCTTCAAGTGTTAGTTTAAACAATTTAACAGCTTGTCCCGTGATATTTTCTTATATCCCGCACAATCCATTCATTACTTCCCCCCTTCGAACATCTTGCTGTTGACAAGATGCCGATAAGAAGAATCCCCTCCGTCGCCGGGCTCCACCGTAATGATTTGTGTTTCGGGAGCCAGTGACTGTTTGTAGTGTGCCACAGTCAGAGCTTTGAATCGTGGCCACAGATCTCCATTTCCAGAGAACCTTTCCCCCACATTGTAACTGGGTCACTCTCATTCCTCCTGCAGACTCCAGCTGTGCTTTCACATGGTTATTTTCGAGCAATAGCTCATTCCTTGCCATCCTGTTCTACCAGCTAGTCTTATGCTGAGCTCCCAATAATTTCAGCTGGTTTATATTTCATCCACCCTCAGTCCCTGCACCCTTTACGTCGTCCGACGTGATTCCTGGCTTCTTCTTGGCATCCGTCACACGTATACTTCTTCAGACACCGGCAGGGTCTGGATGGTGCAATGCAGCTTCCACTTTTCAATCCTCAGTCATTAATCATTAGGCATCAGTCACGCCGACTGTGATGCCCGCATAAGCTCATTTTGTTTAGCAAGCTTTCCTTACTGTGTGCATTTTGTCTGCTCTTTAGTCTTCACTTTCCAACAACTTACAATTCCAGTTTAGTGCCCAGCTCTGGTCTCCAAACAAACCGTGTTTTTTATTTAGAAGACGTGACACTCCGTTTTATGAAGCACAGCTGGTGATTTTTATGAAACGACATATTTCTGAGAAGAAGCTTGTGTGTGTGGCGCAGTCGGTGTGGTTAGGGCACCCCGGGTTTTATGAGGAAGGCTCAGCCTGTCACTACTAAGCAACCTTTTTTCACTTGTAGTGGAATTTTGATGTCCTTTCAGCTAAATTCTCAGCACCAGCTCCAAATGCATTTTAAAACAATTGTTTTTTAAGCTTGTGGCAGTGTGAGCAGCTTTTTCCAGAAAAAAAAGCTTGCAACAATCTTTAATATTTAAATACTAGTACTTGAATTATAATGTCTGTAATTTCATTACTCATTTTCATAAATAAGTAATTTCCTGTTTTAAATATTTACTTTTATGTATTTTACAAATGCATGCAAGTGTTATGTATTATAAATCTTCATAGTTTAGTAAATATAAAATGGAAAAGTAATGGCACATTGTTTTTATAATGAAAGATGGAACAACAGTTTTGAAATAAAGTGATCAACCGGTTTCGGTCAGATAAAGTTACTTCAGTTACTAATGGCCAGAAACACAAAGCACACATTTTAGAGCATTAAACGCATGGGCAGTATTTTGTAAAAATCATAGCCAAAGCCAACATTTTAACCTCATAAAATCTGCGGCATGACCCGAATATTGCTGTCCATCAACTCTCTCTGCTTAATTAATGACAGAGTTGGAGCAGAAATGCAGAAATTACAGACCTACCGACAAAGACAGAACACGGTATTTGCTTCCAAAATTCTACAGTACCTACATAGGCTTTGTTAAATGTTAAATATTTTTCCATGATTAAGATGTTGAATTTATTGTGTTATTTCCATTCATTAAAATTCAGCTGTGACGGGTGGGGTTGTGGTAGGGGGTAAATACTTTCTAAATTATCCAGAACAGAAAATCGAGAAAGTTTACTTACCTCCAAAAGCACATTTCCGAAAAGGACAAAATATTGCAAGACTCTCAAAGCCTTAAGTGAAAGCCTCATAATCAACCAAATCGCTTAATTCCTAATCCTTTTGGTAGGATCTTCTTGTATCGATCATTATCTAATGCCTAAACATACACATGCTATATAACCACCAATACACCATATCATCTTGTCGGTGCAGAACATACTGTATGTTCATGTTTACAATACTTGTGTAATGCTTGTAATGTACCTTGCTTGTACTTTGCTTTGGATAAAAGTTTCTGCTAAATAAATTAAATTTTGTGTAAATAGACTGTGGCGTTCTCTGCAGGATTTGCTGGACAACCTGCATACATTCCATCAAGAACAGACATTATGCAGTGTGGCAGATAGTCATAAATCTTCCGGTGCCATTTTGAAAAGAATTCTTCAACATATGACAGGATGACAGGGAGAATAGCACATACAGTATATCCAGTGTAAAAATCTTAGACTGTCAAAGAAATTGTTTCAGGCTATTTATCTGTGTAGTACATGTATATTTGCTCAAAAATAAAAAAAAATTAAGTGAATTAACAGCAACGTAATAAAAAAGTAGCAATAATTTCTGATGTTTTGGAAAAAAAGTTGCCAATATCTTGGTGGATGGCTAGAAGATGATCGTTGTACCACTTTCTATGAATACCATTTGTATAAGAATCTATGAACACATTCATTACACATTATAATGCATTCATAAAGCATTATAAACCCGGCTATGAATATTTATAAAAAGGCATAACAGATTATAGCCATGTTTATTATGCATTATGAATGCTTTATGAAGCTCTCATCTATAATGTACTATAGATACAGTACCTTCACAATGCAGTACAAAGCATCCTTAATAATTATACTGACCTTAATAATGCATTATGAAGGTATCTACAATGCATTAAAGATGAGAGCTTCATTGGAGCTTATGAAGTATTATAATCAACGCAGTAATGCCTGATATGTCATATGGTGCAGCTGTGAGACATCCATCTCTTGTATTTTCATCTCTTTGACCTCGAACACTGACTATGCCTCAGTGACTAATGGTGTTGCTCTCATCTGTTTCCAGAAACCTTATTTTAACAACATATCTTATTTTTCAGCACGAAAGACACTGTCAATATTCCAGCTACATTTTACCCAACCTGTAAGTATTAGAATCTATAGGCTCCCCGTCCATGACCACTGATCCAGAAAAGACGCCTTCCATAGCTGCTTCATATGCAGTTCATTTTTGTTTTGAAACTTTGTCAATACTCGGCAAACTTACACTGTTTACATTTCCAAAAGTATTCCGGTTGCTAGTGATTACGTTCTGAATGGCTTTCAGTCATATTGCATTGTTGGCAGTGACCATACTCACAATGGCAGCCTCTCGCTCAGCTGTGAACGTTTTCTCCCTGCAACCAGAGCATGGTTAGTTTTATTTGTATAAACACTACATTTTAATCTGGATTTTTTAAATTTGAAGTACACTGACAATCTATAATGCAGAGCTGAACTGAAAAGCTCATTTAGACCTACGTACAGTGCAGTACATGCTAAGATAATATATTACCTGTTATCACATTTCGATGTTATTATTATTGAGGTCATGGCTGACCCATTGGAATTTGCCTAGACTCCCTGGTCAGCTTCTCTCATTGGAAAACCATGATTATAGCCTGGGTTTGATTGGGAAGGTCTATGATTGCTGGCTGAAGCCACATCTCACCAGAACAAATCCATACACCCATCCATCATCCATCATCCAAAGGCTTATCCCGAACGTGGTGATTGGGGGGGGGGACGACGACACAAGGTGGGGTACACACTGGATGGGATGCTATTACTAGAACAAAACAAAACAAAAAGATTTCTGTTTACAATAATGTGTCTATTCAATGATATTTGATGGGCGAAATACTGTAACAATGAAGATTGAAGATATATAGATAGATCATGGCCTAAAGAGGAGTGAAAGAAAGAAAAAAAGATTTAACAGGTGAAGCAAATGAGATCAGTATGTGGGTGTTGTATAATTCAGTAAGGGTCTCTTTATATGTATGAACTGTGCACACAATAAGCTACCCTATATACACACAGTGAAATATCTGGCAACCATGCAGCACCTTTGGATAGGGACACGTGTACTGGTTCTGCCTTAGTGCATTTTACCATATTTATTCTAATATAGCGTATGGCCATTCTAGGCCACTCTAAACAACATTATACGTTATACTGATGAGTCAGGTATCGGTTTGACCAAAACCAGTCATGATGCCATAATTCCTGCATGTTCCAGGGTGGCAGAAGGATACTGATAGTCTGCACTTTAAATAGACAAAGACAGATAGATAGATAGATAGATAGATAGATAGATAGATAGATGGATAACAAAGGACAGTAAAAAAACAGAAACAAATAAACATCAATACACAGTAACAGTATAAAGAATGTAATGGAAAGTATTGCACGGAATTCTGTGGTAAACAAAATATAAAGAAACAGACGTGCTCAGTGGGTTGTTCAGCGAATGAATGAATGTTCTGTGAACATGAAATCATGCAGGAGTTTCCACTCCGGGTGACCAATTAGCATGAAACCCTGATATAATGAGCGCTTGCTGATCTTATTACAGCAAGGGAGCTTAGAGACGGACGGCAGTGAGTTTCTGCGTCTCGGTGGACGGTCACGGCGCGTGACGCAGAGGCGGCGTGTGACGCTGATGCGACGTGGCCAGGTAGGAGTGAAAGCTGAGGTGCGGTGTCATGCTGCCTTGTTCGCTTTGCAGGCACCGCGACGTCTCATGCTTATGTAGCTCGCCGCACTTTTTACACTGATTTACTGTAGCTCAGAATGTATTATGCTGGGCACTGTTGCTTTTCATGAAACCTGAAAGTAAATGCTATCGATCTTTAGCAGAACTGAATTACATTCTGACGGCAGTGTTTTGTATTCATTCACAGTCTGAAATGAATGTTATCTTAAATCTACTAAAATGTACAAGGTGACCGCTCCTGTGATTATATATGAGTCTGATACGCTACATTTTAAGGAATGGGAGTACAGTTTTGGGGCTCAGTGTTTGGTTAGGACTTCTTACTGTTTACACAGTATGAGTATTAGCAGTTTCAGTAATTGTGCTAATACTGGCGTGTATCAGAAATGTATAAAATCAGGCAATAAATAATGTAATGGATAAATGAAGGCCTTGAAGAGATCAAGGTTACAGGGAATGAATAAAACATTGATAGATCGATAGAGAGATAGATAGATAGATAGATCATACATTGATAGATTGGTCATAGATAGATAGATAGATCATACATTGATAGATTGGTCATAGATAGATAGATAGATAGATCATACATTGATAGATTGGTCATAGATAGATCATACATTGATAGATTGGTCATAGATAGATAGATAGATCATACGTTGATAGATTGGTCATAGATAGATAGATAGATAGATCATACGTTGATAGATTGGTCATAGATAGAGAGATAGATAGATAGATAGATCATACATTGATAGATTGGTAATAGATAGATAGATCATACATTGATAGATTGGTCATAGATAGATAGATAGATAGATAGATAGATCTTACATTGATAGATTGGTCATAGATAGATAGATAGATCATACGTTGATAGATTGGTCATAGATAGATAGATAGATAGATAGATAGATCATACATTGATAGATTGGTCATAGATAGATAGATAGATCATACGTTGATAGATTGGTCATAGATAGATAGATAGATAGATAGATCATACATTGATAGATTGGTAATAGATAGATAGATAGATCATACATTGATAGATTGGTCATAGATAGATAGATAGATAGATCATACATTGATAGATTGGTCATAGATAGATAGATAGATAGATCATACATTGATAGATTGGTCATAGATAGATAGATAGATAGATAGATAGATAGATAGATCATACATTGATAGACTGGTCATAGATAGATAGATAGATAGATCATACATTGATAGATTGGTCATAGATAGATAGATAGATAGATCATACATTGATAGATTGGTCATAGATAGATAGATAGATAGATCATACATTGATAGATTGGTCATAGATAGATAGATAGATAGATAGATAGATAGATAGATCATACATTGATAGATTGGTCATAGATAGATAGATAGATAGATCATACATTGATAGATTGGTCATAGATAGATAGATAGATAGATAGATAGATAGATAGATCATACATTGATAGACTGGTCATAGATAACCAAACTGTAAAATCACATAGCCAGCCTAATGAAATGCTTAGTAAAACTATATTGATATACTACAGATGCAGGGGGTGAACAAATAATGAACAAATTATAGACTCATAAAATGTATAGACTGAACAGCAACGTTACAAGTTGTGTTTGTTTTTTATACAGTTTAAAATAGAACCACATCTAAAAATAATTATACATTAAACTGTATGTTGTGTACATATGAAATGAATACATAAGATTTGATTAATTAATTGGAAAATTTAACACATGTGACTAAGTCACTCATTTCACTAATTTAATCTGCATCAAAAAATAGTTTTTTTCACTCTGGGAAAGCGCTGCATTGGTAAACAGTTTAATGTTAATAGGTGTACTATAAGTATTTCATTATATAATATCTATAAAATGTTGACATTCTATTCCATGATAGTCAATATTACAACATTTTAAAAATTAATCATGCTGACAGTATGACATTGTTGAATATATTTGTTTGTCTCTTGATCAAGTCACCTGTCGTCTGTGTTCTGACTCCATACTGCCCCCTTCAGTATGTTCTGGTCACAGGTTTCCAGCATCAGATATTTAAAAGCCAAGAATGGCTTATTCTTTAAAGGCGTCCTTTAAAATCAAAAAGATATGTCATTTATTTGCTGACATTTCTACATCATATCCAGATCATTTTATTTTGTGACAACAGAAAATGCTAAATCCTGTCACCTGAACAAAGCTTTATAATCAAACAGAAAGATAAACTCGGTTTTCCTACTGGCTATATCGTGATGTGACATCCACAATAAACCGAGAAGACGTTCTTCAAGTGGGGGGGGGGGGGGGTGGGGCGGAGGAATTATGGTCCACTGGGATTTGAATGGAAGGGTTATTTGGGCATGGAAGCAGAGACAGGTTTAAGAAAATGACGGCTAGGAATAGAAATGTAAGACAGCTGTTTTGGCTTCGGCACAAGGGAAATATATTATTCACTCATCTGGCCCTTATTATTACTGTAATAAGGCACAGGAGAATGAATGGACCTATTATCTGACTTTGCCTCGTCCTGAAACATTCCCGCCAACTTACAACCTCATGCTGGTGTCAGGTCGATTAGCAGAGCGATCGGCTTCCTGAATGCTGAGTAGTTCACATAATAATGAGCTCACCATTATGTACAAAAATAGTCACCTGCTCTAACGGACTTTGGGAGGAGAGAGGCAAGAATCCAAAGGTTTGGAGAATATAGAGGACAGAGGGCAGAAGGTATTAGAGAGGGAGGAAATTGAGAAGATAGAGGAGGTAGAGGCAGAGGAAGGAGAGGTAGAGGGCACGAAAGAATAATCTCCAATGATTTGAGAGCAGGTTTGATTCATCAGATCATCAATCAGGCCTAACAGGGGCTGGATGAACAGTTTCTTCAGTCATTCCAGTGTTCAGAGGGCAAAGTACATAAATGTTGACTGGAAATGTAAATGCATGAAGCAGGAATATGCATATATGTTTTAGCATGTAGTGTAACACAGAACAAATAAACATACTGAATATTCTGCCTTGCAACACTTATTAAATGTATCTTCCAATAGCTTTGCTGCAAGATAATTGTACAATGGAATCAGATTTATTCCTTAGAATTGAGGAATATGAATTTTATGATAAAAGGGATGGATATTCACATGCAAGGTGTTTGTTGTCAATGTCATGCTCATTGAGCGCAACACCATAAGCAGATTGAATTACTCAGGATAACAGCATGGTTCCTATCTCAGCCTTGACGGATTTGCTTCTGACAGTCTTCAGTATGCACCTTTAAATGTTATTGGTCTACCCAGAAAAGGGGTGACGTGATATGATATATATATATTACAATACTGAGATAAATGCTAAATAAATTGATTCTAAGCTTTTTATGTGGAATTGTTTGCATTACTGTACTCTAAAGGAGTGACTCAGTTGCAAATTGTATTTGTAAATAAACATCACCATCATTAACATTAGCAATAATACTGTCCGATTTCCAGAATTTCTGCAGTTGAACACTATGAATTTAATCAGATTTCTATTGTTGCTTAGTATTACAGAAGTCATACCTGGGGTTCATTAAACATGCAATATTCAGGTATAAAAAACATTTATCATTCATATCATTTATCATATAAAGCACATCAAAGGAGAGTTAAGCTTGGTGAAGAATCAGGCCCAGTCCTGGCTAATATAGACTTTTGCTGCAGTAGTTGACTTCACACTGTTGTAGTCAGAGTCAAAAGCTTTTGCAAAGACCTAAAATGAACATTTCAAAGCCCCTCTATCCATGTGCAGTAGACAAACCTTCTTAATGGCTTTCATAAAGATAGATCAGCAATTATAGAAAGCCTTTGATTAATGCTGACAGTGGGTTATTGCGGTGTCTTTAATACTCAAGCATTGGGCTTTGCTTGATCTGCCGTCATATTTGTGCTGGACTGTTTGGTCTACATGTTTGCCTTTTATGTAATATTCAGTTTTGGTCAAAGATAACATCCATCCTCTTTCCAAAATCTCTTTTCTAGTACAGGGACACAGTGAGCCTCCGGAAATGCAGTCACGGATTTTTATAAAATTGAGTTTCCCCTTGTGGGTAGCGAAAAAATGGTCCCCACAATGACAAGATAACTGGTTTTTAATCAGACTATGGGGACATTTGTGCCCCACGATGTAATGTATACCTGGACCACACACACACACACACACACACACACACACTCTGTAGGCAATTTAGAGACACCATTTAATCTAAGTACCTGGAGGAAAGGCATGGAAAGCATAGGGGGCATGGGGGGGCATAGGGGGCATGGGGGGGCACGGGGGAGCATGGGGGGCATGCAAACACACAATCAGGGGCAGATACCAAAGCCACTTCACAGGAAGAGTGAAGCCTCAGTGATGCTCACTAACAATGGCCACCCATTTGCGTGGGGCCCGGAGGTTTGGCCCCCTGCTGACCACAGACAGTCACTACATTGGGCAATGGGGGGCCCCAAAGTGCCTTTTTGAATGGGGCCCCCAAGCTCGCACCTACTCACAGAGAACCTTCATTTCCTACTCAAAATAACATTCCTTATTAAAATATGCAAAAATACTTTTAAAAGGCATCGTAAATAAATACAAATACCATATGAGCTACAGCTACAGGAAACAGGCACAGCATGGATATACTAAAAACAAAGTTTACAGGTCAGCTTCTCCATGCAGGTATTATGCCATAAAGATATAAAACATTTTCCATATAGCAGTTATGTGATACATGTACTGTGCATGTCTTCCTTGTAGTTTTTGTACAGTAACTGCCTCGTTCTGTACATTTGGTCTTTGTACATTAAATCCCAGGTCCATGAGAGCAGTGCACATTTCTTAGGAAGACGTTACGATATTGCCTTACACTGCAGTGAGCGCAGTAACACTGCTCTACCCCAGAGCACGCCGGTCGCCAAGGAGTCGGACTCACAGCTAATTAGGCTATGCTGCTAAAGGAGTTGCCCCGTTTAAAGTCTGCGTGTGATTGTGCCCGGCTGTAGGTCAACCTCATTCAACAACTTACTCATGAAAAGATGACTGCCTTTGTCATCTGCTTCTCAATTAACTTTCCCGTCACCCTGTAATTACAGCGGAGTGGGAGTGTTCGGATGAGCCAGCCTGGGATTGATTACTGCTGCACAGATTTAGCTCTCTCCGAGCTCCTGTGCTCCGTTTCAAGGAGATACCTACTTCACTGCTTCCCGTAGAAGGACAGCCCTTAAAATGGCCACGTAACATTGCAGTGCCACAAACAACTGAACGTACAGTACCGTGCAAAAGTCCTATGCAGTCACAGAAAATGATGTTTAGATGATCTTCATGTTAGTGTACAACTATAGTATCATGTCTATCGAAGTGTGTTAGCTTAGCCATTTCAAAACATCTCCCAAAATTACCACAGTATTGTGCAACAACTGTCCGTTTCACCAGTGTATTTTTTGACATAAATAGCTAATCAATATCTCATTCAGTTATTTAACAAATCAAGCTAATTAATTAATTGAGCTGAGGAGAGGTTTGGGAATGAAGTGTTCATCTTGCCATCTAAAGCCGTCCGGTAACTTTTTGGCGATCAGACGGAATTTATGTTCATTTTAATTGTGTTACCGTTAATTTACATATATTATAATGTTAAATTGTTTTTTTTTTCTGAGCAAATATACACGTACTACCAAGATAAATAGGCATAAAAAAATTCTTTGACTACCTAAGACTTTTGCACAGTACTGTATTATGTTGTTAAATATATTCTATGTTTACAGTTGTCTAGCATACATTTTTATCATTCGCACCATTTTTAACATTCATTGGCCAATGCTAACAACTCTAACATTTTTCCTGAAGAAACTCAGGCCAAATACTGTCCTCTGTGGTAGAATACTCTGACCCCACCTGGAACTCGAGACAGTAAACTGGAGGATGTGAGCCTATATCTGTAAGCACCGTGCTACCCGCTGACCTACAAATAATGATATAACCCCACTGTGACTCTCCATCTGCAGCTCTGAAGGAATTTGTGTCACCTCTCAGGTCAGTGAAACTTTCACATAAGAAAATAACGTGGACAGCAGATGGCCCTGGTGAGATAAACACACAAATACTTTTATTTTATCACTAATCTGGGGGCTCAAAACTCAGGAGTAACATTAAAAATTCATGTAACCAGCTTCGGTAATTCTTCAGCTATATATAAATGGTAATAGATAAAATGATCAATTCTGAACGACAGTACACACGCGTATGCTGCAGAAGATGGGCTTCGACCACCTGTATGTGTACGTGCATGAATGATACAATGATATCAAAGTGCAGTTGACTATTTACTTGTGAGTGCAATTTATCTCAGCTACCTTAGTCCGTATTATGTCTGCTTATGTGTTGCATTGAACTGACGTCTTTTGGACATTTGATTTTACGCAGGCTAGAACCCTTTGCTTGCTGTGATGATGAAAGTGGGCAGTCGCTTCATTGGTTACTGACCCAGCATCCAGTTAGTTACTGGTATTTTTAATTAGACCCTGGAAATCCCAGTTTGGGGGTCTGGATCACTTTCTTCCATGTCAGTGCTGGTGATACTGGGCTTATCTTCGGTATATGACCGGAGACACATGTTGAATTGATACTGGAAAATAAAATTATTCATTTTTGAATCCGGCAACGGTGCCCGCTCTCAGCTTTCCATAATTCTCTGTTAATTGACACAAACATTAATGGGTTTAGTTTAAGGGGATTCAGTAAGATTTGTTAGTGTTTATGGTAGCACGAAACTGCACCAAATGTTTACGGTAATATGAAAACACTAACTTAGAACAGGTGGTTAGTTGTCATTTATAGTCAAGAGTCACTCAATGACAGGGATGCATTCTGATAAATCTGTCAATAAGTGATTCTGTCGTTGTGCAAACATCGTAGAGTGTACTTTCACAAAACTAAATGGAGTAGCCTGCTAAACACCTAGGCTAAAGTACTTTTTTTATAAATAGAAAGAGTGCACTCTAAAATAACATAAAAAGTACAGTATAGCAAATACATAAACCAGTAAGATAGTCAATATCATTATGAAGTATTATGTACTGTACATAATTATATGTGCTACAGTTTTATATGACTGGCAGTGCAGTAGGGTTGATTACACCAGCACCATCACAAGTACGTGAGTAATTTGTTGTACTATGATGTCACTAGGCAATAGGATTTTTTCTGCTACATTATAATCTTATGGGACCACTGTTGTGCATGCGGTCCGTTATTTTCGAAACGTCTTTATGCTGCGCATCACTGTATTTAACTATTATGTAACTTAACTATTATGTAAAATTTTCAGTTTTTTCTGTTTTTCCATTTTTTTTTGCTTCTTTTATAAATGAGACTTTATGGCTAGAAACTGACAAGAAGGTGTCTCATGAGGGTTCGAGTACAAATGCAAAAAAGCCACCAAACAAAGTGAATTCAAGAATAGAACTTAAAAACTCCACGCGGGGAATTACAAACAGGCAGATCACTTGGCAGTAAGATCCTGAGACTGAGTGAGTCTTTCGACAAAACATCCTCAATCTATGTAGGACAACAAACTAGGTGCCAAAGGCAAATTCAAAGTCCACAAAAGTTTTCAGACAGAGATGCTTCCCCTTGCAGACGACATTAAACACAGGTAGACTGAAGAGTCTCAAAATAAGTTAATCAAATATCGTTCGCAGGAACCCAGTACTAGCTAGGAATGAAACTGGGAAATCATATAAGGAGAGCTCACTAGTCACTACTACTGCAAGTGTGTTCATGGGGCTGAGGTTTCCAGAAGGCTACTGTTTGTTCCTTAGCACCCCTGGTGGGCATGAATGCGACAGATGGTTGTGGGTCACTATTCTATCATTCTTTGCTTAGGCTGTAGAAATGTTGCTCATCAAATGCATAGAATGTAACCATAAATACATGTGTCAGGTGTCCATATCCAATTGAGAAATATGCTGAGTAGACAAGCTTGAAGAATACACATAATGTAAATATAAGCTTGGGAAACAAGGGAAATGTATTTCCATTAGAAACTGGAGCAGATATGACTTCAAATGGTGATTTTTCACATAACACAAAAAACATTTTTACAAATATGGGGTTAATAATGATACATTTATTATAATACTGGGTGAATTTCTCTTCAAATAAAATAAAATACAATAAGCCATAACTGTGAAACACAAACACAACACTTAACCTTTGTCCCTTTTCACCTGGATAAATTGCTGAAGGATGCTTTTGAGGATGATGTGAGGCAATATGAAACTAAGTTACCTAAGATCTTTGTAACGGATGAGACCCAGTACTGCCCTCACAAGCACTGTCTACAAGAACATATATGAAACAGATGTCAGCAAAGCGTTCCGTTTTTAAAAGCTGTCAAAATCCTTTTAATGTCTAATCCGATATCAAGACAAACTTTGAATTATGTTATACCATTACAAACAATTACTAAGTTAAGTGGATCATAGTGTTTTTTCCTGTTAAAATGGAATGATTTTGGAATGAAAAATGGCAGATTATTATAGCAGGCAGAAGAGCAAAACCATGAATATTTTGTCTCTGATAAACGGACAGGGGAGCCAGTTTCAGGCAACACATGGACACATCTGGCTATTGGCTTATCCTGAGGCTGCATCCGCCAGGGTTTGTCTACCAGACCAGGCAACACGGAGTCTGAGAACAGATCAAGGCATCTCATTCCAGAAGCTGCAGCAGGTTGGCAGTTTTATTTTCCCCATTACCAAGAGATGTCACTAACTTTGCTGTAAACGATTCACCATTTTCACAAAAAAAAATAGATAATCCCCAAATATTTTTATAGTACATCAAATGTTCATACATAGTCTTTATCCAAGTGCTAACACATTTGAAAGATGAACATGATTAACCCAAAACAGCATTTAACACAGCTGGGAGAAAAAGCTGGAGTTGAAAGGAAGCTTTCGTTTGATTTCTGTAAACTGAGGGCCTTGTTGTCCCGGAGACAAAACGATTGAACATCTATCGACAAGGTCAGGAAGTGAGCAACCAAATCATATTTTCGCACAGTTACAGATTAAGTTGAGGCTTTCTGTTGTGATTCACAAAAAGAAGTTTTTTTTTTTTTTTCAGAGTATGAATGAAAATTTGAGACAATGTAATGTTGTGAAAGTGTGCTTTACAAATAAAATTGGATTGAATTGAATTGAAATTTTGAAGTGAAGAGCTGCTTAGTCGGTACACCACGACTGAGCAGGCGAGTTTGGAGGGTCAGGCCTTGGCAGGCATCACTGCGGACAGCACTGCTTCTGTGACAGGGTGGAAATAATGCACCTTTGGCACCGGTTCAGAGAAAATAGAAGGGAGAATTTCACATGCGGCAGCCATTTGTCACTGCATCATTAATCAGCTGGCACTTTGCAGCAAATGCTGGAAATTAAAAAAATGTGAGGTCTGTAGCGGTGAAAAGCATTGATTTTTATCAGATTTGTGGACCTCAAACACTGCCAGTCCTTGATTGTATGGAGGAGATCCAGAAATGTTATGGAGATTTGCAGTTTTTGTTCCCCCCGAAAAATGATGGCTTATACAACAAAATTGTCTTTTGTCGTTGAGTTGAGAAAGGAAGTGGAAGCATTAAGTTTCTCAATGTTGTGATCCAGAAAGTGATGAATTTAGTTGATATCACACAAAAGCCAAATCTCCATAATAGGAAAGTACTGGGGCCAATCTTCGTAAGAAAATCTTTTGGTACTGAGATGCAGTGATTTTTTTTTTAGTCACAAGGCTAAGTTTATGGAAAAGCTAAGATTCTTACAAAAGGTACATCTGTTAAAGATCCATCCATCCATCCATCCTCCAGGTAGATATCCTGCTCCAGCAGGAGGAGTGTGGTGGAGTCTATTCCAGCCAGCACAGGGCTGGGTTCACTCTGGATAGGAGGGCAGCTCATTACACCACACATGGTCACACACGACGTAAGAGTAAACCATGAGGATGTGTGTGCTTATATGAAAATAATGACAACTTGGTGTAAGGCGGCGTGACGCAGAGCGGAGGCCACTAACCAAGTCGGAATCGATTATTTTCGTATAACCACACACCTCACAGCAGTCTATCCTGGATATACCACGGCTAATGTACAAAAAAATAACAAAATCAACTAGCCACTGGTTATTTTTTAGAAATGTGTTTGTTAGCATTTAATAATATCCCAAAGTGCTCTTAAAAATGTAGCCCCTATAAGGATGGAACGTCTGGTCAGGCTGCTCACAAGTCCATCAAGGTCCATCAACAGACAGGCGCTTGTGTTTGGAAAACCAAGGATAATTATGCTGATAAGACTGACTGCTTATTTATAACTAAAAATTCACACAGGTTTTTATATTAACATGTTTAATAGAACATTAAAACACATTAGTACAGAGCTATTAGACTGCTGGAAGTACCTGTGAAGTTACACGAAAGTAATCAACACCCACATGACAGCTCTGGACCAATAAGAAAATACTATTTACCAAAGCCTTGGTATAATGCAACTTAGAAGAAACCTGCATAATACAAGGAGAATTTCAGACACACAGTTTTGCAATTATATCTTTGTGGGGACTCTCCATTAATTTCTATGGGGAAAACTCTAATCCCAACATGACGACCTTAACCCCTATTCAGCGCTAACCTTAACCATAAGTAACCAAACAAAGTATGAGACTTATGACATTTTTAGTTTTTTGACAGCATTCACAGATCACAAATGGTCCCCACAATGTCAAAATAGGTTTTTATTACATTGTGGGGAACATCTGGTCACCACAACATAATGTATACAGTACATAACCCACACGCACAAAGCGAAGGTGGGATGCAAACCCCAAGACCTGGATGCATGAGGAAACAAAGCTGCCCACTGAACCACCATGGTACGGAACCCAGCACCAAGTGGTACAAAACAAGGCTACATGGGGAACTCGACTTGCACCTGCAGGCTTCAGTACTTCAGCTCTTGGCAGGTAATTGCAGACCCCATGTCTGCGAATGTGACAGAGCTCCAGGTGACCCTCAACTGCAAGAGTGACATCACGGCCAAAATCAGAGAAGATAAAGGAAAACAAGACATGACTTTGGCAGTTTGTTATAGACACGGGGCATGGCACAGGGGGAAAGCAAGGTGACGACCCACTTGCGGTTCCGAGACAAACAGGGCTTTATTAAAGGAACTGGACGCGGTAAAACTACAAAACAAAAGGATGACAAGGGGTCAGGAAACAAACAGGGAGAAAAATACAGAATTAACTTAAACCATGAAATACAGCAAAACTAAGTACAACCACAGGGAATAGATCTGATCAGGAGGACAGAGGACCAAACACACCACAACATTCACAAAGGCAAAGTGAGGAGCAAGACACTTAAATAGACAAATAAGGACAGGTGTGAATCATCAAGACAATTAACTAATGAGCACAGTGCAGGGAAACGGGCGGTGAAACTTAACTAACAGTTAACACGCACAGAAACTAGGGAACTTAACAAATACCAAAACTAGGAAACATTAACTACATACTGGGAAATAAGCACTAGGAACTTTGACACTCACCTGAGGGCTCACACTAGGAGGGACTAGGAGCTCAAACACAAGCAGAACAGAATTAAACTGGGCACAAGGATAAACGAAACCCGAGAAATCAGAAACCCAGTCAAAGGAGACTGGCCTGAAACCCATGACTGCAGTGTTATAGACTTAGTACCACACACTCAACCCACTGAGCTATGTGGCTGCCTGGGGAAGAAGGAAAACACAATAGGGACTAGTAGGAAGACAGAGGGAACAGGATGACCAGCGACACCTGCTGGCTAAACAGGGACTGAGCACATAGGTCAGGGACCTAGAGAATTGTTTCCCTCAGTGCCAAAACTGCTTCTGTTTATAAGATGGCCATGTGTCTATTTGAACATTTATTTCCTGCAATAACCTTACATTTATACTGAATGCTGTTCAAGGGAACCACACACATTATTCTTTGTTTAACTTGTGATTCTAGCTTACTCATGTTGCAAAAAAATATGCGCAACCCTTAAATTAACAGCAAAACTGTGACTGTGAATTATGTCATTTGTGTATAGACAGGAGTCACGTGGAGTCGAGGTGACAGAATACCTTGAATGAAATAAGAACGACATAGACTGGTCATGCAGTCCATCAAGAGAATAGATCATCCACTGATGACAACAACTATCCCTTCATATAACAACAGCTCCACATACTGCACAGTATAATACCAGTAAAAATATCTATGTTTAACTTTTACACATTTTTAACATATTTAAAAATGAAAATGCATTACAGTAAGCAACACATGAGTACCAAAGTAATGTTCAAGAAATGGTTTCTAAATCTTGGATTCCTTTAAAGAGTCACCATTTGTCTGGACAAGATCTTTAAAATATAATGCCTTTGTTTACCAAGTCTCAGCAGGAAATTGGCCAGCATCTCTTCAGCAGGTCTTCTGCAGCCATTCCCAAAGATGCACGGTGCTTGCAGGTTTCTGTGGTTCTTCTGTCCTCTTTGTCCCATAAAAGTGCTATGGGTTTGAGGTCTGAAGACTAGAGAGGCCAGACCATTAGCTTGAACTGTACTTCACTTTTGTTCTTCTACAGATAGTCCCTGCATAATTTTGAGGTGTGCTTTGGGTCATTATGGTGATGCATGAAAGATTGCGAAATCTTAATGAACTGCCATTGAAGTATGGTATCATATCCATGATGATTGAAATGGTTTTGTTAAAAAAAAACAATCAAATCTCTCATGAAATACAGGAACCATCATGACTGAATAATGAACTTGAGATCAGTAGGTGACTAACTTTTAGTTACTGGTTAATTAATATATTAAGTAAGCCTGTAGTACTATGCTATTTGTGCCCCCTTAAGTAAAGTGTCATCGGTGTTAGAGAAATTCAAGGCAACATAAATTAAGGACATTGGGATGTTGCAGAATAAGCATTATGTCTGAATATATACCAGTCTGTTTGCAGAGAAGGGATCTGATGAATGTGAGGCCAATTCGTATCATTTACTGTTTGACATGAAGTTCACTTATGAAGAACAGATGTCCTTCTTGTATGTACAAGATGTTCCAGGAGACTTGAGCTTGACGTAAAAGATGACAAGATGGATTTCATCGCTGTTGATGATGAAGGTGACTTAGGAGTGACACCGGAGATGGAAGCTCACTGGCCACTGCGCAGTGATGGAGATTGTTGGCCAGAGGGGTAGACTAACCATATGTGCTGCTATCAGTCAGTGACGGCTTGTCAATTCCTGGGTCATATTTGCTTTGGGTAAACAAGTATGATTGATGCGATGTTTGTGAAGCACTCCGACAAGCTAGCATATGGTAATAATTGCAGGCCAGCATGGGTCTTAATCAGTGGGCCAGACTTTAATACAGATGTTAGCACCCTTTCAGATTTGTTTATTAGCCTCATGTTTTGCCAGCAGTTAGGGGCCAGTATTTAAAGTCTATGTTAGCCTTCCATTATGCAGTCTCTGGTTGTCAGTTAATGTTCATCCCAATCAATTGTGGCAATCGTGAATATAAATTGATTCTTCAAGAACATTATGCATTTGTCTGATGATCTGTAATATTTGACTAACATTGATTTCCAAAATATCTCATATCCTAAACTAATCAACGTCAGAATTACAAATTGCAATGATGATTCTGCCAGCTTTTTATTTTCGCCATATGTTTCTATACCCAAATATTGTAATCTCCAATGGTCAGCAGGGTGTAGTTGTTCCAGTATGTAAGTACGATTGTCAGTCTTGTCCAACCCCGACCTTCTCATGAACCTGCAAGTTTTTGCAATCCAACAGCTGTGGTTAATTCATGTTTGGCGTATAACCAAATGCTTTAGAGTCCATTGCTAAGTCATGTTTGGTTTTATAAGAGTTTAAATACAAATTTCTGCTGATGGCTAATTTGTTTTGACCTTGTCTTTGGCCTGGAGTTTGTTTATTGTGTCATGATACAGCAAGTTAATCTCTAGCTACGGTTTGCACAGTGATGCTTTTCTGCTTTAGTCTTTGTATCTATGCCTTGCTTATTGAGAATCCCACTTCTCTGTACCACAGAGAAACCTCAGGGTATTCTTCAATTAAGTATTTGCTAGGATGAGAGGTCCTTCGCTAGAAGTACATTGATGGCTCAGTTTTGATTTACCTGAACTGAGACAATATTATGATATCAGAAACATTCTAGTCAAGATATTATAGATATGTAGCCTGGAACTTAAACCTGGGAATTACAAAGGACAATGCATGCAAGGGAACACCCATTATCTTTGTGGAGACCGTCCATTTATTACCATGGGCAAAACCCTAAGCCCAGCAATGACACCTTAACCCCTACCCAGCCCTAATCTTAACCAGAAATAACCAAACAAAACACAAGACTTTTGGCATTTTTAGTTTTTAGATTGTACTCACAGATTTTTACAAAATCAAGAAATGGTCCCCACAGCATCAAAATAACAGGTTTTTATGTCATTGTGGGTACACACACACACACACACACACACACACACACACACACACACACACACACACACAGGAGTGGGATGCTACAGTTCTGCCCACTGAGGCATTGTGCCTCTCTTGAATGTACATCGCCGGCTATATTTTGCATGATCAAACTGGATGCGGGCAGTTTCACCGGCTATCCTGGGAGCACCGTTCTGTGCATTCAGGAACATCACAGACCCTCACGGGCCCCAGTTTCCGCCACATTTTTCAAAAGCTGTGCAGGGGCTACATTGAAAATATCAAATCACTTTGCCTTTGCCTCAAACAGCTTGGGGGTTTCCTGGACCGGATTTTCTGCATATTGAAAAGCAAAACACCACACAATCTACCTACGATTTCCCTGACACTGTAGGCTGCGGCAGAATGCAATGTGCTGGCAGGACATGCCAGTTATGATGCATGGTTGTTAGTCCACTGATCAGGGAGGAGAGTAATAACAATTGAATGTTAAGGGAATGGTGACTCAGCGTGACACGGGTAGTACACACGGAAAAGAATAAGTTACTTATATGCATCAGAAATGGCCTATCTCTGCCCATCTCCTAACAAGCCATGCCTATCTCTCTCGTCTTACCTCTCATTACTAACCCTCATGTTAATCACACCCAGATGCCTCTCATTAGTTCCCTCGTTAGGCTTGTTTCCTTTGTTACCTATTTGCTTCCTTGTTCTACTCCTCCTGTTTTGTGATCCCTTGCAATTCCATTTATTCCCAGTCTCTGCGCTTTGACTTCAATAAAACCCTTTATTGCCACAACGCCTGCCCCCAAGTCACATCTTGAGTGGAGGCTAAATCCTGCCGTGTGGACGGTTGCCCTTAGGCCAGAGCACTCTTCTTGCGAGCAGGGGAGATACTGGCAGGGTCGAGATGCAATGGCTGATCGAACGTGAAGCCGCTCAGCCTGCTGCCTTTCGGGCTGTTGCGGTCCCAGCAGCAGGTCTCCAGAGCCCATCCCAGAAAGGACCTCCGCTCATCTCAAACCTTCAGAGTCTGGCCCAAGTGGGCCCAGTCTGCTTGTCCTCCCCTCTGCTTGTCCTCCCCTCTGCTTGTCCTCCCCTCTGCTGCACCCCCACAGTCCAGGCTCCTGGCCCAGAGAGGGCTGCACCCCCACAGCACTGGGCTCCAGGCTCAGAGGGGGCCGCTCTGCCTGTGCTTTGTGCTCCTGGCCCAGACAGGTCAACTCCACCCAACTCCCCATTTCCCGGCCCTAGGGGGGGCCACACTGCTGGGCCGCAGCCGACAAGCTTCCCTCCAGGTGTCCCAGCATCGCCCTACTTGCCTCCAGGCTCCAGTCTTTCCTCTCAATATCCTACTGGCACCATCCATGACAGCCGCCCCACTCATGTCTGCCTCACAATATTTAGCAGGACACTATTTCTGCTGCGACCATGAGTGGCGCCAATGTGCTATGACCCTCCTGTCTCCTCCATGCTCTCCTGCCCTCCTGTCTCCTCCATGCTCTCCTGCCCTCCTGTCTCCTCCATGCTCTCCTGCCCTCCTGTCTCCTCCATGCTCTCCTGCCCTCCTGTCTCCTCGGTGCCCTCCTGCCCTCCTGTCTCCGCACTCCTGTCTCCTTGCGCCCTCCTGCCCTCCTGTCTCCTCGGTGCCCTCCTGTCTCCTCCGTGCCCTCCTGCCCTCCTGTCTCCTCCGTGCCCTCCTGCCCTCCTGTCTCCTCCGTGCCCTCCTGTCTCCTTGCGCCCTCCTGCCCTCCTGTCTCCTCGGTGCCCTCCTGTCTCCTCCGTGCCCTCCTGTCTCCTTGCGCCCTCCTGCCCTCCTGTCTCCTCGGTGCCCTCCTGTCTCCTCGGTGCCCTCCTGTCTCCTCGGCGCCCTCCTGTCTCCTCCGTGCCCTCCTGTCTCCTCCGTGCCCTCCTGCCCTCCTGTCTCCTCGGCGCCCTCCTGCCCTCCTGTCTCCTCGGCACCCTCCTGCCCTCCTGTCTCCTTGGAGCCCTCCTGTCTCCTTGATGCCCTCCGGCCCCATTGGCTCTCTGAGGCCCTTAGGGCCCTGCAGTCCGGATTGGTCTCGCCTCACCGGGCAGCAGGCCCAGAAGGACCCATGTCCCACATTCGCCAACTCCCCGGATGTCCCCTGTTCCCTCTAGTCATGCCTAGGTCCCTGTCCCGATACCTTATCCTGCCCTTGTTTTGCCCCAGCCTGTGTCCTCTGTCTGGTGTCTCAGTCCCTGAGTGTCCTGTCTGTACCCCCCGCACCCAGAGTGTGGCTTGGGAGGGTGAGAGTGGGAGGTGTGTGGATAGTGTCATATTCCTGCAGATCTCCTCCCTGTCATGGCCCTAACAAGCCACACCTACCCCCCTCATTCTGCTTCTCATTCCTAACCCTCTTGTGGAAATCACTCCCAGCTGCCTCTCGTTTGTTCCCTGGTTGGTCTCATGTATACACTCACCTAAAGGATTATTAGGAACACCATACTAATACGGTGTTTGACCCCCTTTCGCCTTCAGAACTGCCTTAATTCTACGTGGCATTGATTCAACAAGGTGCTGAAAGCATTCTTTAGAAATGTTGGCCCATATTGATAGGATAGCATCTTGCAGTTGATGGAGATTTGTGGGATGCACATCCAGGGCACGAAGCTCCCGTTCCACCACATCCCAAAGATGCTCTATTGGGTTGAGATCTGGTGACCGTGGGGGCCATTTTAGTACAGTGAACTCATTGTCATGTTCAAGAAACCAATTTGAAATGATTCGAGCTTTGTGACATGGTGCATTATCCTGCTGGAAGTAGCCATCAGAGGATGGGTACATGGTGGTCATAAAGGGATGGACATGGTCAGAAAAAATGCTCAGGTAGGCCGTGGCATTTAAACGATGCCCAATTGGCACTAAGGGGCCTAAAGTGTGCCAAGAAAACATCCCCCACACCATTACACCACCACCACCAGCCTGCACAGTGGTAACAAGGCATGATGGATCCATGTTCTTATTCTGTTTACGCCAAATTCTGACTCTACCATTTGAATGTCTCAACAGAAATCGAGACTCATCAGACCAGGCAACATTTTTCCAGTCTTCAACTGTCCAATTTTGGTGAGCTCGTGCAAATTGTAGCCTCTTTTTCCTATTTGTAGTGGAGATGAGTGGTACCCGGTGGGGTCTTCTGCTGTTGTAGCCCATCCGCCTCAAGGTTGTGCGTGTTGTGGCTTCACAAATGCTTTGCTGCATACCTCGGTTGTAACCAGTGGTTATTTCAGTCAAAGTTGCTCTTCTATCAGCTTGAATCAGTCGGCCCATTCTCCTCTGACCTCTAGCATCAACAAGGCATTTTCGCCCAAAGGACTGCCGCATACTGGATGTTTTTCCCTTTGCACACCATTCTTTGTAAACCCTAGAAATGGTTGTGCGTGAAAATCCCAGTAACTGAGCAGATTGTGAAATACTCAGACCAGCCCGTCTGGCACCAACAACCATGCCACTCTCAAAATTGAGTAAATCACCTTTCTTTCCCATTCTGAAATTCAGTTTGGAGTTCAGGAGATTGTCTTGACCAGGACCACACCCCTAAATGCATTGAAGCAACTGCCATGTGATTGGTTGATTAGATAATTGCATTAATGAGAAATTGAACAGGTGTTCCTAATAATCCTTTAGGTGAGTGTACATGTGCTTCCTAGTCCTGTGTTCCCCAGTAATGTGAAATTCTCTTGTTGCCGGTAACCTTCCTTGTTCCACTCCGTTTTGTGATCCCTGGCAATCCTATTCATTTCCAGTCTCTGTTCTTTGAGTTCAATAAACCCCCTTTTCTTTTGCCACAATGGCTGCCCTCGAGTCATTCGCCCCGTGAGTCATGACAAGAAACTAATTTTTGCCAATGAAATCTGAATAGAGGTGCATAGTGACATCGATATTACATAGACTGGAATGAGGTGCTGCATTGTCAATAAAGACACATGTATTGATTATCATTAACAGGGTAATTGCAGACTTGAAAAGATGACCAAAACTATGCCATCCTATGCTCACAACATTTTTATGGCAAAACCCCCCCCCCCCCCAACAAAAATAAGGAAGCTAGTAACATCTCCCCCAAGCTGACCATGTCAATGGAGGTATGCTATTTCAGCCGCTCCGGGAAAATGGCTGTCATCCTGTGTTTTCGCGTTGGTGGGGGCTTGATATGTAGCATGCACTGAATGAACATAGATTACAGAGACAGCAATCTCCCTCTCTCAATCTTCCTCTCTTCTTGCATTGCTAAGAAATACTCTCTTTTAATTATCCCTGTAGACTTTTCTGGAAGCAGAAAATTCTTTTTCCCATCAAGACAGGAGCGTTAAAATCCACTCCACTGTAATATCACTGTATGGCAGATATTACATCATAAATACAACATCTACAGTTATAGAATCTTCCTCTTCTGCTGTCAAAGCATAGATACACAAAACATTCATCTTGTGGCTATGTCACAAGATGCCTGAACTAAAGAGAGCAATATAAATGTCACCTAGCATGTATTTCAAAGGATATTAAAACCACCCTTTGTTGTAAATTTTATTAATATACCCTATTGGAAAAAAGTGAGAAAAGGGTACTTTTATAATATTACAATCTGATTCACGAACGTGGACTAATGGATTTAAAATGTATTTAAAAAAATTAGCATGGTGCCATGTAATAAAGCATTAAAATTTTGATAATTGACACTGTCCTGACTGCTCAAATGATTTAACATTTAGGGAAACTTAATGTTTAAATGTTTAAAATTATACAGATTTCTCTTTGATTTAAATCAAGGACAAATGTTACTGATTCTGGTGTCTGAGATGTCTACTCAATTTATTTAAAAGTAACTCGGCAATAATATTCTGTAGTACATGAATGATGCATTTATTTAGTTTATTAAATAGATTAGTATGTTATCAAATAAGCAATTAACTGCATATCATTATAGCAATGGTCACTAATTGTACAGTAATTTGATTACTATATGCAATATTCTTAAGCTGTGGTCTATCAGATATGTAAAGTATAAAAATGAACATAAAATATTGCTTTCTGAACATAATACTGCTTAGAAACTGCTGCACACTCAACTTTTATGAGAACAGGCTGAAAGTTCCACCAGAATGTTATTAAATGATACAAAATACTTTTTATGTATCTGTGTACTCCATGTATCCAAGGTCAAGCTGAATGTGAATGAAAATATCCACTTTTTATTACGGTTTTTAGGGTAGACTGCAGTACTTTACTGCCGGTTTGACCTCAATCCATTCCACCTTTTGCACAAACCCCCATTAAACGTCGCAATGTGTGTTTTTTTAAATAAGTTCATGTCTTTATTAATAGAATTGTTTGTTAAAACAAGAATTAGCAAAAAAAAGAAAAGAAAAGAACAACCCTATTATGGCTAAACCTGTTATCTCAGAGTTACTCCAAACCAATTACACCTTCCATTCCCTTGATTTACACTGTTATGTACCATCCATTACAAGTCGAGTAACTGGGACTGAATCTGGGACATTAAGAGGAATGGAGGCATAAACATCCTGAGCTGAAAAATGTGAGATTGAAATAGTTTTCGCTGCTTTGATCCATTGCAAGATGCAAAGAGACTGATGTCAGCAAGCTAACGTGAGGGATGGAAGATGACTTTTTAATAATAAAAATAATAACAATAATAATAATAATAATAATGCACAAACAAATTAAAGCAAACGTTATGCAAATATACTATCAGGTGATTTGACTCTTTTCAGCCAGGGCATTTAAAAGTGATGATAAATAGCCAAAACTCTCAGGTAGAAGGTGTGGTTCTGTCGTGGTTAGCGCAGCTGCCTTGGGCCTTTGGAACCCAGTGGCCTGTACTACGAAGCGGGTTACTGGATTATCGGGGTAACTTGTCGGATTTAAGGTACCACAGTTTAAATGGACTTCATATTCGTTCACTTAGATTTTGCCCAGACTACCTTAAATCCGACAAGTTACCCCGATAAGCCAGTAACCCCGCTTGGTAGTACAGGCCACTGGTGTGGCATTTGCATGTTCTTCCCATTTCATCATGAGGATTCACCCAGGCAACTCAAAAGCATGTTAAGGTGAATTGGAGTTGCAATGGGTTGGTGCCCCATCCTGAGTTATTCGTTGACTTGCACCCACTACCCTGCATTGGACAAACGGATGGATGGTCTCTTAATGCAGAGGTCAAATGAATAGTAGCATTGCATTATTTAGATTTGCTGCCTACACAAATCTCTGTTTTGCTGTTCACTTAATAAGATGAGTGGTATAAGATATTCCTAAAGAAAGAAGTCAGTTTATGCCAAAAATATCAGCTTATGTAAGTTTCTACTATAGATCATTGACTGCCTAATATAATAACCTGAATGACTCATATAAGGCATCAACCGATCATGCGACCCCCACATGGAGCTGTAGAAGATCGGAAGGCATGTGAGACACAGGCACACACAAAGGAATACAGTACAGCAGAAGGTGTAGAAGGTGTAGAAGGTGTAGAGCACACAACCAAAACATGGCTTTAGCTGAGCAGCACCTATGGGCGAAAAAGGGGACAATGATCTTCATTAGTCATCCATTCTGTTTAGCACTGGATGGAGTCTTCTGCCAAAACAATTTTACTGTCAAGCTGAGATCATATATACTGAGTGATGCGCATATTTTCTTATTTTTAAAGTACCTCCGTGGACTACATGGAGCTCGCTCTCTCCAGCATATGCTCATGTATAAACCAGTTTTTTCTTATTTTCAGCCCGGATAAATCGTCAGGAGGCAAAGCGGAACCCTCTTTGCTCGATGGCAGTCAAAGGGACAGCCAGCCTGAGTCGTTTCCTGTCACATTCCGTCAGGTCACTGCATGTCATTTTTTTTTCGCCTGTGAATTGACAGGGCCCTTTCAGAATTAATAGAAGGTACACTCCTTTGGCTGACCTTGCAAGTATTTTATTCATTGGGACAAATTACACGTGTCATATTCCTGGTAACACCACACTGCATTTTGAATTCTTATGTGACTCTGTATTCATGAAAATGGCAATGAGTGTCTCCCTGTGTCAAGTATTCTTTATAAAAAAATATCTAGTGTAGCCTTGGATACAGTGGATTTAGCCAGGTTTAGATTAGGAAATCCCTTATGAAAATAAAGAAAACAAACAAACAAATTAATTAATATAAATAACAGGAATTGAAATGCATGCTCAATTATTATATAATGATGAATGAATTCAGGTTTATTAATTTGAATATGCAGGATTCCACTTTATACTGTAAATCGGGAGCATGCAGAGTATAAACCTGAGTATGTACATGCATGTGTTCATGGAAGTGCATGCAGAGTATAAACCTGAGTATGCACATGCATGTGTTAATGTACATGCATGCAGAGTATAAACCTGAGTATATACATGCACATGTTAATGTACATGCATGCACAGTATAAACCTGAGTATATACATGCACATGTTAATGTACATGCATGCACAGTATAAACCTGAGTATATACATGCACATGTTAATGTACATGCATGCACGTTCATGCACCTGTATGGCAATGTGTCCATGCATGTTCTCTAGATTGAGTCATCAGTCTCATTTCTCCTGATCTCTTGGGTCGGCGCTGGCCTTGAGTGCTGATCCAGTCACATAATGATGGTTATTTCTTGTTTATACAATGTACTAGTTACAATATATGTCATGCACTCACTTTACAAATTTGTATTCAGAGTCAGTTCTATACCATTACCTTCCTCCAGAGAAGAGGAGAGAGATGGTAAGACGAAAATCTGTTAAATAATAATAAAAGCTGCTGTAACAGTAAGAATTGTTTAAACATTGAGACACTGTGGAAACCATTTAAATGAAAAATCCCACTAAAATCACCAATGCTGCCAAAGCCCTTAGCAGGTCTCTGAAATAGGGACCTTTTTATTATAGTCCATTGTTTGGGCACTATTTGGAGTGTTTTGCAAAACATGTAAAGTTACATGTTTGTTACAATGTAGAACGTAAGAATCTGTGACAGGATCTCACAAACAGTCCATTTGCAGTCCTGTAAAATGCTGCAGACTTACCTTAAGGGATCTGTCATTGAGGATTTTGTCACTCTGACACCTCCAGGTGCTGCGGGTCATCTTGAAATGTCATTTATGTTGAACATTGTCATGATGGGATTATGCCATCTGTTCATGAACAGTGCCTTAGAAAGATGTTTAGAGGTAGTGGTGTGGAATTTGTAATTGGAGGCAATACTGCTGTGCTGTCCATGAAAATTCACATACTATAAGAATTTAATTGATTTTCGTGAGTCATCCAAAGTAAGCAGAATCGAGAGTGTGAAAGATAAATACTGATGGTTGACAAATAGCCATGACTGAACAGTATAGCTCCATTTGCTAAGAACCGCTATGTCCTCTCGAGACGGATGTGAAGGGTGCTCCCCGTGACTTGCGATCTGGAAGACCACACTCTTTGGTCATGCAGTAACCACATCAGGCTGGACCAATGAGGTTCTCAGCATGCCCCTCCCCCCCCCAAAAATTGAACCAATAAGGTTTTCAGCATGTCCCTCCCCCTCTAGACTCGACCAATGAGGCTCTGAGCATGCCCCACCCTCAGACTAGACCAATGAGGTTCTCAGCATGCCCCCCCCCCCCCCAAACTGAACCAATGAGGTTTTCAGCATGTCCCGCCCCCTCTAGGCCGACCAATGAGGTTCTCAGCATGCTCCCTCCTCCAGACTGGACCAGTGAGGTTCTTGGCTTCCCTGTCATAGCTGCTGCATTGTTTATCCCAGTCAAATATAATAAGAACCATTACATATTATGCTAATGGATTGTTTTATGATGTTTTTTAATTGCAATCAAACTCACCTTGATTATTTCTTCTGCAAGAACAAACTTCGCTCCACACATATGCCACCTAAATAAATAAGTCCAGGTGAGAAATGAAGTTTGCTGTTACGTCAGTGATATCACATCAATAAGCAATCACTATTGCAAAAAAAAGCACTAATTTCACCCTAGGCTGGAATTTTACATTACATTGTTTATTATAATGTCTGGTCATCCATAAAATTAAAAAAAGATGCCATCCAAATATGACTTTCAAAGCAGCCAGCCTAAAACCAGCAAGAGTACACCAGGAGTAGGGCTCGAGTGTCCGCCCCAGCTCCATATGTCTGTGTGTCCCTCCACAGCCCAAAAACATGCCAAGGTGAACTGGAGTTCTCCGTAGGTGTGAATAAATGTGTGACTGGTGTGTGTGTGTGTGTGTGTGTGTGTGTGGGCCAAGTATGCAGACCAAATGTCAATGACCAAATGTGATAAAAACCTCTTATTTTGCCATTGTGGGGACCATTTGTTTTGTTCCCCACAATAGGATAGGTGCTAAGGCTGTCATTGCTGGGATTAGGGTTTCCACTGGACAGTCTCCACAAATATATAAGCACTTGTCTGTGTGTGTATGTGTGTCTGGATTATGTTTATATTATGTTGTGGGGACCAGATGTTCCCCACAATGTAGTCAACTTTTGACATTGTGGGGACCATCCTGGGTTATCCCTGGCCTTGTGCCTGTTGTTTCTGGGATGGATTCTGGACCCCTGTCACCCTGCATGGCTCCTATGAGTTGTGTATGTTCTTTCTCCAACAGCAAGCCACATGATGTCATGTGCTTGGCTTAGGTCGGGGTGACCAAGACGTCCTCCACAGCAGGCTTGCTAAAGGCCATTCTGGAAGCTATTCTGGAACATACTTGTACCTTGGATTAGCTTGCTTGCCATGTTGGACCTGGCTGGAGTTTCAAAGCGCCAGAGAGTGCAATGGCAGGACATATGCATACTCTGCGAAAATATAATTGTTAGCCCATTTAATTGTGATCTTTAGGTAACAGTTGTAGGGCCTAATTTATTCATCCTTCTGACAAGTTGTTCCTCGTAGATCCAGATGGTGCTAGATACTGAGCAGATGTGCAGCTGGAGATATTAGGTGTAATCTACAAGGTGCAAAGAGCACAGGAATATGAAAGTTGAATGCTTCAGGGCACATCTGTGGTCGGCACTGTTCCTATGCCAGGATTTTAGGGTGCGAGGACAGTCATGAATACTGAACAGCTGATAGAAAGCGAGGATTGCAAATATAAAAGTGTTACCTCTTTTATGACATGGTGCCATTAACCATTAGAAGGATGTAACATACAATGCATAAAGAGCGATCGCTGTAAGATTCACACTGAAATGTTTTATACTGTTTCATTTGTAAATAATGTGACTTTCAGACTTCAAATAGAACCCAGTAGAGAAAAACAATCGGATGGTCACACAAACACAGATATTTTGCTGGGTGAATTCATCAATTACTCTATACAGTAGTATACAAGTATATAATGCATTTTGTTGAAAGCATCAGCTGCATAGTAAACATTTTTGTGTAATTTTACAGTTTAATGCTGTGTTCTGGCCGTAGATAACAAAGCTGAAATGTTTAAGAACCTGAAGTAATAGTTTGTAAAGCAATTTCCTGTTGCGGGAGACAATCTTAAGGATCATACGCCTGCTGCAGAATTTTACGGCATGATCTGTAGAGACATTCTGTAAACAGGTAATGACATTTTCCAGCTACTGCTTGAGGAAAAATTGACATCTTTTGGAACTGCCTGACCTTTGTCTCGTATTCAGTCTAGACAGAGTATTATAGAGTAATTGTAGATTAGCTTATGACTCCAGTACACAATTGAATGGACCAACTGCTGCAAGTCATACCAGTGATCGAAATGTGGTCCCTAAGATCTATAACGAAATATCTGTAGCGCGTATCTCATCAGAGGTCACAGTATGAACTGACCCATCTGTGTCAGCAGTTTGTATTTAATAATCAGGCGGAGTAACTCTCCTGTTACTCTGGTCTTCCTCACCACATACCTCAGTCAGCTGTTTTCTGACTCTTCTTATTACTCGATGTGAACATACATCAGTTGTCTGTATTACGTGGGTTTTAGTGTATACAGATCTGAGGTGAGTTTCCCGAAGCCTTCTTTATGCTCCGTCGTTCGTAAGTTCTGTGTGTGGTTCTGTGACTTAGGCCTCCGTACCTGGTTCCAATCCCAGGGTTGGTAGAATGATTCCACCCCTGGCTCCTTAATCTCAGCTTCTCCAGGGATTGTCTAACCCTGCGTTCTGACTGCATGTTGCTTTGGATAAAAGCATCTGTTTCATATGCAGTGTAAGCTTGATCTTTTTTAATGCATACAATCTTCCGCAAACCCCAGGCACAGCTAACAGACTTACATCGCCATCTTTGCTAAGATCTCCAGACATCAGGGACAGGCTTACGATGCCTATTGTATTAATGTTTCCTTCACAAAAAATAGGCTGTAACTGAAGTGCCCCAGTTGACAATAACAGTTATTAAAAGCCCAAAATAAGCCACACTGAAATAAGCACAGTATATTATGCAGATCGCTACCTCATTTCATTGAGCATTTTCCTCTTTCTCTTTGCCTTTCGGGAGACCTGTGCTCAGAAGCTCCAGCTTTCTCATACTTCAGCGTTTCCAAGAAACAAGAACCTTCAGAAACAATAGTGAAATGACAGAAAGGACCATACCACTTCCAGCAGGAAAGGGCTGCGTGACCAGCGGTGAATCTCAATATACGTACTTGACCGTACTTGTGTTCTCATGTACCCGTTTTACGTCATGTTCCACTGCTGAAGACCAGTTCCAGTACTAAGAACACGAGTACAGAGGACGGCAAAATCCACAGATGCTGGTCTTGCTCTGCCCTAAACATCGAGGACACACCGGCTGCATCCTCGCCGAACGAGACCAATCCCATGATTCATCGCGCCCCAAGTTCATTCTCTGAAGGCAAGTTAGCAAGCCTGGTCTTGCGAGGACCACAAGTACGATCTTTGCGTTCTCAGCATTGAGATTCACCCCAGAGGACGACCTTGGGATCAGTGATGTCTTGTGTGTCAGCGTACGCTGAAACGTTCAAATCCAGTGAAGCTACGGGAGAGAAGGACGATCATCCTCGTCCTCTACTGACATAAACATTAGGGGAAGAGCCGGGGATAAATTCTGGTGCCTTCACGCCGCAATACGGAACCCGAATGAATATCCATCCAAAAAATAATTCACTTGTTCAGTTGAAACTCTGAATAGGAACCAGCTGTACAGTTGATTTGCATATGAAATGTCCCCCCCTCCCTTCCTGTTTGACTGAAATGTACCCTGATGGGAAACTGCAGAGGAGAGCAGGGCAGGGAGAGATGATTCATCATCTTAATTACAAGTGAAGAATTCAGTGTAATATTACTTAATGGAATCCACTTTCTTGGGAAAGAGATACAATTAAGAAAGACAGATCTCAAGGATTCAATTCACCAATTTAAAGGTGCCACTTCCCAAATACATCCTTAGTAGGATGCAAAAATTGTTTGAAAGTGGGGGAAATTCATATATTACTTTCTTGAGGAAAGTTGGTGTTGCTCGATCAGCTTATTACTGGCTATGTTTAGGTACAAATACATGAATGATGGCTGTTGAAATGACTCACCAACTGTTTGTTATACTGCATTTAGAGAGTATTGACACCAACTATGCGTTTGATGCTTTTAATAAGCCCTACCCTCCTAGTTTGATCTCCTCTCGTTAACCTCTCGTTAATCTGACTGACAGCTGTGAGCTATACCCACTGTAGAGTGAGCTGTCTGCTTGTTAACATTTTGTTGGCAGTAAATGTGTAAATTTCCTGCTGAAAGACGTCTTTATGCAACCAAGCACTGCAGCTAGAGATACAGAGCAGCTCAGGCTGAAGGTAACTATCTACATTTTATAGCAAATAGCTATAACATGGAGAACATTCTGCTGATTAAATTTTCTACTGTTCCGTTTAAAGGCATTCTGATTAAACTTGTTCTGGTTATCATCCATCCATCCATCCTTCCATCCATCCATCCACTGACTAAACTTGACTTGTTCTGGTTATCATCCATCCATCCATCCATCCATCCACTGACTAAACTTGACTTGTTCTGGGTATCATCCATCCATCCATCCATCCACTGACTAAACTTGACTTGTTCTGGTTATCATCCATCCATCCATCCATCCATCCATCCATCCATCCACTGACTAAGCTTGTTCTGATTCCCATCCATCATCCATCCATCCATCCACTGACTAAACTTGACTTGTTCTGGTTATCATCCATCCATCCATCCATCCATCCATCCATCCACTGACTAAACTTGTTCTGGTTCCCATCCATTCATCCATCCATCCATCCATCCATTCATCCATCCACTGACTAAGCTTGTTCTGATTCCCATCCATCCATCCACTGACTAAACGTGTTCTGGTTATCATCCATCCATCCATCCATCCATCCATCCATCCATCCACTGACTAAACTTGTTCTGGTTCCCATCCATCCATCCATCCATCCATCCATCCATCTTTCAGCTGCTTATTCTAGACAGGATTATGGAGTGCAGGGGTGTATCCAATTCCACTCCGCACGCAGGTTCTCAGTGTACCTGGGTGGGACGCCAGTCTAACACAGGCATAAATTCATGCACCTTTTATCCTGTACACAAGGTATCAAGCCCTGACAAGCTTGTCATGAAATACTAAGTCCTTCCATTAATCAGGGAGTGTGACTCTCTGTTACCATGTGCCGTCTCGCACGGGAGGCACTTGCCAGCACTTATTGTTCTTCCCCATACCTGATTGGTTTATCTGACTGCAGATGCCATCCCAATACATCTCAAGCAAGCTGCAAATTGTTGCCATTGTTTTAATTGTACTCTGGCCTGTCAGCAGCCCTCTTTGACTTGGACCTTGTAGCCTCAGTCTCTCTGTCATGCATTTAGTCACCAACAGGGGGCACTGTGTATTTGAAAATTGCTTAGCAATGTGGCTTGAAATTAAGAAAATTTTTAAACATGCTTTTGGTGACCATCTTTGAGCATTTTTATATATTTAGATTTAATGAACAATACTGACATAGAGATGTGACACTTCTTTTATATTACAGTCTATCTATTCACTTTAAACTTTACGAAAACTACAATATGACAAAGTTTCTCTTAAAGCATAGCCTGGTTGCAATGAAATATGTCGTTTTTTGATATATTTTGCTGGTTATCAGCTGAAGATCTTGATGGTGAGGAAGCTCAATCACTCCCCAACTGTGACATTCATTGACATTATGAAGAACATTCATTACTTACGGTTGAAATAAGGACTTTGCACATCTGACCGCCCCGCGCCTGCTGTGATGTGTTTGGGAAGTGTTGAGAGTTTATGTTCAATGGTGTGGGAGCTGAGGAAAAGGGAACAAGCTCACTATCCATGGCTGTCTCACAGAATCACTACTGGATCAACTTTTAATGAGGCTTCTGCATTCGGAGGCTGAAGCCAGGGATTATGGGCCTTCTATACAATTCTTGAACTAATACAAGGAAAAGGGATCATTGTAAATTATACTCTCATGCTTAACACAGTGTGTATGTGTTAGTGTGTGTTTGTATGCATGTGCAATTCTACTGGGGGGCTGGGGAGGCCAGCGTCACCATGATAGCAATCATAGCTCCCTGTGACCAACATAAATACGTACAGTATGTTACTTGTATCTGAAATAAAGGTACATTATTATTATTATTATTATTATTATTATTGTTTATATATATATATATATATATATGGGATTTTTTTTTCTGCACTGGGAACACAAACACAAGCACATTTTCATGAGAGATCCTTAACATAGGTGCGCATGGTCCAGACTTCAGTGGGTGAAAAGTGACTTTACCCAAGGAAAAATATCAAACTTGCGGAAGCAAGACAGTCTAAATGAGAAATCAGCGGGTTACATATTTGTAAAAACTGTAAAACGTGACCGCAAAGCATTGCATAAATAAGTTATCGGTTTTCCTCATTGTCTTTTGCTTCTTAATGCTGGCAATCTGGGTAAGTAATATGGAGGACATTAAGGTCAAATGCATCTGCCCCCCCTAACAGAACAATTGGTCGCAGTCTGCCCACCTAGAATCACCACTGCTTGTATGCATGTGTAAAAGGCCCATGTGTGCCCCTCATCTCACATCTACTACCTGGTACCCCTGCAGTAGCCTCCAGTCCAGGCTATATTCTGTCTTTAATTGATTAGCGGACTCCTACTTGTTTTCAACTGGACGGCGTTCCTTTGGCTAGAACCCTAATGAAGGAACAATGGTATGCTGTATACTACATACATACTACAGACTCCTGAGTAACTTTAGGTTAAAACAGACAAGTAACTAAAAGGTTTTTCTGAAAAGTGACCCAGAAAACATCAATCAGGTCTTTATTTTTTAATCTGTATTTTCCATCAGTTCTCCACAACGTAGAAGATTCCCGCTTCAGGTCCGTTAGGCCACACTTCGCGTTTATCAGACTGGACCTTAACTGCGGTCGCCCCTGTTTGTTTTTTTCGCACCTTCCACAGCTTTCCAGCCGTTTCTCATTCGTTACCAGCCTCAGTTATCGCCGGCAACCTTCACGCCCATGAGGATGCCTCGAAGGCAGGGTCTGCGCTGCTCCGATACTGTCCCTGCCAAGCCCACTGCTGGCTTTAATCAGCAGCGAGTCACACCCAGCAGAAGGAGCCATGCGGCTCGGATAAACGGCTCCCGCTCCGGGAAAGCAGAGTCATGCGGACTCATGACAGGTATACAGGAAGCGCGGATGCGATCCCCAGCTGGGCCCGGCTGACGAGCCAGGGCAATCCCAGAGGTGAAAATCAGCGTCATTTAGGGTCAATAACTACTGCTCTTCAAAGGGTCCGTCGGATGAATTAACAGGAGTAGCTACATCTATCTGTTTGTTATTATTTTCAACCCCAGTAATCCGAGTCTCGAGGGCACTTCATTAAAATACTTGCGTCTGCATATGCTCCCTCCTGGGGTAGTCCGAAGCCATGTTTGGTGTTTGTTGTGATTCCCCTCCTCGCATGTTTCGTTATTGCCATCTCTTACCTCGTCCTGCTTCACATCTCCATCCTCACTCACTCTCTCCTCTTGAAGAGGAAGCGTTCTGATAAAAATAAAGCCCCTCTGACTTTACTCCCTACGTCACGCTGGTCTTTTCTTACACCGGTCGGCTTCCTCACGCTCGTCTGCCGTCTTGCTGTTCCCGCCATGTGCGCGGCGAAGGCCTGCTCCGCGATCTCCTCCCCCTGCCGTCCTCAAAGCGTAACCTGCTCGTCCACATCCATGCTGAAGCCCCGCTTTTATGGGCCGTTCTCGCCCCCAACCCTCACAAAGTACATTTGTATTCACGTACTTAGCAGCTGCTTTTGTCCAAAGCACATTGCAGGCAAGTACAAACAGCTTAGCCTCTGACCGCGACTGAGGACCATGACTGAGGGTGATTTGCACATTCCCTGGAAAGCCCGATCCTCAGCCTGCATTTTAAGGCTTTTCTCTGCCTACTAGCTCGCTGACACGGCCACCTTTTGGTACCTCTGGTACCTTTCCTTAGGGGAGCTTCAGCTGCCAGTAAAATCAGTATTAATTCCTGGATCTAGCATATGAGTGCTTCTCATTACTGAAGGCTACTCTGGAGCCCAGAACACCAACCCGTATCTCCAAACATGTATCAGATGGTGGTGATGTCATCAGCTTGGTCTGGTTTCACTTTTGACCCAGCGAGTAAGCGGCGCCATGTCAGCGCGGGTATGGGCCGGGTATGGCTGGCATAATCTACAATGGAGAACCACCAGTTTGCTGCACGGGTCAGTCCTCGGTGGCAGTGGAATAAATGCCACTGGTGTCATACTTGCCATCATGTTTTGTTTGTTATACAAATACTACAAACCAGTAAGAAGCTCACCACCGGAAGTATGATGCAAGTCCTCTTTCTAACAAACAGCATTGCATTACTGTGAACCATTACTGTGGAGAGTGCGGCTAAGTACTGAAAGGCATAAAAAGCAGCGAGATAGTCATTTGAATGCTGGTTGGACATTGAACAGGGGGTAATCTGTGCAACATGCGATCAAAAGCAAGCAGGCGTGCTCAGGTGACCGTTTTCATGGAAGTGCGAGGAATTCCTGAGCCACGTCGATGGAATTGCCGCTGCTTACCTTGACAACAGCAAGGCCGCGTTTCTTTGTTGCGACGTGTCATGTCTGTTTCTTTTTCCCATGCCGGAAAAGATAACAAGCCTCTGCAAATAAGGGGAATTCTCGGCGGCAGAAGGTTTCCAGCAGAGTAATTTCACATTGCCCCCCCGTATAATGAAGAGGGGTGTCGAGTCTGTCCACAAAGCTTATTTGTAAAAGACGCCAGGCAGATTCCCACAGACATCTTTGCGATATCGATTAAGGATTTCCATTGTTCTGTGATAATGCAAGCTCTACCCTCCCGGGCTATCGCTCTAAAAGGTAGATTTTTTTTCAGCTTGTCAAGAAAGGTGCAGTAGCTTTTGTTAGAAAAATGACAAATCGTTCAGGCACATTGCTTAGTCACCTGGTATAATTAATACAGCTTTTGCAATTAATTCTGATTGGACAATTAAGGGTTTTTAACTCTGAAGGCAAGGAACCTGCTGTTTTGCCCAGCAAACTGGTTAATTACGTTGAATTTTATATATAGGATTTTACAGTAATGAATGCTTATTACATGGATAGTATATTACAGCATTCTTTATCAAGCATGCCAATGCAATAATATAGGAATAAGTTTCCATGCCATATTAAATAAATCTGTTTTGTCTGGCACTGTTTCCTCTTTTATTGCATTGCTGTTTGTCCTGTTGTTCCCACATGCACTTGTCCCATCCCTTGCAACACAAGCAACAATAACACTTGAAACTTTTTTTCCTTTTTTTCCCTTTTTTTCCCCCTTCCTTCTTTTTTTAAGATAACACTTGAAAGTTAAACATATAGCATTTAAAATATTTCAGGCTTCGTAAACTACTGCCAAGTAAGTATTTTTAATCAGTCAGATTTTAAGTCAAAACGTTCATCCATAGATAACGTAAATTCCCAATGCAAATTTAAAATGCTCAGTTTGGATGTGTTAGACAACCTGCTGCTACGAGGGGCTGTTTATCTTCCAGTTAGGCTGAGAGCACCTGGAAAGCAGCAGTTCATTTAAAGATACCTGGGACTCTGTGATGTCCTAATATAGCCAGCCATTCTTTAGTAGAAAAGATAAGACAAATTTTATTGATCCCAGAGGGAAATTCTTTAAAAGTTTTTGTGGTGATCTGGAGGATGCAGGCATCGATCCCGCTACCTCTTGCATGCTAAGCAAGCGCTCTACCATTTGAGCTAATCCCCCTGTGAGCTGCTTGCTATTTCTAAATTTCCCATAGTGTCTGCCCTGCGATGGATTTGCATTCTGCCCAAAATGTTACCTTGGGCCCTATAGTATCTGACGTCCCCTGTGACTCCGTCCAGGATTAGCATAAACGGACTGTCATCTATTGTTCTAATACAAAATCAGAAATATGTTTTGGTTGCTGCTCTCAAAAATAATATACAACACGAATTATCATAAGATGTAAATTTGCTTATGAAAATGTCTATGACAAATTCAACCAAAATGGCATTTGAATCAACTAAATTCTACAGCACAAAAGGGAATTTAGAAGCTCATATAAATGTTGTGTGTCATTCTGGTTTAGGGTCTATGCATCATATCTGCTGGTGCACCTGCCCCCCTGGCAAGCAGTGTGAGGTATCAGGAGTCCAGGTAGGCAGGGGGCATCCAGGATGGGGGAGGGGGTGGGTGCTGGGCTCAGGCCAATGTCCCAGTACACCCAGTTGGGAGTCATCCACCTGGATCTCCACATCTTAAAGGCAGCCAGCAAAACCACAGCCATCACGACAGGCCAGTGCCAGGAACATCCGTGCCCTACAAGCCTCTGCGATTGGTCACATATAAACCCATCAAACGCATCAACAGCGGGGAAGATCAAGCATGGCGAGGAAGCCTTGTTATACCGTCAAAGCTGATGAAATGAAATTACTGCTATGTAAATATTTACGTGACCACTAAAGACCGCCGGTATCGGCCGTGCTCAGAAATGATTGAATTTAATTTTGAATGCGAATGAATAAAATAGCATGATTCCATAAATAACCCATAGACTCTAATACACACACTCTGTTGTGCTGTGTGTGTTGCCTGTCTGACAGGTGGATGCTTCCGGATCGCTACGACCGGGGGCATCATGCATGTTAAAGATTGAAACGAATCTCCAATTTAAGTAAAACCAATCAAAGGAATACATTTACCAAGCCTTGATTTGGGCCTATTTATGTACCGAGACATGAAAGCACCTTTGAAAGCTGCCTCACCAGCTGCTCCGTCCAGAGGAGCGTCGGGCTCGGAATACCGGACTTTGGTACCTTCTGCTCAAAGCTGGATTACGGCTTTTTTTGGGCATGAGAGGGAAGGTCTGTTGAAGAGCCAGAGGAAGAGCCTCACAACAGATGCTGAGCCCCAGCCAGCAATGGCCCCAAGATCCTCCCTCGAGACATGCTGAGGAACCAACCTGAGCAACCGTAGAAAAGATTCATTATGACTATTTTGCTCTCAAAACTCGGAGCAAGTGAAACAAACTTGCCTGCTTTTCCATTTGTTCTCCTGGGGTTTTCAAGGCGAATTCAAATTGTAAAACAGAATTGGAAACTTGGACGTCCTGATTTTGCTGACTTCAGCGTGTCCCTGGGTAATCAAGGCGTGGACGTTTCACTTCTTTAACCAATCAGCGTGTCCCTGGGTCAACAAGGCGTGGACGTTTCACTTCTTTAACCAATCAGCGTGTCCCTGGGTCAACAAGGCGTGGACGTTTCACTTCTTTAACCAATCAGCGTGTCCCTGGGTCAACAAGGCGTGGACATTTCACTTCTTTAACCAATCAGCGTGTCCCTGGGTCAACAAGGCGTGGACGTTTCACTTCTTTAACCAATCAGCATGTCCCTGGGTCAACAAGGCGTGGACGTTTCACTTCTTTAACCAATCAGCGTGTCCCTGGGTCAACAAGGCGTGGCCGTTTCACTTCTTTAACCAATCAGCGTGTCCCTGGGTCAACAAGGTGTGGCCGTTTCACTTCTTTAACCAATCAGCGTGTCCCTGGGTCAACAAGGCGTGGACGTTTCACTTCTTTAACCAATCAGCGTGTCCCTGGGTCAACAAGGAGTGGACGTTTCACTTCTTTAACCAATCAGCGTGTCCCTGGGTCAACAAGGCGTGGCCGTTTCACTTCTTTAACCAATCAGCGTGTCCCTGGGTCAACAAGGAGTGGACGTTTCACTTCTTTAACCAATCAGCGTCCTCATTGTATGACATCGCCGCAATTATCCATTTCCCCCCCCCCCATTTTCAAGCTCAAGGCTTTTAGCCCCCAACCCAGGGGCAGTGAGTGCCTCAGCAGGCTAAATCTGTGATCAGGAGGTTGCCGGCTCAAGCCTTGTTATTTTTATTATTATAATATTTATTATTTTTCATCATCCATAAAATAAAGACATGCCCTTACATTGCCCTGCACGGCCTTTGCAGGACTGCATGTTCCTATGTTTTGTATCTATGACATGTCCCTTATCAAAAGGAATACACATCAAAACATGTACTTTACAAATAAGAACATAAGAAATTACAAAAGAGAGGAGGCCATTCTGCCCATAAGGCTCTAATAGCTCAGAATTGTTACCATCTTATCTAGGTCTGATTAAATGAACCCAGGGTTTTAGCTTCCACTACACTAGCAGGAAGACTATTCCATACTCTAACTACACGCTGTGTAAAGAAGCGCTTTCTCAAATCCAGTTTAACATGTCCTTCTGCTAATTTCCACGTATTGCCACGATTTCTTGTATCTGAACTAATATTGAAGTAGCCATTTGGCTGAACATCATCCAGACCCGTTAGAATCTTATAGACCTGGATCATGTCCCCCCTCAGTCTCCTTTGCTTGGGGCTAAACAGATTCAGCCCAGCTAACCTCTCCTCATAAGACATTCCTCTAAGACCAGGAAACATTCTCGTAACCTTACGTTACACCCTTTCCAAGGCAGCAATGTGACCAAACCTGCACACAATATTCTAGGTGGGGTCTTACCAAGGAATTATATAAATGTAACATCACCTCCCTTGACTTAAACTCCACACTTCTAGAGATATAACCCAACATTCTATTGGCCTTTTTTATTGCTTCCCCACACTGGCGAGAGTGGGACAACATACACACCGAGATCTTTCTCGTAATCAGCTACCTTTATTTCAGTGGAACCCATAAAATATCTGTACTTTATATTTCTTCTCCCTGCATGGATTACTTTACATTTATCTGTGTTAAATTCCATCTGTAAAGTATCAGCCCAGCCGCTAATTAAATCCAGATCCCGTTGAAGCCTCTGTGCCGCTAGATCAGGACCACCTTGGTGTCACTGCAAATTTAACCAGTTTACTGTATATATTGGTGTCATTATTATTAATGTAAATTAGGAATGACAGTGGTCCTAAAAGTGGCACCTTCCTGACATCATTATGTAATGATGTCATACAACCTCCCCCTCATAGATGCCGGAATGGAACATGCCAGTTATCCAAAAATATTCTGATTCATGCATCCTCTTGGTTTTATTAAGTCTATATTAGGGCGCTTCAATGTAATGATCTACCTCACCAGTACTATCGGTCTTTATTAAAAATCTCTGCCCATACTATTCTCACCTTGGACCCTCCCTGTTCTTCAAGCTTGATTTGCTTAGCTAAACTGGGGAACATTTTTTTTTTAAATAAATTATTAAATCTGAGCAACTAACATCAATTTTAATATGCTTAAAAAGTTTATGTCAGTTAGCTTAATGGTTTAACCGTCATAGTGCAGGGAGGCCGGAGACCCATACGCAGCGATCCTTGTTAGGTTTTCCTGGCAAACTGGAGGGGCAAACGCAGGGTCCTGGGGTCCAGCTATCAGCAGCCTCGGCAATCCGAAAGGGGGGGGGGGGGGGGGCTGTGGTCACAGGAATAGCTGAGTACGCGGATAATCAGACACAAGCAGGAGGTATGCTCAAAAGGAGACTAGACAAACTCACAAGAGGCTAAAACACTGAAAGAATAACACGACACATATATGACTAGGATCAAACTTAATTAACCCAAAGAGGTGATAAAAGATATCAACAAAGAACAGTAATAATCCATAAACTAAACTACTGGTGAAAATGGTGATTAACTATCTCCCTCCATCAAATTCCTCATGAGGCACTAACTGAATGGTTTGACGTGCAATGACAGTTATCATGGTGCTTACAAGCAGGAAGTAAGACTATTTGTCCATATTTAAAATTTTTAACAAAACCCTCATTTTAATGCACAATAAAAGTATATTGCCGTAAACCGTATTGTGTCATCCTACATCTCATTTTGAAATGATACTGATATACTGTAAAGATTCGATATACCATCCAGCCCTAATGGTACGCCATTGTACTGCAGGTCACTTCCATTGGGTTGAGAGTGAATTTGCAGAATTTTTTGTTTCGCGTGCGTTTTCAGAATTTGTAAGCGTTCTCCGAATCTGCAGTGCGATGACCCGTGTCGGCCACCATACTAATGCAATAAAAAGTATAAGAGTTTCTTCCGTTCTCCAGAAAGTGCTGCATGGCTAACGGATCGCAGCTCTGGTTCCCAAAGCCCTCCTACGGGGTCCCCAGCCATGCCATGCATGCTTTACATTTCACTATCAGAGTACTTCATTAATCAACTTAAATAGTTAAATAAGGTGATGCGGTGTTGATTGGCCAAACATGGTATGCTTTTGGGCAAATCAACAAATTCACAGGTATATTTACTGCAAATGCTGGGGTGACTTTTGGAGAGGTTTCTGAAATGGCTAAGCTGACACACTTTGACAGACGTGTCATAGATTTACAACATGAAGATCTTTTAAGCAAAATTTCGTTTTACTGCCTAAGACTTTTCCTCGTACTGTGTGTATATACACACACACACACACACACACACACACACACACACTATTTAAAATAATAAAAAAGCACATTATGAAATCAGTCTGGCCAGCTACCTCTCTGTGGGGAGATGTTTTCTTTGTTTTATTTTCCTTTTATACGTCACGAAGGATGTTTAAAATTAGAGGGAGAAGGGGAAAAAAAACAAAAAAGGTGGAAAAAAAACTTGGTACATAATTTTGGCTTGGGTAAATAATCTTTATTCAAAAACAGAAATACCCCCCGAGACACAGCTTTTATAATTTAATCTTCCTCTGCATATGGTTGCCTTCTTAAGGGAGATCACGGGATGATGTTTACATAATTCAATATTGTTTAGGGACCTTATTTTAACTTTATTTATATTAATGAAACAGGAACCAAAGGAAAGTTAATATCCCAGTGCTTCCGTTCAACATATGAACCTCACTGATTAAATGATTTTAATTTTATTCATTTTTAACAGGCTCAGGGAATTCAGCACTGTAAGGTCATGTCCCCCCTCAGTATTTTTTCACAGAAATGGTATTTTTGTTCTTTTACACATTTAGTATACACACTGATTACTACACAGTTCTATTATTAGACACTTCGTTAAGCTGAGATAATGGATTCTTGTGCTGCTCTCATATCTGTCAGGCAGTGATTCTGCACCTTAACGACTTGATGTCTTTGAAGTTTGATGTGTCATATTCTCATGGGAACAAAGGTTGAATATCACTGTAATAGCTTAAATATCTCAATGTATTGAGAGGCTTCTGCTGGTTTCTGAGCAGCGAGTCTGAATCCACAGAGCCACTCACCAAATGAATGTTCATTAATATACAGTCGCTAGTGCACTGGCGATTCTGTTCTTCTAGAAACCATCTATCCACCCAAGAATGCACGCAAAGCTCCACAGTGGGCCAACCCTGCAAGTTACAGCACGATAGAAATATGTACATTTAAAATAAATTGTTTTAATAGAATCTGGTTACCTTGACTGGGACAAGTTGTGAGAAGATGGATGTTTAAAATTGCTGCATTTTTGCTGCAAAATTTCTGAATTAATCTCAAATTACTTTTAAGTTTAACATATAGGCATTTGTCTGAAAAGAGCGCATCAAAATGGTTTAACTTCTTTTATTTCAAGTCATTACACATAATATTCTTTAGGTGGAGAATGAGTTGGATGCAGTTGCAGTACTTTTCTCTACTGTACTTACGATGCCATGATCCAGATGTAATGTAAAGTTACTATGACTTACTCAGCAAGCTAGCTACAGATCTACTTAGAAAAATATTACACTTTCTGTTTGAGAACAATATTAATTCAGGTATAAAAACAATCTGGTTTCACTTCAGGGTTAGACAGAACTGAATCTGAGCATGTAAATATATAATTTATTTTGCAACACAGAAAATGCTATTAAAATAATAATGTTAATTCCAAGGCCAGTTTGAAATATAATATTGACATAGACAAAACTAACAGCAAGATATTAGACATTAGTCTTTTTAATCCTTTGGATGTGGATTTTCTGCAATCGGTTGGCGCCCCATCCTGGGCTGTTCCCTGTCTTGTATTCGTAGCTTTCAGGATAAGCTCTGGATTCCCCCCACCCCCCATGGATGGTTGGATGGATGGATTGATTGATTTGAATTTTATGTCAATACTAAGTGCTACTTTATTCCAACTTTGGACAGAAAGTAGGGTTAGAATTTTTATTTAATTCCAGATTAAAAATGGTGAATGACATCTAAAATGTTACCATTAACTTCATCAGTTTCCCAAGACGCTCCATTACTTCTTGTCATAAAATAATGATAAAACAATAGTTGAGCAAAAAAAGACTACTTATCATGCCTTGCATTGCATTAAAGCCTTAACCTCAGCATCTGCACTTCAGAAGTATCAGCCAAACATTTTACAGCCGCCCGTCAATGTTGCAGCTCCGGCTTTCACACCGAACAAGTTCATGTCATTCGCATAAATAGAGCATGATTATCATCTCAGAGATCTGTACAAGGCCTGGCGTCTCCACACTGGTATTCAGTCTGGAAAGAAACAGCGGAATCATGGCCGCTAGACAGCTAAGCACCAAGGCTCATTTCAATGGAACCGTTCTGTGGCATATTTTGTAGTCTAAGAGTGAGATTGGGTACCATCTCAAAGAAAGTGGTTAGAGTTGCCACATTATATATTTAATAAGGAGATCACAATTTGTTTTTGTAGTATGTACTTAAATTGTTTTGAACCTATATAAAAATCAAGGTTTATCAACATATTTCATTGCTACTCTTTGTAGATGTAAGCGCCCATAATTGTGTGCATAATAAACAATTTTTAAACAAAAGCATCCACCCAGCGGCATCATGGATCCTGTGCTGGTTATGCAGTTATACGAAGTGGATGGGTGGGTGTTTGGATGGATGGATGGATGGATGTTATGCAACCTCTGCAGAGTGATTCCGCGAAACGTTGAGAAGCGCTTGTGATTTTCAGGTTGTGTGATGGGAAAACTCGACTCCACAGCGTAAGTCTGCAGTTAAGCACGCAAAAATGGGGTCGCAGACAGCGGAGCGTGTCAGAAACTCAACTTTTTCACTGGAGATTAAAGCCCCGAAGAGAAATTTCTTTTAAAAGTTATATCAGCTTGAGAACATGAGATCACAACAGAATCCCTTGAATATTCCAGCAGCGAGACTTCTGAAGCCGTCCCTGGAAAAGCTCCTCAGAGTGGAATTTAGTTGATCATAACTGAGCATAGAATGTATCTACAAGTGTCATCTGGAGTAGTTGTTAGGCCCTAAGAATTAGCCTATGAGAAGAGGTGTTGTTACACAGATTGAGGTGCCTTAACCAATAACAGCACAATCTTAAGCCTCGCTTTCACAAATGCAGCAGTATTCCCATGTGGGGTGTGTGTCTGCATGTGTGTATGTGTGTGTGTGTGTGTGTTTTACTGGAATTCTTTTATCAAGCAGAAGATGAAGCTTTCATTCACCAGTTCAGGAACAGCATTGCAGTTAACTACTGCAGTACCTTTTCTAAGTTAACATCCTAATAACTCGAACATCTGTCTGTAATGGAGCAGACTGAGTGTTCAAATTCCTAATCCACTGAAATGGAAAAAAAAAAATCTCCATCCATTGATGCTTGAAAGGGATGTTACATAAGATTTTGATTTACATTTACATCTCCTTACATTTATTCATCTCTACTGATCTGTCAAAAACTGGAATGGACAAAAGAAGCTGTAGGATACCACCCAGATCTGTCAGCTGATATGCTTATTCATGCCGGGAAATAAAATATAGATGCCCCATCAAAGCAAAGACCAGATATATTCTGTCATTCTACACTGGGGATGAATGTTTCTGATAGTTTAAATGTAGCTACATATTAAAAGCCAAGTTTGTTCTGATTTAGTGTTGAAGTAAGATTGATATCTCGATATTGAAAGTCTGAATGCGATATGTCATTGAAAAAGACCATTGATGATGACGAAGACGTGAAAACTTTGTAGAGCCTATTGGAGGAGCACAGCCTTATTTAACGTAGTCATGAAAGGTCTGAGAAGTTCTGATGCAGCTGTAGTAACTGTGTCTCTCGGAGTCTTGAAGGCTACTGCCACTGGCACTGGTCACTGCCACTGTCACTGGTCACTGGTCACTGGGCTTTGCTTAGAACCATTTCATAATAGTGAAGTTTGGAAAATAAATACAGACGCTTCCTCAGATACAGTGGCCTGTATTACAATATTACTTCACGACGGGTAAATGTTTTTCACTTTCAATATATTATTCAATAAATTACACAAGATATTCAGCACTTTATTATGAAATAGATTTTGTGTCAATGATTTTGCCCAACTGTAGGCTAATGTAAGTGTTCTAAGTATGTTTTTAAGGTATTGTAGGCTAGGCTATGATGTTTGTTAGGTTAGGTGTACTGTATTAAAATGCATTTTTGCTTTATGATATTTTCGCCTTACGATAGCTTTATCGGAACGTAACCCCACAGTAACCCGGGGAGAGGCCGTGCATGGCAAATTTCATCTGCCTCATGATGTTGTATTGTAGTTAGAACTACTCCAGTCATATTTTTGCTTCTGCATGCAAAAAATGCAGAGGAAAACAGGCAATAGTTAATTATTAGCACAGGTACTGTTTAAGTTAATTTTTTATTTTTAATGTTTCCTTAATATGAGACCCAGGCTTCAAAGTCTGCATGCAGTACAAGGTTTTATTGTTTTTTGGGGGCTAAAATGTAGGAGACAGTCAAATTGGAAAATGTATAATTCATAGAAATAAGGACGGATGGCTTTAATGTCTGTTTGTACAAAAAGCATAGATAAGTGCCTTATACATAAACCATTTCTGTGAGGGAGTTTAGCATTTATTCTGTAGGGCATCTTAATTTTTGTTTTTCATGACTGAATTTGAAGAATCAGGTTAGTTTGAAGAATAGCGATGTTTTTTATTAAAAGGATCAGGAACAAGCTAAGGTTATTGTGTCATACTGACTTCTCTGTACCGGGAAGGTTTGACACGATTTATTTACAGCTTATTGTATGGCTGTAAATAAATCTATTGCACAAATTTTATGAATTACACATCATATGCAAACCAGACCAGAGCTAGCAAACAAGACAGTGATGTGTGAGCACCTCTATGTTCACTTTCTGCATATTGTATACTGGAGACAATTAATAAATGGTTCATTTTACAAATTGTTCCCATTTAAGCAAAAATCTTTTAGGCCCTGTGTATGTTTGGTTTTAAAATGTGTCTTGCACGATCAGATCACAAGTAGACAATCCTAAATACAAGTGCAAATGAGCAAGATGCAGTGTGATCCGCTCACCCAACCAGATGGCGGAGGTAGTCTGGGATGTATTTTGACCACATATCTTTTGTAGTTAAAACGCTAATGCATTCTGATGCATCCCTGCACAGGACGTCACAATAACTGTGCTCGACTGTAACGATATCTGAACACAAGTGGTCAGCTGGACACTCTCGAGACGCATGGCAGGCAGAGGTGTAAATGGTGATGTGTCTTGGCTGTCTGCTTGTGATTTTATCACTCAAGACACATTTTAAAACCAACTGTAAACAGGACCTTAGAGAAAGCAGTCCCCTGATCTGATATACCCTACATCTCTACAATGTCCATAGCAATAATTGCTAAACGTCTGTGTGAGTTTTTCTCCTTCCGAGATAAAATCTTTATGCCATTAATGTTTAACACCTTTAATAATTCTTTTGTGTAAGAGTATAAAATATCTTCCCATTTAGCAAATTTTATTGAAGCAAAGAAACCTGCAGGTCTCTAAAAATATGTCTGGAACAATCAACGCCCCATCGATCTTGATTGATTAAAGCATCCACACAAAGAGCTGCTGACAGACTTAACAAAATCTTAATGATCGGCAGCAATTTTTACAGACATTTCTTCCTGAACGCTTTGTGCAACAGAGATGCTTCTACAAAACAATTATGGCTCCATAGACAGTAATAGGTTTGTGAAAATGGCACATTTCATTTGCAAAATGTAATAAGCCTCCAAATAAAAATATGTAACAAAATGAAGTTCAATACCTTTCTATTAATAATTATACGCTGTCAAAGTAAGAACAGCAATAAAACATAACAAGATTGACCCTGAGGCTATGCTCTAGTCTAGTGCACCACTAGTTGGTACTATAATTACATTTGTAAAAGGGAAAAGATTTAACCACATCGTTGGCTGTATTTTGATTTTCTAAGTTGAATAAATCAAAAAAGACTAAAGCGTAAGTTCAGGCAACAAAAATATATTACTTTTAAAACAAGTTATACTAAAAGACATACTGTTCCATTGAATGATTATTAAGTATCACAAAAAGTTATTTTGTTCATGTTTGTGCCTGTGTGTGAGTGTGTGAGTGTGTGTGTGTGTGTCTGTGTGTGGGGGGGGGGGGGGGGGAGGGGGGGGGTAGGGCGTGAACAATAAAACTATACTTGAAACAATACCGATTTCCTCAAACAAAAAACTATTCACAAAAACCCCAAAGAAGAAGTGATGCAAAACTTCAAGTGCTACGACCTAATTCAGCATTTTTACAATGATGGCATAAATGACAAATGACACACAATGAGACACAATCAAATTGCGTGCCTTTTGACTTTGACTGTCCTGACTGTCCGTTGCAGAGTCAGAGGGGAGCTGGAGACTGTTCCGGGCAGCATAGGGCATGAAGCAGGGCAACAACCTGGAACTGGATGCCAGTCAGTCAGACAGGTGCCTATTCATCTCTCTGCATATCTTTGGATGGGGAATAGAAACTCAAGCATCAGAGAAAAAGCAAGCAGGTGCCACACATTCCGGGGGGGTATATAGCACAGGGGGAGTATTAGCACTGTGTACTGAGGTACTCTGGCACCCTAAGCAAGCAAGTAAGTACAGTAAGTAACTGCACAAGCTGTATGTATTTTGCCATTCATTTGTCACCAGTCACATGACTTCACTGTCATCATGTCTTCATGCCCTTTGTTTGTCCCCAGTCACATGACCTCCCTGACATCATGTCCTCACGCCCTTCATTTGTCCCCAATCACATGATCTCCCTGACATCATGTCCTCACGCCCCTCATTTGTCCCCAGTCACATGACCTCCCTGACATCATGTCCTCACGCCCCTTATTTGTCCCCAGTCACATGACCTCCCTGACATCATGTCCTCATGCCCCTCATTTGTCCCCAGTCACATGACCTCCCTGACATCATGTCCTCATGCCCCTCATTTGTCCCCAGTCACATGACCTCCCTGACATCATGTCCTCACGCCCTTCATTTGTCCCCAATCACATGATCTCCCTGACATCATGTCCTCACGCCCCTCATTTGTCCCCAGTCACATGACCTCCCTGACATCATGTCCTCACGCCCCTCATTTGTCCCCAGTCACATGACCTCCCTGACATCATGTCCTCACGCCCCTTATTTGTCCCCAGTCACATGATCTCCCTGACATCATGTCCTCATGCCCCTCATTTGTCCCCAGTCACATGACCTCCCTGACATCATGTCCTCATGCCCCTCATTTGTCCCCAGTCACATGACCTCCCTGACATCATGTATTCCCTGGGCAGAGTATGAAAGGAGGAAGTGAACTGTCATGCACGAGCGCCCTGTCAACCATTCTGTTTCTAGACAGGAGACCTGTAAAACAACAGTGTGTCACACAACAACAAATCTTATCAAGCATATCAAGCCTGACCCCGGGGAACGATTCTACTGACCCTGGGCGTCCAGGAAGTCAATGAGGCGTGCTGTGTTCTGCAGCTTAAATGTGGGAATATGGGGCAGAATGGCCCAGCCTGCCACGGCCCCGCATATGGCGGCGTCACTCTGGCGTGTTTACCGAGGCTCTGCGACTGACGGTCTTCCTCCCACATCTCCTCGCATAGCTGAAGCGAGCGTCACCCACATATATGACAGCCCATGCTATCTTAGTTGCCTCAAGCTCTGTTGTTTTCTGGGCCGACAATATAATATATTAAAAAATGGTTATACATAGATATTGCAGATATTGTAAAATGATCCATTCATATGCAATGGTATACTTCCAACAAGAAAAGACATTATAGCGTTACTGTACTTAACTGCATGCACTGCAAAGCAATATCATTTACATGCTCAGTATTTTTCATTAAAGGGACTCCCTACAGATTTATCATCTGTGCTGGTTTATTTTAGAAAAGTTACATAGCTGTGAAATTTAACCTTTTGAGATGATTGTCTTGTGAATCTCTCTAAATTCACTGATAGAAAGAACTATATGTACAATGACAACTGTCTGCTCAGTAGTCAGCCAGTTAATCTAGCAAACAGAATATGATGTTTCTTTAATAATGTGATTATTAAGTCATTTAGACAAATGTACACACACACACACACACACACACACACATACAATACTGTGCAAAAGTCTTAGGTAGTCAATGATTAAATGATTAAAATGATTAATGGGAAGCATATGAGCATAAGAAATGATTAAAGCCATTTATCTGGGTAGTAAATGCACGTTTGCTCAGAACAAAAAACACAATTTAATGTTAGATCATACACAAATTAAGAGTAACACAATAAAAACTAGTAAGGATTTCTTCCGTTCTCCAAAAAAGTTACTGATATCTAGTTGGATGAGCAGATGAATGCCGCTTCAGTTCCCTAACCTCTCCTCATGGCACCTCAGCCATTCCATGGGTTTATAAAAATTCACCAACAGCTCACTTAATTCATTAATTTAATGAGTGCAAATTGTAGCCTCTTTTTCCTATTTGTAGTGGAGATGAGTGGTACCCGGTGGGGTCTTCTGCTGTTGTAGCCCATCCGCCTCAAGGTTGTGCATGTTGTGGCTTCACAAATGCTTTGCTGCATACCTCGGTTGTAACGAGTGGTTATTTCAGTCAAAGTTGCTCTTCTATCATCTTGAATCAGTCGGCCCATTCTCCTCTGACCTCTAGCATCAACAAGGCATTTTCGCCCACAGGACTGCCGCATACTGGATGTTTTTCCCTTTGCACACCATTCTTTGTAAACCCTAGAAATGGTTGTGCGTGAAAATCCCAGTAACTGAGCAGATTGTGAAATACTCAGACCGGCCCGTCTGGCACCAACAACCATGCCACGCTCAAAATTGCTTAAATCACCTTTCTTTCCCATTCTGACATTCAGTTTGGAGTTCAGGAGATTGTCTTGACCAGGACCACACCCCTAAATGCATTGAAGCAACTGCCATGTGATTGGTTGATTAGATAATTGCATTAATGAGAAATTGAACAGGTGTTCCTAATAATCCTTTAGGTGAGTGTATATGTGTGTGTGTGTGTGTGTATATATGTATATATATATATAGTACGCACATCGTAGAGTACTTAAAATAAGTAATATGATGTCATCATCTACCGATTCTCATTGTTGACTACTGATATTAAAACTAGACTGGAAACTATATTGCCCAGCCTCTAACATTGAAAGATTATTGTTTACAGCTAATCAATAAGGTAGGGAAGATTTCATCACTATTCATCCAAATACACCTTCATCTATAGACCACACTTTCCTGCCCATGCCAAGGGAGCAATAATGCATTGGCAGGTGCATCAAAAGCTCTCTACCGCATTCAAAGCTAAGGTCTCCCTCTGTCTATTATACATTGCTCAATGGAAGCATCATTTTAAAATAAGCAATCAATCAAAATTGTACTATGTGTTATTAAATTGAATGAGGGGGCATCGATAAATTGATCAGTCAGACATTATGATAGCCATTAGAGAAGGGCATCCAGGTTAAGAATCATTTTGCTTTTATTCTGTTAAGTAACAATGATGGTAATAGTAGAGAGCATAAGCTACCATTTATTTATCTATTATTTTCTTATATCTTTATTTTTTACTGCTAAGAACCTTTAAAACAGCTCCAGATCACATGGCTGAAACGAATAAACAATGAAACAACAACATCACCATGAACACATTGTACCCATTGCCTTTACACAGATCGTTTTATTCACAATGTTTTATACATGGGGTTGTTTCATCCATAAGATAATTTAAACGATTTGGATGTACAAAGAGAACAACAGAGGAAGAGCAGGGAAACGTACCATAAACAGCAGAGAGGATGAAAGATTTGTATGCGGCGTGGTTAACGTGATTTGTTATTGACAAAAATAGGCCCGCACGTATGGGAGCTTGAAATGAAAGCACTGTTCTGTGGAACAAGTAGGATGCTATTGTGCCTTTTGTTATAGAACTTAACTGCTTTAGCATTCAAGTTTATCGGTTCCTTCGCATTATTACCCATGTTAACGAGGGAAGAAATGACTAGACCGGGTGCTGTGCTGAATTATACAGACCTCTTTAGGGTGGAGTGTTTTAACGTTACCATCCTAAAGACACTAATGTAAATCGTTGTCTGAATGTCTTGGACATTAGCGCTTCTATTTCAATACAACAGCGAGGGGTTCCGGCAAGTCAATTGCAACCCCATTTCTAAAAAAGTTGGGACGCTGTGTAAAATGTAAATAAAAACAGAATGCAATGATTTGCAAATCATATTTAATTGCAAATAGGTGTGTTACGTATATGATTCATATGTTGTGGCTCATGGGAGTTGTATCCACACAAAAATGTTCTGAGGCCAGATGGAACGATGATTGGTTCCGAGAGATAGCCAATCAAACTGTAGAGGAGGTAGGTTCAAGCAACTAGGGGAGGTGGGACCAGCCAATCAGATGTCTTGGCCCCACCTAATCTAGTTGCTTTGATCCACCTCCTCTACAATTTGATTGGTTATCACTTTGAATGGCATAATATATACAGCTTGTGCAGTTACTTACTTACTCACTTGCTTAGGGTGACATAGTTGTGCACAGTAGTGTTTGGGGGCGTCCTGGCAATTTGCTCTTATTGCCCTTGCCAGGATTCAACACAGCCATGGACCACACACCGATTGCAGAGTAGGACATTCTGCACTTTTTTGTTCTTTGCCAGTGAATGAGAGGTCTAATATTTGAAAGAGTGTGATTGCCACAGTACATCATTAATCGTTAGTTTCCAAAGTAAAATGCGAACATAGCTATTACGTTCGTAAAAAAAAAAAAAACCACTGTATTCCGATAACAATAAGCAGCTCCAGGGCGAGACCCTCACGTTAGGTTTAGCTGTTTCCGTCTACATGTGGTCCCCAGGTTACAAAAGAGATCCGTTGCCTAAGTCTGTCATTCAAGTTGAATTTGTATGTTAGTCACAATAATAATAATACACTACGTAATAATAATAATTATACAGTAATAAGAAAAGTAGCTACATACGGTACTCTACTGCGTCTCGAGCCGACGAACTGCTGAAGTCGCACAATGTTTTCATGAGCGTCGCAAGGTAGTGCATGCGATTTTACAAACCATTGTATTCAACCCTAATTTTTAATATAATAGGCTTTATGGCAGCCCGTTCATACCTGTAAGTAGGAGTTATCCGTAATCGGATGTTATTAACCCCGTCAACTGCCTGTATAACTTTTGTGTCGGGCAATAGAGCTGAAGCTTGGAGATTTAAAAATCTATGAATGCAAGTATCGGCAAAAACAAAAGGAAACTTACTCATGAGCGCAGAGAAAAGCTTTACAGAAGGAAAAGATCAATGCCATTGAATCAGCTAACAATGAAACGATGGACGAATGCTTATTATATAATGTAAACACGGCCATTTAAAGCGACAGTGTTTGTAAATGGGGAAACCTTCCGAGATGGAAGCAGACGCAGGCGGCTTCGTCTGCCACGTAAACGCATTTAACTGGCATCATAGACAAGGGGAGCAGCCAGTAACACTGGGACATACAAGGAGGCCATGACCGTACACAAGCAAACAGATGACAGGGATCACAAATATGATTGTTTGAACAGGAGGCAAGCAGCCCTTCATAGCGACGGCAGAAGGGCAGAATATTTAATTTAAATAAGAATATTTAACTTTGACCGGATATAAGATATTTGAACTGATGGGGGGCGGGGGGGGAGTATGGGGAAAGACGCCAGGGAAGAAATTTTATGAGTATGTCAGCTCATATGCTACTCTCTGGCCTGTTCAGTCAGACTAAAGCTATTTCCCTCTTAAAAATGCTGAAACAATTCCCAGGCTGATTATATTGCTCATATGCTTCCCATTAATTTCCATTTGTCAACAATTCATCTATTGTGGAGCAGGGGAACACCAACGCCATGCAAACAACTCAATTCCTGGAATTTGCATGAAGATTTGTTTTATGGCCACATGGCTGTGTAACACTGTTTCAGAAAAATACTCTTAGAAGAAAACATTGCCCTGTTAGGGTTAAAGCAAACAATTTAATGCTCTTAAATGTATTTAATTGCCCACTTCCATAGAGTGGTGTGTGGCTCAGTGGGTCAAAACACTGTCCCTGTGGTGAGAAAGTTGCCGATTGAAATCCCAGGGTCAGCAGTTATTTCAGCATTGGGCCCGTAGGCAAGGTCCTTAAAGCCTAATTGCTCTGGGCCTTATCCTTCACAACTAAGGTTTATACAAGAGTGAGTAGTCTTGTTGCCTTGAAACATTATGGTGTAGATTTTGCCATTTTAACAGGTAGCAAGTCCTAGACTGATGTGTTTTTTCTGTTACAAAGTTGGCATAGTAGTGCACCACTGTCAGCGCACATTTACCAGTTTACCAAACAGAATTATGATGGGATCTAGGCTGTAGACAGAAATGAAATTAGTAATTAGGGGGGGGGTGGAGGTGGTGGCTGTAATCGTCCTAGATTGTGTAAACTGGTAGATTTTCCTGACCATTGAAGCAAATTTTGAGGTCAAACTCATTTTACTACATGGCTACATGAGGAAAAAGAAAACGTACGATTTCAGAAAATTTGTACGAGGAGATTTCCTGCCTTTCACAAATGACAGATATTCCTCAGAACTTGTTCTGAATCGTACTATGCCTGGGTTTTGGTTGTAGCTATTGCTCCTGATCTATCAGACAGCCCAGCACAAAAGATATTCCTGAGAAAGTTAAGGTATGACCTCACATATAAAGAGAATCGGAACCTATCCTTAAACAAAAAGTCTTGAAGTCAAACTGTACCTCAGGGAATGGAACGGACTGGAATACATTTGCGAGGTGGAGCATTATATAGAAGATTGATGGACTGTAGGGTTGTATGCTATGAATTAGTCCTGGCCAAGCGGCACAGAGCGAGCATTCGGCAGTGTACGCAATAACATCGGTCGTCTAGGTTCGGATCGTGCCATGACTCGTGCTTAAGCCACGTTCTAATGGGACAGAAAGCCTAAGAAATTGAGCCGAAATATACTTGGAAAGATGTATTAGGAGACAAAAAGAAATCCTATGTTCTCCCTTGGAGTTACCCTGCTTAGAGAATCAGCTGTTTAGTAAATTTTAGCACACAAACCCAGCAGTTCATATTCTGAGTTTGGTAACTCAGAATATGAACTGCTGGGTTTGTGTGCTAAAATCTACTGAACAGCAGATGGGGGGAAAGAAATCTATAGTTTGTCCATCTGCAGGTCGAAGGAGAAAAGGAGGAAGGTGACACATGGACATCCACACTGCTGAGAGATTCGGCTGAATATATGGTGAAAATAATGAATGTTTTTTTAATCAACTCACGGTCCTCGAGGTCCGAGCACTGCTGGTTTTCCAGCCTTCCTTTACCTGTCAGTCAGGTGTGAAGCCTCTGACCAATCAGAATCAGTAATTATTAAACAACTACCTGGGGGAACTGAAAACTGGATTTGGAATCGAGGTCCAGAGTTGAAGAACCCTGGTATATAGTGTAAAAACTTGAAAAAGAAAGGAGTCGAGATATCAGACTCGGCTTAGCATCAGATTTATCAATTTGGTTGATACTGTGAGGAGCACAGATCCTCTTTACAATATTAGTTTATAGCTTACCTGGGTAGGAGAATCCACATGGGGCATCCTTGACACATCACAGTGGTCTTAGCATCTGGAACAGTCCGTTTAGTTTTGTATTTTGTTTGGTTACTTCTGGTGTAGGTCAGGACTGGGTAGGGGTTAAGATCGTCATGTTGGGATTAGAGTTATGGCCATAGAAATGAATGAATGATCCCCAGAAAGATATGAATATAAGTGTGTGTGTGTGTGTGTGTGTGTGTGTGTGTGTGTGAAGAATTTATCCTAAAGTGTGACGGCAGAACTGCCATGGGGGGGCATGGTGAAGGCAGGGAGAAGATAACGATCCACTGAGCGGCTCACATGAAAAGGCCTTTATTAACCCTCTGGAGCGTCAGGCCTGTCAGCCTCATCTGAGTTCTGGACTTCAGGCCTTGACATTTTTAAATATTTCACCCATCCATAAAACATTTATCCTAGAGTGTTACATATGATTTTATTCGGCACAAACTCAGCACCTATAATCTGAGACCATTTAGAATTATTCTATTTTTTTGTTTAAATCAACTTTGAAAGTACATTTTTCAAGAACCTGTTTTCAGAGGTGCTGAGAAATTATTAAACGCTTTAGCGTTTCTAAGCAAGATGTTTGAGATGTGGAGTTTAGAGACAAAGGGGTTGGCTACACAAATGTGATTGAAGCTTCAGAAATTTCATGCGGCTTGATTATTAAAGGGTTAGAATTTCGGAGTGACGCTATTTTTTTTCCCCCAAAGTCATTCGCCTACACAATGAATATTGATAAGGGAGGTGTCAACACACTTATAATGGTTTGTATAACAAAACATGCTTTTGTTTGCTATTTCGAGGAAGAACAGGTACATTGGAATGCTTCTGTTTGCTGACCCCATCTTGATCTCCATAGCTTGGGGGTCACAGCACAGGGACAGCTAACATGCAGCACCTCTGGAGTGGGGGGGTTGGGGCCTTGGTCAGGGGCCCACGGACATGTGGCTGTTCTGCTGAGGCTGGGGCTCAAGCTGGTGATCTTCTGATCATGGGCACAGACTGTGAGACTTGGCACGCCGAGCCAATCACCCCCCCCCCCAATTCTATCTTAGGTATGGGTCTCTGGAATTTCATTGTTACTGCCCACAGCCATCAATTTGGAGTGTCAGTTTGAAATTAAATAAGATCCTTTTTACAGTTTATTAAGTGCAATGGATAGAGTAAATGGAATGTTACCGGATAAGTGAGTAAATTAATAAAGCGACAATACAAAATACGTAAATAAAACAAACTGTCGATCCTGATTAGGATGCCAAGCTTCCAAACAGTTTCTGCCTGGTTGAAGGCGGACATCACACGTTTCGCATTTCCGAGGGGTTCTTTGACGTGCAGTTAGTCCTGTGGCCTTCATCCTGCAGTCAATGTTAAGCTCAGCCCCAAGAACTGGCACACGAACGCCACTGCATCCCTTTGCAGGGGTAGTCTATGTCACACCGCACTGCCGTGCAGTGAGCTCCTCCATGAAAGCCTTCTGGGTCATGCGGTCCTCTTGCTTGAGATCTTTGTGGAGAATGTAGGCATTGGTCGCAGAAATATCCAGGAAGTGAAGAATGGGTTTCCTGTACCACTTCAAAGCTTTTGTGCTCTGGTGTTGCACTGGATCAGCTGGTCTAACAAATCCACACCTCCCTTGTGTCTATTGTGCCCCGTCAAAGGTGAGGGGCATTCTGGATGGTGTACACGAGGGGCTTGACCAAGAACAATCTGTCGTGATCTGAGGTTCTCCTCTTGGCATCACTGTCCTCATCTGGAGGACTCATGTTTACATTCCCGGATGTTGCCCGATATCCATCCCTTGACATCACCTGACAAGAACAGGATGGAAAATACAAAATAAGTAAATAACGTGTGATATTACCTCCTACAGGAAAATGACGGAAAATATGTCGTTTCTCCACCAGCAGTCTGCTATGTGATTTAGCCCGATCGTGGCCATGTAGAATCAGTCCAGTGTATCTGTAAAATTCAGCAGCTCCAGTATCACCCCATCTGCACTGCACTTTGCATCTCTGGCTTTTGGTCCTGGCAGCTTGCTTGTTGGGGTTGTGGCAGAGGGTTTCCAGAGAGTTTCCACAGCATCCTCTGAAAAGAACCCGAATAGGCTTGAAGGAGCGCGACTGTCCCCTCTGTTCAGCTGCACACCTGGGTCGCTCGCCAGAACAAACCACAGTCGCAATGGAGCCACATCACCGTCGCATTCTGTCTTCTATGGCGGTGGTTTCTGATTGTGTTGAAACTGCTTTTTTTTGCTCACTGGCAATCATGTGTTACATGTGAAAATACACCATTTACACATAGCAGTAGCTATAACACATTTACAACCATTTCAATCATTCACACCTTACATATGCATTACAATAGCCTACAATAATGAGACTATTTACCAAAATAATGGCAGTGTACTGTACTGTATGAGTGTTCTGGTTGGACCTGACGGTCATCAGAATCCTATTTTGCATGGCACACGATCTTATGCAGTTTAACAACTGATACAGTTTTCTGCACGGACAGAAGTTTCAGACAACTTCCATGCAAGCTGCTTTATGAGAGAAGTTTCACGCGACATGAGGTGATGCATAAAATTCATTGAGAAAAAGAACAGTGACAGAGAAAAAATTAGTGCACAGAAGTTTTAGCTACAGAGTGATAAATATGATGCTGTGCTTATGCAGAGTTGACAGAGCTAAAAATAATCCACTATTATTAAAATAATTCACAAAGCAAATTTAACTTGCTCATCGCAATCATCTTCAGCGGGATTGAGTCAATGCTCAAAATGGCAACGTTCTTCCTCACCATCCTTGCGGAACTAAACAAAAAGCAAACCAGAAAACAAAGGAACAACAAGGGGCCAGAACTAAATGGGGAGACAACTAACAGAACCATACATAGACCTACAAAGGTAACCAGGCAACACAGCGTGGGAACCAGGCAGAGTAACAACACACAGCAACATCTACACAATGAATGACTATAGAACAGAGCAGGGCAGCCATTTAAATACACCGACCAAGCTAACGAAAGAGCAGGAGTGGAACATGACCAATACAACCAATCAATAGAGACAGAGCACAACAAGTAACAGGTTAAGTTAACTGACAATAAAGAGCACAGATACCAAAAATAAGGAAACTTAACCATACAACAGGGATACAAAGCAAAGATAATAAATACAGAACTGGAACAGCCACACACTCAACCCATAGAGCAATGCAGCAGGCCAGGGAACAGGGTAGAACACATTAGGGCTAAAAGACAAGGAGAGGTGTAGCGGGATGGCCAGCGACACCTGCTGGCCAATCGGGGAAGAGACACCAAAGGGCGTGGTCAGACGACACCGACGCTGTGAGTGACAGGAAAATCCCAGCTGAAATCCCAGCAGTCATCATTCCAGTTTTTAAGGGTGTAATATACGTGGTCCGCTCGGTTGCGGGAACCTGTAGCATCCGATGAGGGTAAAAGAATTCTTGTTGCTTGACCCACTAAAGATAATCAACCATAACTTTTTAATCACAAATCTGCGAGCCATCCTGCAATTCATCTGCATTTTAAAAATGTACACCAATTATGTCATTAAAACAGATCAAAGTATTTAGTTTAATGTTCTTTAATGTTTTCCAAGGATCTCCTAATGCAAAAGCCAAATGAAAAATTAGCTCTTTAATGACTTTATGTAACTCCACATGTGAAGTGCAAAATATCATTAAAAGGTTATTTAAAAAAACAGATATCACTGATATCAGAAGTCTTTGCTTACATTTTCCTCCTCTCCCTTCATAGCTTGATTGACCGTTAACTCCCATCACTGCAATCATCAGCTCATTGTTCATCCCTAGCTCAGGTGTCCTCGTCCTCACAGAGGGCGGTCAAACTTGACCAGGGTCTACGCTCTGGTTTTTAATTTAAATACTTTTTAGTATTTTATGAGAAAGGTCTTAAATGTTGTCTTAGAACAGAACATACACAGTATCCCAGTCTCAAATGTATAATAACTAAATATAAATGACGAAGCTGCTTTTTAAGAAAGGCAGGCTGGATTTGTATTGTCTCTCAAACTGCAGCTCTGTTTCAAACCATCCATTTTAATGTAACATTTTGAAGGATCCACTGCACGGCGGCTGTCTATGTTGTTTGCGATCGTACAATTTCCGTGATGTTCTATTTTAGGTTTAGACAAAGCGCTGACTTGTCAGCGTGACGAGTGACTTTGTTCTTCTCTCCTTAGACTGCAGATCTGTCACTGCTCTAGTGCCCCTGGACTTCAGTGCTGTCCAAGTGATCATATACTCTCAGTCAGAATTGCTCATGTTGATCTCAGTGTTTTTTTTTTTTAAGAAATGTCTTCACTCTGCTTAGCTTCTCAATCAATGGGCCATTTAATCGTCAAAACAAAAGCTAACTATCACTGAATGAAAGCCTCTTACAAAGCCAAGATGACTTATTCAACAAGAGTGTTACATATATAGGATAAAAGAAACAGAGACTTGAAAATGAATGGTGTTGAGATAAGAGCAACAATTTGATTGATACTATCAAGGACACAAATCGTCTTTATTTACAAGATTAGTTCATAGATTAACTGATTGGGAGAATATTTCAGCCCACAAACTCCCACATTTTCCCAAGCCCACACAGATATGGTGTTTATTTTTCAAATGTCGACATTCCTCCCTATAGAGTTTTCATCACAGCTTAAACCTACATCATCACCTGACTTCAGTTCAACAAAATTCTTCTTCGCAAAGAGGCTCTTCATCGTCGGGGGAGAGCACAGATCTGCTATTTCTTCTTATTTTTAAACGCTCCACTGGAGCTTGGAGAATAGCATTTTTTGCAGTGGAACAGCGGGTTTTGCATAACAAAATAAATATTATTACTAGCACAAGAACAAACAGCAAAGCCATAGGACCTTGAAGTACAGCGGTACTGCACATAAGCCAGTTCAGTAGGTCATCTGGGTGGTCGTTTAGCTCTCGATTTTAATCTGCAGGATCCTAAATCGTGCTTGACTCATCAGGAATATAGTTACATGTTTCGGCGTATATAAAAGCACATATTTTGCCGAAGGAAGCCAGCAGAAACTGTCCACCACTAGTTTGTCCATGACTTTGGTTATATTACTGTCTCTTTACAGAAGACCAGCAACAAAGCTGATCTCACTAATGGGTCTAATAGTACCATCAATACCTAACTATAGATAATACAGTCCGATGTCTCCTAGTAGGGATGTGATATGCAAGGTAACAACTTCCGGACCAATTCTGGGGAAATTCATTTCCACAGTTGAAATACAGACTATTAAAAGTGTTTAGGGGCCTTGCAGTGCTCGTATTTATGGCTCCACTGGAAGAGTTTTGTTAGTATCAGTGTCTCCCGTGGTTGGTCTAATACGATTTCTATTACTGTATGCTTGTGATTTATTTTCTGTTGCCCGGAGGACGATGGGGTCCCCTTCTGAGTCTAGGAACCTCAAGAGGTTTCTTCCTGCTAGAGGGAGTTTTTCCTTGCCACTTTCGCCCCAGGCTTGCTTGGTGGGGGTTCGGGCCGGTTCTATGTAAAGTGCTTTGTCACAGTGACTGTTGTTAAAGGCGCTATATAAATAAAATTGAACTGAATTGAATACTTGTAGGTCGATTTGGACAAATGTGTCCTCTGAAAGAATACATGTAAATGTAAATGCGTTAGCAACTGAATTGCAAAAATAAATGTCTCACTGTCATACATTCTTTCTGGGGAGAAACTCCAAATTTCCCTGACTGGGTAAACTGTCAACCCAGAAGGCCTCCATGGTCTAACAGAAGTCCTTATCCGTGTGCGGGATAATTGGAACAATATGTCATTTTCTTAGTGACCTTGTTAAGGAGATAACTGGCAGTGAAGATGAGCGTTAATGAGTCAGAAAACAGAGCGCATCTACATCTGTAAAAGAAACAGAGAGACGTTGAATTCTGGCTTAGAATTCCTGGCAGTATTTAAGCGCATACCCAACAGCTAATTTTTATCTAGAACATATTCCCAGGTAATTTAACAAATGTGTTATCTTTAAAGTGCTATTTATGTTCTTTCTATGTTTAATTTTGTAGTCAGTGGAAATGTTGGGAGGAGATGTTACAAGCACATAGAGCTGCATGCAGTTACTGTATGGCAGTGGGTTAGAAAGAGTTTCTGTTTTGCATTTTGGAGAGATGAGTCTGAGAATGAATGTGCTCCTCATCTCCATGATATCGGTGTTGATGGAATGGTCTTTATTGTCCATTATGGGGAGCAGTTTGAACATCACTCTCCTCGCCCCTACAGCCTCCACTGTGCCCAGCTCTGGCCTTTTCTACAGAGCTAGCCTTCTTAATTAGCCCATGCAATCCTTCTTTTTGACATTACGCCCCCAACAGACAGCAGCGAAGAGCAGGATCGTGCCAACAGCAGACTGACTAAATTGTTTAGCAGTTTGCTGCACACCCCAAAGGCCCTAAGACTCCTCAAGAAGGAAGCTCACCTTTGCCCTTTCCTGTAGATTGCCTCTGTGTTGTCGCTCCAGTCCAGGCTGCCGTTGATGTGACTCCCAGATACTCGTAGCCGTGGACCATCTCCACACTCTCCCCGTGGGTGGTGACGGCTGTCACGGTTCCTCAGTTTGTCTGAAGTACACCGCTAACTCTGTGTTCCTGACAGGGAGTTGCAGGTGATTCTCCTGGCATCATCTGACGAAGCTCTCTAGATTTGTGCTAGTTTATCATTATAATGGCATGATATCAATTATTAATGGTCATGAGCACGCAAAGAAAATTGAAATCAATGAATTAGGTCTAAAAGTAAAAATTTTGTGTGCATTATTACATTGACATTGTGTCAGGAGGACTACGGAAGACTCATTTCAGCTTGAACTCCCAATTTTTTGTGATAGCATTGGTTTTATAATATATTACCTCTAGTCTAGTCTTGTCTCGTTTTGTCTAATAGATAATTCTGCCTAAGGGGTGTAAAAAGTTAATATAAAAAGGCTTAATTTCTAATTATTATAATGGAAAACTTGGAAATACGATCTTGTATCAGCACTACTCTTTTGTATTCTTTATCCGCTCTATTGAGTAGTACAACTTCTGTTACTTGCAGAAAAGTCTGTGACAAACTCATCAGTGTCCAGTGTGCAGAATGCTGCCTATTTATGAACTAAGGTCACACCTTTCTTTCCATCATGGCGCAGCGAGTGTTGAAGAGGTGTAAGCACTCGGATAAATGTGAAGAATAAGCTGTCACAGGTGGCTGTTGTGACACCCAGGACACGGACACGCATATATGATTTATGCGGTCCTGGAAAGGCATCTTTATATTCTTGTAGGAGTTTGCAAATTACAGAGCAGTCGGCATTGGCTATAAGCTTTTTCAAGAGCATTGGTCTGGCAACAAGAATTTCACGGTCTAGTTCATTTATGGAAACTTCTTCGTGATGACATAAAGGCACAAGCAGTTCGCTATTAAGGAATGTGCTTGATTTTGGCAGCAAACATGAGTGTGCCGTCGTAGGGTCTCTGATGCCGTAGTACAGTCAGTGTCTGAGTGCTCTTCCTGCCCTGAAGGTGATAAGATTACTGAATCAGCAAAGTGAGTATTCTCAGCCCTTCGGGGGTTTGGTGAAGGCTCATCTGAAGACATGTCACTGCAGTTACTTGAGCAATTCGCTGCCATTCTGTCTGAGATTTCTTAGGGTATCAACAGATGCCTGCACCACCTCAGATGCACTGCATAAAAAATAAACTGGGACTGAAGGATCGCATTTGCCGGCTTCAAAATGAATAGAAATTTGCCAACTTCAAAGATATTGCGTCGCTTCAAATGGCAGAGAATCCCCGAAGCTGCCTTTGCCATATCAACTGAGGCATTGTTGCCATCGGAAACCTTTGAAAAAATATCCAGAATTACCTCTTCATTCTGAGGCCTCACGTTCAACTACACATTCGGTCACTTCAAAGTGACCTGTCCAGTGTATTTCCAGCAACTTCTTCAGAGAGGGGCAACCAAATGTCTGAGTAACAAAATGTGGAATACAGGAAGCCAGACAAGTCAAATAACCTTTTAGCATTCCACTTGGAATAGAAAGGATGCTGGCAAGATTAAACTGGTAGTGGGAGCAGAGGATGTACAGTATTTGTCAGTCTAACCTACGTTATGTCTGAGTACCACTCATCACATGTGCTCCATCAAAACACGGACTTGAGGTGGAAGGTTCAGGTCCAGAAAGTACAAATCTAGACCAAGATTTCTAAAGACCCCCCGTGGAACCAGACCTGACCACTACACTCCTCTACTCCCTTTCCTCCTCCCTGATGCACCCTCACAATTTTTCAACAATCTATAACCTTTCTTCTATAATTCTCCCAGAATACACATTCCTCCACCACTACTCACAGATGCCAGTAGTCCGTGTTTACTCACCAAAACCACCTAACATTCTGTCAGCAGATTTTCCAATGGGGTATTTAAGGAGCATATCTACAATCGCAAATAAAAATTCACATTGTGGAAGTTAAAAATTTCAGATGGGCATGAAGTTTCCCATTTATTAAATCTGTTTGAACAGGGACTCCCCTCATGCGAAGGAGGGGAGCCCCTATTCACAAATCAGCATCCATTTTTATACCTTTTCTGTGGGTGACGTCCTACATGATCTCGCCAGATGTTTCTCCTTAGCCCATCTCTTTCTTCCTTGTTACGTCGTGTTAGTTCGCCTCTTATCTATGTTACCTTTCCAAGGATCCTGGTACAGGGCCTGTCAGTTCTGCCCTTAAAACTCGGAAAATGTTCTGCCTGGCCCTAACCCGCTCACACATCCTTGTTCAAACAGTATTCCTTGTTCAATAAATGTGAAAAGGGAAATAAACATTTCCGGGGACATGATTATAATAAACTGCAAAAATGATATTCCCTTTTACATAAGTACTGATAATTATACCATAATTGCTATTGCCACACCTACAGTACGCAATATAATATAAATATAGCGAAACAAAAGTTAATTGAGTGTAATATGTATATGAACATAATGAAACAAAAGCCTTAATGAGCATGAAATATATGAGTATAATGAAACGGGAGTTAAATCCATTTTCTGTCTCCCCCCCTCAGCTCGGAGAAGCTAAAGAGCCATTCAAGGTCAGGTCATGTACCGACACCGACTGCAGTTCCCCTTATCTCTGAACCTGAAGCTGTTTGTGTGACCCACTGCGCAGCACAAACGAGACATTGTCTGCCATCCCAGCATGCTGTCATTCCCACTGATGTTATAAGGGCACCAGGCTTCTTCAAATTTCACTTATATAACGTTCAGAACACTGAATAAAGTCATGGGGTCAGATAAATGGTAGATTCTACTTTATTCGGCTCCCCTGCATATTGCTAGTGACAAATCACATATCTTCTGCAACGATTATGTGCTACTGAAGATAAAAATGGTGCAAAATGTATCACTGGGTTACCCCCCCTCTGCTTGCATGCGCGACCTTGTGGGGACATGTGGACAAGGTAGGCCGTTAAGGAGTCGGGACCTTCTATCAAACAGCAGGTAGGTGACATCTGCCATGTAACCGAATTAGCCCCCATTCTCATGGCCGAACAACATAAAAGGTTTACTAGGGATTTGCAAAGACGGAGCTAATCTTAGAGACTGTGTTAAAACGGTAAGAAGATCATCACATTCTGAAGACACTTGGAGAGTTCTTTTGTTTGTCAAAATAACATGCTAATATGGCAAAATCAGGGAAGCACTGTTGGCAGTAGTCACCTCTAGTAGTTGAATCTGAAAACCTATGTCTCCATCCATCCATCCATTTTCTGATGTCCTATTCAGGGTCGGGGGGGAGGGGTGTCTGGTGGCTATTGGTGCAAGACAGGGAACAACCCAGAATGGGGCGGCAACCCATCACAGGAAATTTCATTTTTTTTTCAATTAATTGAAAGACTTATGATTATAAAAATGTTTTTAATCCACATGAGAGTATGACTGTTAAATAACAAAAACTTGAAAATGTTGATGTGTCCTGAG